>NC_053025.1:387864501-388187604 GCF_003073215.2 Triticum urartu | reverse complement strand
TTCGTAGAATATGTAGGAGCCAATATGAGCATCCAGGTTCCGCTATTGGTTATTGACCGGAGACGTGTCTCGGTCATGTCTACATTGTTCTCGAACCCGTAGGGTCCGCACGCTTAAGGTTTCGATGACAGTTATATTATGAGTTTATGAGTTTTGATGTACCGAAGTTAGTTCGGAGTCCCGGATGTGATCACGGACATGACGAGGAGTCTCAAAATGGTCGAGACATAAAGATTGATATATTGGACGGCTATATTCGGACACCGGAAGTGTTCCGGGTGATTTCGGAGAAAACCGGAGAGCCGGAGGGTTACCGGAACCCCCCCGGGAGAAGTAATGGGCCATATGGGCCTTAGTGGAGAGAGAGGGGCAGCCAAAGGTGGGCCGCGCGCCTCCTCCCCCCCTGGTCCGAATTGGACTAGGAGAGGGGGGGCGGCGCCCCCCTTTCCTTCTCCCTCCCCACTTCTTTCCCCCTCCTAGTAGGAGTCCTACTCCTACTAGGAGGAGGACTCCTCCAGGCGCGCCAATAGGGGCCGGCCGGCCTCCTCCCCTTGATCCTTTATATACGGGGGCAGGGGGCACCCCTAGCCACACAAGTTGATCCACGTGATCATATTCTTAGCCGTGTGCGGTGCCCCCTTCCACCGACACTTTGCTGGATCGGAGTCCGGGGATCGTCATCGAGCTGAACGTGTGCTAGAACTCGGAGGTGCCGTAGTTTCGGTGCTTGATCGGTCGGACCGTGAAGACGTACGACTACATCAACCGCGTTGTGCTAACGCTTCCGCTGTCGGTCTACAAGGGTACGTAGATCACACTCTCCCCTCTCGTTGCTATGCATCACCATGATCTTGCGTGTGCGTAGGAATTTTTTTGAAATTACTACGTTCCCCAACAGGTCATTGGCTTTTGTTTTTCATGTGATGATATTGCCATGCTTCCTTTACATGTGCAATTCATCTCATATGCCATGCCATGACAATTATTGTGTTTCGCATGATTGCATCACTTGTAGACACCATATGCACTCCACGCATAACAATGCTCTAGATATTTCCCATGATGCATTACATCCTTTGAGTCTCCATTACGATATACATAACAACAAACCTCTCATGATGGATGACATGTTTCTATATCATGCAACTCATTTATTTGAGCATTGGCTATTTTGTGCTAACCAACACAAGCACGTGCACATCATGATGGATGATGTGTACATCTACCACGCACACACAATTTTTCCTTTGCCTTTGTTTTGTGTAGGTACTCACGTATATTCGTCAACCTCTCAATCCCAAGAGTTGACGAAACGAGCTCTTGAGAGCAACGACGATTTGGGATCCCATGGATTTTCATTCCTACCATTCTCTTCGTGCAACGACTACGCGCATCTCTTCTACTTGGCTCTCACAAGGCTATGGGCTATATATCGCTTGTTACTTTATGCCCATTGTATCTTGTTCACTTTTCATGCTATGCCTCTTTATACGATTTTGCCATGCAATTGTGACCCTTGCTTGCTTTACAATGATGATACCCTCCTCATATCTTGCTATCATGCTTGTGCTATGTCATGTGAATTATTCATGCCCACTATTTGTACACATGACATGCTTGCCATGATTCCTTCTAGTATGTTGCTTCTTCGCACTACTAGCTTGCACTACTTGATCACTATGATTGCCTCACACGTGATGAACAATTGCTCTTTCTATTGTGTTGAGTGCCACTCTATATTCACTACACCCCGTGCACATTATGCTTGGATTGTATTACACTTGCCCCATGTGTTTAGACATCTCATTATATTTGGTGTTGTGAATTATTCATATGCATACCATAGACCATTTGTTGAGCGCCTTATGCATGCTTTCTATGAGTTTGTGGTAGATGCTTATTCTCTTGACACACATATTTGCATCGCTACCTCACATTTACACGCTTGTTTCCATGATGCCCTTGATTTCACTCAATTTATGTGCTTTCATGCCATGTCACAATCCTTTGTTACACCATATGCTATGCATGATGACGACACTTGTTTGGTGAATCACCACTTGAATGCTTGGTTTTGTACTAATGCTAACCACATTTGTTTTTCCAAGTGTTTGTTGTTCGTGCTCCTTTGGAAGGAATCACAAGATGGTGCGACATTGGAGAGTGCACATTTGGAACTACAAGATGACGAATGCTTGGTGACCGTTCACTTTTACACGACGCCATCATCTCTTTCCCATGGTGATTTAGATTTCGATCCGAGGTCGGGTCTTTCCCAAGGGGGAGGGGATGATGCGGAGCATCCTATGGATATCACCATGTACAACTTCATAGCACATCAAGCCCCAAGTGGACCTACCGGACTTAAGGTGAACCCGCTCCTCTTCAAGATTTACATGAATATCCATAGGACTTGGTTACTACCTCACCATGGATCACTGTGCATCACTAGGTATGAGGACGACCGCCACCAAGAAGTTGGGGAGCATCCCGGAGGCCAAGGAGAAGGACCCCAAGGCCACAAGGAGGAATGGGTGCAACAAGATCAACTCTGCACCTCCCAGGCGACCCCATGCCCACGGGCCTCGAAGACCCCGTGCGCACGGACTACACAGGGAGCTGGCGCTGGAGCACCCCATGCGCATGGGCTTGTACCGTGCCCATGGGACCCCCGTGCGCACGGGCCTAACTTACCCCGTGCACATGGGCCCTACAGGATGGATGGTTGTGATTGTTGTTTGGGCCTCCTCTTCATCCACCTCGCCCCTCACCTCCAGCCACCTATATATTCCGTACCTAGACCATTTGTTAGGGATACCAAAGTATATGAGATGATTGTGTGAGCTTTGCTCCTTGTACCCACTCCTCTAGGAGATCATGTCCTCCTAAGGGAGAAGATCCACTTGTGGATATCAAGACCCCCACATGTGGGAAGGATCCCCATCATAGGATCATCAAGACCTCTCTCCTCATAGGATTGGGATGAACTATTATCTTGTATCTTTCCTTTGTTGTTCTTGAATCATTGTGGCCTCTTGTATGTTCTTGGATCTAGCATATGTGTGATTGGATCTAGTCAATTGAGTGTTTCCTCTTGTTTTCCCTCTTGTGTTCATCTTGTTCTTGGGGATTCCCCCTCCAATTCGTGAAAGATCTCCACTTAGGGTTCCACCCTACAACAGTACGTACTAAATAACTTTGATTTGTCCTGTCAACTCGCAGAACTACGAGAAGCTTGCTTACTATGCCTTCTCCCTCGCCAACACGTGCGCGATGGCTCACATCATGAGGAGAAACTTTTGCTTACAAGCGATGGACGTGCAGCAGTTCATTTGGTGTCAGATTGCCAGAAGTACTACTGTAGTACCATCATTATTGTTCGACTTCCGTAAGAGGCGAAGAGCCAAGCGCAAGGTCACCTACTAACCTTAGGCTAGGCATAGTGGGAGTAACATAAGTAGGGGTACCTCCATTTTTTATTCTAGAAACAACCACACGCGAATATTGGACGGTAGCAGCACAACAACTGAATCAAAAATCGAAACCAACCAATGAACTACTACTACTGGTGAGTGTTTCCTAGTATATGTATCATGTACTCCATCTGTCCATGCATATAGGGCTTAATGTGTTTTCCGAGACTAAGTTTGGCCCTGTTTGGATCGATGGGTTAGAGCATCCACAATGTTGTGTTTTGTTGCCTCTAAGGCAGCCTCTATGCCTTTAGAGGAAGGCGCTATACACTGTGGGCATACGCCTCTAAGGCAAAATCCTTGGCATCGACGCCAAGCTTGGAGGCTGCCTCTAGTTCTTGCTTTGGACTAATAATCAGCTAACCCCACATGTCATGGATAGAAAGAGTGATGGCCATGCAAAGAGATGAGACACAATCGGTTGAAGAATCAAATATTTTACTCTATGTGGGGACACCTTAGAAGATGAGAATATTTGCTACACACTACGCAATTTTGAGCCAAGTTTTACTACAGGACATGGGGCCCAGCTTAGAGGCAAGCCAGCCTCTAAGCACTGCGGATGCCCTGAGTTAGTTTGAGCTAGTTGGGGCTCAAATAGCCCTAAAGTATCAAAACATGAGGGTTAAATTGGAGCAAGTTGCCCCAAACCCACCAAAAAAACTATCCCACCCAAGAGTCGGTAACATGTGATGAGTTAACCGACCTCAATAGATGGCAAAAACGCCAGCTCGCTGCACTTTGAGAGAGACGAGGAGCGAGAAGCGATAGGGGCTGCTGGATTACTAGAGCTAGGTGTCGCACAGAGGCCAAGAAATATGGTGATAGCGTAGGTTAGCCATGTAGTACTACACTGGGCTGCCGTGTTTCAAACTCTTCCGGTCTACTTTGGAGATGATTGGTTGATTTTATATCATTGAATAACAAAATATTATGAGTGCAGACGCTCCACCACGAGGTTCCTTGCTCCTTCTCGGTCATCGGGAATCTATGAGCATAACTGGTTTGGTGACAAAAATAGGCATGCCAATGTTTGGCATTGTGCCAAATATTCGCTACTACTACTTATTAGTTGGTTACCGAGTTGTCTTGCCTATCACACATAAAGTTGCCAATATTTGGCAAGTCTTGGTATTGCCAATATTTGGCAATTCCAACATTTGGCTAGCCAAATATTGGCAGCAAAACAATCATGATCTATGTTCTTCCACTCTTTTTTTTGACGTGAGCTTTGTTCATCCTTTTGCCAACACGCGGGACATCTAGCATCAAGGTGCACGTGTCATGCAAGAAAATGGAGATAAGGAGTGCGTAAGTGAGTCGTGCACTATGATGGCACCTAGTGCTACGCAATATTTTTCCTCCTCGATGGCACGTGAATAGTGCATGTACTCAATGATCGAGCACAGGATGGTAGCCATGGACATGGTCGGCCATTTTTGGAGAGAGTATTAAATACTAGTACTACGTATTAACTTTGATGTGTCCCATCAACTCGCAGAATGACGAGAAGCACACACTAATACTACCCACAGTGGGAGTAACATAGGTAGTAACATCACACATGTCTAGATAAAGTAGATGATGTGGCAAGCAATAAATGAAGAAAGAGAGGAAAGTAGTAACATCACACATATCAAGGCAAGATGTGTCTATAGCCTAATAAATGAAGTGTTGCATGTTACCACACATATGTTACCCCCTCATACTATTACTATAGAGGTAGTACTAACATATAGACTAGTAACATGAGCATGTTACTAGTCTATGTCACTACCCATTGTGCTGAGGAGGGTGTCTCCAACAGTGTTCCTCGGCTCGCACCTCTTACATCATGGCAGTCAAGACCGTCAAGGTCCACGGTCAAGGGGGTCACGACGGACGTGACCTCTCACTGCGTCCGCCATTTGCAGCGGCGCGCCGCCCGCTGCACTCCCAGCTGTACCCACCTCCTCGCCGCATTCAAAAACCTACATTTAAAACTGCGTGGAATGCGAGAAACCAACTCCGGCCACACACACGTCCGTTCAGGAGCAGGACGCCGGCCAAGCTCCTCCTTCCACCATTTTGTCCACTCTTTCCATGGCATCTGACAAGTAGGAAGAGCAGTTCTCCGGCATAAGAGCCGTCTGGGTGGCCCGCCGAGCCCGGTAGTTACGAGCGAGGCAGCTCGCTTCTCCACCTACCTCGCCTAGCCCGTCAGAGGTAGTTGCCACAGTAAGCCAGTGCGTGGTTCCGCAACTGGCCTCTCCAATACAGCTCGAGCAAGAGTGCCAACTTGCTCCACGCCGGCTTGTCAGGGAGCACGGTCGCACAGGCATCGTCGCTGCCCTCGACGCTGCTGCGTCATACATCGCCTCCAGTGTCTGTGACTGCGCCATCCGTCATTGACACGCTCATAGCCGCGACATGCATGCAGAGAAAGAAGCCACCGCGGATGTCGACGAGGTGATGCGGCTACGCGGATGTCGACGAGGTGACGGGCAGCACGTCCCCACCCGCCTCCATCATCGAGGAGAAGTAGAACACGGGAGGCCGCCGTCCATTGTATCCCATGAAGGCCACCGCCGAGGCGACACCGGCGAATACAGCCGGTGTCTTGCATGATTCTTCTTCAGCCGGATGCTGGAGGAGGACAAAGAGATCGGGTGGCGACCATTTATATTAGGTATTTTAATTCTACGAGGCTGGTTGTAATGGGAGTATTATAAGTAGTATCATGCATGCCAACTAGTAGTAGGCAAATTTGATGAGGTGGCATAGAATTAAATGAAGAAAGAGAGAGTTGAGTATCATATTATGATACCGTATGGTAAGACCTCTTCCAATGCAAATGTGCTTAGATGAGGTGCTAAGTGCATTAAATGGCTTAGCAACTCAAGTCTCCAATGCATAGGTGCTTAGTTTGTTGTTGCTAAGCTTGCTTCATTTAATTAGTTATAGACTCAAAACTGTCTTTCCACCGTTTCTTCCTGGGGTCACCAAACTAGTCTTGAAAGGCACCCGCATGATCTCCTCTCCTCGTAGGGAAGGTCGGGGTCCATTTGGTACATCTCCGATGACATCCGCTGCTTCCGAGGCGTCGTTGCCATTTCATTAGTGTAAATAATTAGTCAATTTCTAGTCAACAATCAAAACCGCCTAAACTCTAACATGTGAACACTAAAACCTCTCAAGGGGTTGATATACCCGGTTTTAGATATTTGAGGGTAAAAATCGTACTGAGATTGACTTTGGGGGGTTATTTATCCATCAACTTACATTTGAGGGTGAAAAATATACTTCTTTCAATGGTCCGCTGGTCAGAGTATTCTTTTTAGATTTATAACATGTGGGACCGAGTGTGAGCAAACCGACCTCAATCGACGGCAAAATCGCCTGTCCGACGCACTTTGAGAGAGTCGAGGAGCAAGAAGCGATACGGGCTGGTCGTGTCATGCAAGAAAATGGCTGGTCTCATGTTTAAAACTTGTTGTACTATAGTAGATGTAGATGTAGTGTAGACGTAGTGTAGACATAGATGCAGATGTAGATGTACATGTTGAGATGTAGAGATAAGTGAACTCACCAATGGTCACCAATGTAGGCCGAGTACGTGCACAAATCACCCACCAAAAAAGGAGTACGTGCACGAAGAGAAAAATTGCACACACGGACGCACATACTCTATGCCTCATTCCCTAACACACATGTGCGGGTACACGGTGGAGCTCATTTCTGGATGAAGTGGCAGCTCATGTGATAATTTGACGTGTTTGGTAGTTGTTCACTTAGTGGAGGGTCGGGAACCATGCATGGACGAATCGAAGTTCGACCATAACACGATGGCGTGTTTTTTTAAAAAAAATTCTTCAATGGAACGTACGTAGTTTTTTTCTTGAATGGCACGTGAATCATGCACATACTCAATGACGGAGCACGGGATGGGATGGTAGCCATGGACATGGTCGGCCCTTTTTGGAGACTACTACACTGGTACTTTGATGTACATTTTGAAAAAAAATACTACTTTGATGTGTCATGTCAACTCGCAGAACGATGAGAAGCTTGCTTACTACGCCCTCTACATAGCCCACACTTTGTACGGCTAGTTATAGTGGGAGTCACTTAGCACACTCCAAGAAAATTTTGCTTATGTGGCAAGTAGTTAATGAGAAGAGGTAACATAATATGTTACTGTAACATAGCGTTTTCCAAGACAAGAAGAGTCTACAAGGTAATAAATGAAGCCATCATAGCATTACTGTACTACTCCCTCCTTTCCGGTTTGTAGGGCTCCCTCCTTTCTGGTTTATAGGGCTCAATTTGAAAATCTCACCAACCAAGGTAGATAATGAGTGGTGGAATACTTTTTGTAATTTGCAAAAGCACCCAATTAATGCTCTAGTTTTCCTCAAAAAATTATGTTTACCATTGTATTAATTGCAATGCATGCATGCATAAAGTACATGTATTGGTCAATTTTCTCTTAACACTTCCATGCAATTATTTAATGCACCTTGAAATCTAAATTTGTGATGGGGAACAACCAAATTGATCCTTATAAAATGGAAAAACTAAGATTTTGAGATAAGCCCTATAAACCGGAAAGGAGGGAGTAGTAACATAGACTAGTGTCCTATTTCCCCGTCCGGACCGATCCCAAGTTGGCTTCTCACCTTCTTGGCCCAACAAAAACCCCTCAACCCTCCCACGCGCATTTCCCGCCCGGCGCCACCTGAGCCAGCCGCTCCACATTGATGGCAAGTCAGGGTGGTGTGACCTCTCACTGCTTCCGCCGTTGAAGCGGCGTGCCGACCGAGGGCACCGCTCGCTGCACGCCCAGCATTTCAGACTACACAGTGGAGAGTAACTTTAGAGCAAGTACTGCAATTAGATGACATAAGGATTTAAATATAGTATTTGTGATTAGTTGAAGGAGAGAGAAGAGAAGCGGGTTGTAAACTTGTAGCACGAGCTCCTACATACTTTGTGAGACAAAAGGTGGGGCCATTATTAATGATATAGTATTATACTAAAGGCACTAACTATTGTACTAGCAGGCTATTAGGTTGGTTCTAGATGATGTGTCAACTTCATGTAGCCGGATGTTGGCTATACTATTAACCATGCTCGAAGTGTTGTGTGAGTGGGACTAAAGTTTAGTCCCATACTGCTAGGTGAGTGTGAGTTGCACCACTTTATAATGTGATCTATTCTAGCATTTGCATGAGCATGATAATAGGAAACCACACACGCGCTCTTCGGTAATGAGCATGTCCAAGGACAAAAGCTATCCACGTGGTCTATATTTTTGTTGGTCGGAAAATTTATTAAGTCATTAATTAATAATTAATGGACGCCTTAATTACTCGGTCGTTTCTGATTCTTTTGGATAGTGGGGCTATTATTGACTTGGACGTGGGGTTTGGGCCAAAGGCCTACTATTATACTTGGTCTTACTTGCACGACCGACCTGGCAGGCTCTACCCTAGCCGCTGATGTATCATATGGTTTCGCACCGTTCCAAATCTTAGCGTCGCCACGCAATTCTTCTCCAGCCCTCCTTCCGGTGTGCATCGCGAGAAGGGACAGTAGTCCTCCAAACCCTGCCTTTCATGATCCTGTACGGAGAGGGGCAATCAAGTTTTTGGGGAGCACACTCCTGTGACTGCTGCTAGCGACGACTTCCTCGACGACAGCCTTCTTCCCCGACCTCGGTAACCTCTTCATCAAAGACATGAGTGACAACATCAACCATGGCGGTTCTGCTCCCAATGTACAGTATGTGATTATGTCCTCCTCGTTTAGTCCGCATCATTACTTTGATCTTTGCAACTATCGTCATGTGTATTTACTGTTGATTCGGATTAAATCTCATAGTAAATTGCTCATATATTCAACAATCCAATCCAAAAACCTGATTATAGGCAATTTACTCCGAGTGGTTTTGCTGCGCTTTTGAAGCCGCCTACTTTTAAGGGGGTGCAATATAAAAGGTGGCACACAAGAGCAGTATACTGGTTTCAGATCATGTATTGCTATGACGCCACTAAGGGTAAGCCTGAGGGCGATATTAATCCTACACAGCACGAAGCTTTTGAGAACATGGATACCCTCTTCAAAGCTGCCCTGCTGAGTGTTCTTGACGATTCCATTGTGGATTCATATATGTCGTTTGATAGCAGAAAAGACATGTGGGCTGCGGTCGAGGCCACGTTTGGGGCCTCAGGCACTAGCAACGAGTTGTACATCATGGAGCAATTCTGTGACTACAAGATGACTGATGAGCGCTCTATTGTTCAGAAGACTCATGAGATACAGTCACTCGCTAAGGAACTTGAGTACTTTAAGTGTGTGTTGCCAGACAAATTTATTGTTGGGACCATCATTGCCAAGCTTCCACCTTCATGGAACAATTTTTCTACTTCTGTGAAAAACAAGAGACATGAGTTTTCCGTTTCGGATCTCATTAGCACTCTTGAATTTGAAGAGAAGGCAAGAGAAAAAGACACACGTTCTCGAGTCGTTGAGGGAGCTTCTAGTGCACACATGGTACACGAGAAGAACTTCCAGCCCAACCAGCCCCAAAACAACAAGAACAAGTCTCAGGGGAATGGCAAGTTTGATGCAAAGAACAAGCCGTCACATTCTACCAACTTCAAGAAGAATTCTCATAACGGGAAGGGATACAAACCTCAATTTTGGTAGCACCGCACAAAATTTATATGGTTGCATCTACCTGCTGTCAGCTAAACTCATGGTGCTCCAGGTATTCCTACATTCTTAACTAGGTACAATGACCACCGCAAGATGAAATAAGCTTATTCGTACGTTCACTTGCTGATTGTAGTGCGGAACGATCCTGTCATGTGTGGAGGAGCAAACAAGCAGTGCAGCCGAAGGTGTAAATCAACCAAGGACTTATGAAATTATATAATCTCTTCCTCAGGTAGGTCAGTATCCCCTTCGTCCACATGATCGTGTTTTGTCATGCCGAGCTATTGATATGTCCTACTGTTTAGCAACACCGTTTAAGTATAACTATTGTTTTCCTATCTTTTCAAATTCAGGACAATGAAGATGATTTCAGGGGAACTGCACAATATGGAATCATGTTGAGTCATCTCTATTGCCTCATTTGTTTGCTGCAAATGTGTCAGCATCAATTGCACGATGAGGCAACTAGCTAGCTGTGGAGTTGCCAACATGCTCAAAGTGCTCGCAACATTGAGAAGAAACAAGCATGCCCAGGAAATTAATGTGTGCGCAGGGAGGCCCTTTGCTCAGAGAAGCATCTACCGATTTTTTCTATTTCCACACCTTCTCACATCTTTGTATTGGTTATAGTATGGTGAATCATTGAGATGCATAAACATGCTGAACTTTTGTTCTTCTGAATGTTAGTATGCATACCGTATCTTCTGAAGCTTAGTTTAATGTGAATGTTGACTAGCCTGTGAACCTTCACAATCTAGTAAGTATATTGTAGGCCTGTTATTTGACACCTCACTTTGCCGTGCTACGCAACCAGTGTGAGTGTCTGCATCCAGTACCGCATCCTCTAATTTGGTGGATGCCAAGTTGAAAAGGTTACCGATGAGTAGCCATAAGCTGGAGGCGTCTCTTTTTTCTTTCGAATGGGCAATAAGCTGGAGAGTGTCTCGGGCTGCCTCTAGTGTTAAAGCCCTCTAGTACGAAACACGGGCAGCCGACTAGGCCGATACAAAAGTCTATCCATCTTAAAGCCCATTTGTTTTTGTTTTTTGCGTGGAGAAGCCCATATTTCTTGAAGAGGGGGCGATCCCAGAAAAACCCTCCTTCCTCCTCGCTTCCACTTATACTACAGCTCGCTGGACTCTCCCACTTCTGTCGCCCCCCAATTCCCCCCGCTCCCCATCTTCCTCACTCGTCCAGAAAACCCCCGCTCACCTTCTTCCTCACTCATACAGAAAACGCCTGCTCCTCTTCTTCCACTCCTATGAAAACCCCAACCCTCCTTCTTCCCCACTCGCACTGCCACTAGGCTCGTCTCTGGCTACTCTTCTCAAACCCGTGAGCTCGGCTCGACACCCACAAGGAAAATGGAGTCGGCTGGCCCCAGCGCCAAGAAGATGAGGCTCCCGCCAGCGGCGACGCCGGTTGTAGATCCCGCACCCAATAGCGCGGGGCGAAACGGCGAGCCCCCCCCCCCCCCCCCGGATCTGAGGAACCGGTAGAATCTCCGGTAGACCACATCAGCGATCTCCCGGACATCATCCTTGAGGAGATCATATCGCTTCTCCCCACCAAGGATTGCTGCCGCACACAAGTCCTCTCAACTCGGTGGCGCCCTCTATGGCGCACCATGCCCCTCAATCTCGATTGTCGTCAGATATATGTCCTTCCTGAATTTGATCTCCTCAGAGCCATCGTCTCCTCTCACCAGCTGTCGGTGTCAAAACCGGTGGATCTCGGGTAGGGGGTCCCGAAGTGTGCGTCTGAGGTTGATGGTAACAGGAGACAGGGAACACAATGTTTACCCAGGTTCGGGCCCTCTTGATGGAGGTAAAACCCTACGTCCTGCTAGATTAATATTGATGAGTGTAGGGGTTACAAGAGTTGATCTACCATGAGATCGTAATGGCTAAACCCGAGAAATCTAGCATATCTGATTATGAATGTCCCTACGGACTAACCCCTCAGTTTATATAGACATTGGAGGGGACTAGGGTTGTACAAAGTCGGTTACAAAGAAAGGAAATAGTATATCTGGCCGCCTAGCTTGCCTTCCACGCAAAGGAGAGTCCCATCCGGACACGGGAGAAAGTATTCTATCTTGTATCTTCATGGCCCAATAGTCTGGCCCATGTCCAAAGGGCCGAACGCCCGAGGACCCCTTAGTCCAGGACTCTCTCAGCAGCCCCTGAACCAGGCTTCAATGATGAAGTGTCCGGCGCGCAGGTTGTCTTCGGCATTGCAAGGTGGGTTCCCCCTCCGACCACTTCAAAGTTCCTGACTTAAAGAGCGATATTTGGCTTTTCCATTTAATGTCGCACCCATCGGCTTCCACGCCTTCCTGACTTTAGCTTCCACGTGGCGAGCGAATACGAGAGGTCGGGGTGTTTTTGCACATACCACCCTGACCATACAAAAGAGGTGCCTATTTAAAGAGAATAGACCTTAGATCCATTCCACACCCCGCAAAAAATTCTCAGAGCTTGCTAAGAAAAACCACCCCAACATGGCTAGCGCTCCCAGCTCTTCCTCTCGTCCCCACGGCTCCAAAAAGGGTGATTGGGAGAGATGTTACGTATCCCCCGGTCAGCTGGCGAAGCAGCAAAAACAGGGTTTTCTTCCTCCCGTGGATCTAGTCCCCATCCGAGAAGGATTAACGTCCTTCAACGGCGGGGTTCAAGCGGAGAATTTCCCCAATCCGTCCAGGGGGAACGAGTATGCTTCGTTCCCTTCTTGCTGAGAGGCGTCGGATTTTTGATCCATCCCTTCCTCCGAGGACTGCTGGAGTATTATGGCCTTCAACTGCACAGTTTCACTCCCGCCTCCATCCTGCACATCGTGGGTTACGTTGCTCTATGTGAGTTATTCCTGGACTGTGAGGCCCACTTTGATTTATGGAGAAAACTGTTCTGCCTCGTCCCTTGTAATCAAGGGGGATCAATATTCAAAGTGGGAGGAGCCGAAGTGTGGCGCATCGCCGGGACCGAATACCTGTCCGGTACGCAGAAAAAGGCTTTCGAAGAGTGGCCTTCCAAATGGTTCTATATTGATGATGTTGCTCTTCCTGACCCAGTTCGAATGGGTCTCCCCGAATTTTCAAGTGCTCCATTGAAGAAATGCCACAGCTGGCGTCCTCGAAGCCTTGAGGAGGAGGACAACATGGAAATTAGTCAGCTGATCGGTAAGATTCAGACGCTCGCCCAGTCTGGATTATCAATAGTCGAGGTAATGGCGACATCCATAGTGCGGGGGGTCCAACCACTCCAATATAGAGGGCTACCCATGTGGCACTACAATGGGGAAGATGACGCCTCACGCTGCGGTCGGAAAGGTCTGAAAACCCCCACCGCTTTGGCCAAAATATTGGCCGAACTGTACAAAGGGGTGAAGGAGGAGTTCACTCATCTCCAATGTCGAGACAAATTTTCCATGTATAATCCTCCTAGCTGGGTAAGCTCTGACCCCACCATTTTACTCCTCTCCCTGAATCATTTTTGACAGACAGTAACCTATCCACTTGCAACAGGAATGGCGAAAGGCTATTGAAGGGATCCATAACCCCGCCCCCCCCCCCAGCCAGAGGGTCACAACCGGGACCTTGACCCCGTATTTGAAGAAGATCCGGACATATTTGTGGAGCTCGAGGATGGAGTATTCTATCAGACAAGATACGATGGTACAGAAGTACCCATCATCGCCGATTACCCCGGCCTCCTTCCTGCTTCGCATGTAAGTAATTTAAAAGGCACCTTCTTCGAAAGAGTTTCCTTACTATGCCTCACCCACCGCACTATTTCGTGTTCCAAAGGGGAGGCGCTCAACATCGCAACGTGCACCATAAGCGTCTCCGAGGAGAGCGGCGCCCGTGACGAGCACATCTTTGAAGAGGAAGGCAAATGATAATAAGGCAGAACCCTCGTCAAAGAGGTAAAGCTTTCTTTTAAAGCATACATCTTCTGATCACCACATCAAATCGTGATGCCATTCGCCGCATTTTATCAGGAAAAGTGTCCACCGGACTATGTCCGGGGATCCTGCCAGTCGTGCCTCCACTAGTCAGGCTCCGGACCCTGCCCTAAGGACGGGGGCTGATATGGGAGTGGCGCCGAACTATCCTTCCGCAGAGGATTCAGATGATATGTCCGTCACGAACTCTGAAGTGGAGAGTGCCATGAATCATCGTCATCGGAGGGCCACTCTCCATGACCCCAGCTTTTCAAAGGAGGCATTCGATGCTTTCAGCTTGGCCGATGCGTATATCCAGGCTACTCGGGATGGGCTTGTCAGAGCCACGGACCAGCATCTAAAAGATATGCGGCTAAGTTTATATTGTACCAATCTGATAGTTATATACCAGTAGCCACCGAGACTTGAAGCAGTTGATCCAACTGATTTAAGGATCATTGTATAACCAGGTACTTACGGAGAAGAACAACCTGTTATCTCAGGAACTAGAAAAGTATCGGACCCAGCTAGCTGCTGCCAATGCCGAACTGGAGAAATCCAAGAAGGCGTCACCTGGTAATGTTCTCCTCCATTGAGAAAACATAATTGTATACCAAGAATGCTAACACAGTTGCTCATCTCTTAATAGGATCATTAGATCAACTGCAAGAGTGACTGACAGCCGCTCAAAGGGGAGAACAAGAAGCCAAAAGACTACTAGCCGCAGGCGAGCGTGTGCTAACACGAGTCGTGGAGGAGAAAAACAAGCTCCATGATTCCAAGACCCAACTGGGCGAGGAACTGAAAGATGTACAGGCCCAGCTGGCTGACTCCGTGAAGGAAAATAAGAAGCTTCGGGGCGGCATATTCAGTATGCTTTTCAAACTTGCCTCCCTATAATTCGGTGAGGGCTAGAACTGGCAAAGTTATGTCTGCAGGTATGCTGACCGGCCGTCCCGAGGAAGAAATGTCCGGATCTTCCGGCGACCTGCTACAAGAGTTCTCCCAGATGCACGAGCGAGTTCGGCAGGCAATGCATAGTGTTGCCAAGGCTTTATGGCCATCCGCCTCTCCTCCAGGAGGTGTGGCGGAGCTCGTGGAGCTGTTCAAAGGGGCACGGCGGCGTATTCGGTTATGGAAGATATCAGCCTGCCAGGAAGGTGCGCGAGAGGCCTGGGCCATGGTAAAAACACGATATACCAAGCTTGATCCGAATCATATGGCCCGGGTCGGACCGCTAGGGTCAGACGGGAAAGAAATTCCTGTTAGTTTGGTATATGACCAAGTAGAAGTAGCTGCCAAGTATTCCCAACAAGATTGTAGGCTAGACAGCCTGTTGGACGGCATGGAGGAGGTAGTTTTTGAGTCCAAGTGAATATGTACTCTCCTTAATATATTTGTTCCTAGCCGGATTGTAAAAACGATTGTCATGGCCGACCTTTTTGCTTCGACCTCTAGACCCAAAGGTGCGGAGTGTTTTTGAATACTCGAGCGGTAAAAATAAACTGGGGTATGCATGGAAACCAGGCGTAGGGATCATAGTTGCTTAAACAGACAAGTTGTATCCGACTAGCTATGTTATATTACATTGTGATTGTAAGAAACATCTTCCAGAGAGAATAGTTCCGTTAAGGGTTCCTTTCCCTGGGTGTGCATGCGTTTAATAAGCATGTCCGAGCTATGATCGAAAACATCACAGTATAGGTAACATCTGGGGGTTCGTAGTGGAAGAAATGTAAAACATCTTTAGTCCACCGACCGAATATTCCCTTAAGAACGCTAGCTTTCGGCTTCACCCAATCTGAGGTACACATCCGGATGACCCGGCAGTAACAATGGCAGAGGTGCTCCCTTTATGCCCTAGACGAACTAATGGGAACGTAGGGAATAAGCACAGGAGCCAGGCAACCCAGCTTGGCCAAAAATTAAGTCATATCAATGCATATAAGGGCGAAGAAAAGGTACATATGGGAAAAATACATATGTAATGAGCTTGATGCTCGGGAAATAGTGATAATAAGCTTCTGTGCAAGAAGCCCCCAGGTATAATGGACGTGCACATTTGAGAATGTGTACGCTATAGGTGTACAGTTGTAGCCACACGAAAGCTTTCCAGCTAAAAAGAGGGTGAAAAGAGAGGATAAAAAAATAATGTAAGCGATAGGGAGGAGGAAGCAAATGAAGGGTTCGGCGCTAGACATAGAATCTTCAGAGTCTGGCCGCATTCCAGGGGTTTGGTTCGAGGTGGTTATCTGATGCATCATGCAGGCGGTACGCTCCTCCAGTGAGAACTTCGTCAATTATGAAGGGACCCTCCCACTTGGGCTTGAGTTTGTCCTTTTTCTTCTCCGGCAAGCGTAGAACAAGTTCGCCAACATTGTAAGTCTTGGCCCATACTTCTCTGCTTTGATATCTACGAGCCTGCTGTTGATAAAATGCGGAACGGGCTTTTGCAATGTCGCACTCCTCCTCCAGGGCATCTAAGCTATCCTGCCGATCAAGCTCGGCATCTCTCTCTTCGTACATGCGCACTCAAGGTGAGTCATGAATAATGTCGCAGGGTAACACAGCCTCTGCGTCGTACACCATGAAGAAAGGTGTATATCCGGTAGTGCGATTGGGCGTGGTCCGCAGCCCCCAGAGTACGGAGTCGAGCTCCTCAACCCAGTGCTTGTCTGATTCTTTCAAAGACCACACTAGCTTGGGTTTGATGCCGCTCATAATAAGACCATTGGCTCGTTCGACTTGACCATTTGTTTGCGGATGATAGACGGAGGCGTAATCAAGCTTAATGCCTAGATTAACGCACCAGGCTTTCACCTCATCGGCTGTAAAGTTAGAGCCATTGTCGGTGATGATGCTGTGTGGGACACTGTAATGGTGCACAACGCCGGATATAAAGTCTATCACTGGTCCGGCTTCAGCCGTTTTAACTGGTTTGGCCTCTATCCACTTAGTGAATTTATCTACCATGACTAGCAGATATTTTTTCTTGTGGATGCCTCCTTTAAGGGGTCCAACCATGTCAAGCCCCCAGACCACGGAGGGCTAAGTGATGGGGATTGTTTGTAGAGCAGTGGGTGGCATATGGCTTTGGTTGGCGACAAGTTGGCATCCGACGCAACGTTGGACAAGGTCCTGTGCATCTGCTCGGGCTGTCGGCCAGTAGAAGCCTATATGGAAGGCCTTGCTTACAAGGGCCCGAGCTGCGGCGTGGTGACCACTGAGACTGGCATGAATCTCAGCCAAGAGCTGCCGCCCCTCCTCCTCGGAGATACATCTTTGGAGTACTCCGGTAGCGCTTTTCTTGTAGAGTTCTCCTTTGTGGACTTTATAGGCTTTCAAACGCCGAACAATGCAGCGAGCCTCATTCTGATCCTCAGGGAGCTCTTGCCTGTTGAGGTAGGCCAAGAAGGGTTCGGTCCATGGGGCGATGACTGCCATGATAAGATGGGCCGACGGTGTTATTTCGGTGGCTCAGCCTCCGCTGATGTCGGTATGTTCAAAATCTGGGGTTATGGTTGGATCCGGACTGACGTTGTTGTTCTCCCCTTGCCACACCACGGATGGCTTGAAAAGCCTTTCTAAGAAGATGTTAGGTGGGACGGAGTCGCGCTTGGCGCCCATGCGAGCAAGGATGTTTGCCGCTTGATTACTCTTTCGAGCCACATGGTGAAACTCGAGCCCCTCGAACCGGGCCGACATTTTGGGAACAGTGTTGTGGTAAACCACCATCTTCGGATCCTTGGCATCAAAATCTCCATTTATTTGAGATAACACGAGGTTCGAGTCCCCGCGCACTTCCGAGCATTGTATGCCCATGGAGACAGCCATCCGAAGACCATGCAATAAAGCCTCATATTTGGCTGCATTATTAGAGTCTGTGTATAATATTTGGAGTACGTACTGAACTGTATCTCCAGTGGGGTATGTTAGGACAACGCCTGCCCCTAAGCCCGCCAGCATTTTGGAACCATCGAAATGCATGACCTAGTTGGAATATGCACCGTACTCTTTAGGGAGTTCGTCTTCTGTCCATTCGGCGACGAAGTCTGCCAATACTTGGAATATGCGTCGTAGCTTCCGGGATGCCATGAAGACCGTGTATGCTATCTTTTGATAATGAGGCTACAGGGATTTGCATGGAGTTAGGACGGTGGATACATAGTATACCGGCTTCTGGAGTGGGAATTTGTGTCTGTCCTCCTCTCGTTCGACGACGAGTACTACGCTCACACCTGGTGTGTTGCAGATATGTATAATAACATTGGTTCGTTGACGCTTGGCATGGCCAGGATTGGGTTGCTTGCTAAAAGAGCCTTTATTTCTTCCAATCTGGTCATTGTCGCATCTGTCCACTCGAAGTGATCGGTGCATCTGAGAAGTCGATAAAGTGGCAATGCTTTTTCTCCTAGTCTGGAGATAAAGCGGCTTAAAGCTGCCAGGCATCCAGCTAGTTTTTGGACCTGCTTAAGGTCTGTTGGTGTAGCCAATTGTGATAAAGCTCGGATTTTGGCTGGATTTGCCTCGATTCCTCTAGTGGAAACAATGAAGCCTGGTAGTTTTCTAGAGGGGACGCCGAATACACATTTTTTCGGATTGAGCTTAATGTCATATGTCCGGAGATTGTTGAATGTGAGGCGTAAGTCATCTATTAATGACTCGACGCACTTAGTGTTGATGACGATGTCGTCCACATATGCTTCAACTGTCTTGCCGATTTGTTTCTATAGTCATGTTTGAATCATGCGTTGGTAGGTGGCACCGGTGTTTTTGAGCCCAAAGGGCATAGTGTTGAAGCAGAAAGGCCCTTACGGGGTAATAAACACCATTGTGGCTTGGTCGGATTCCTTCATTTTAATTTGATGGTATCCGGAGTACGCGTCGAGGAAACACAATGAGTCGTGTCCTGTAGTGGCATCAATAATTTGATTGATGCAGGGGAGGGGGAATGGATCCTTAGGTCAAGCTTTGTTGAGGTCTTTGAAATCGACGCACAAGCGCCATGATTTATCCTTCTTTGGCACCATTACCAGGTTTGCTAGCCAGTCCAGATGTTTTATTTCTCTGATAAATCCGGCCTCATTTAGCTTGGCTAGCTCCTCCCCCATAGCTTGTCGTTCGGGTTCGGAAAAGCACCGCAATGTTTGCTTGACTGGCTTGTATCCTTTCAGTATATTGAGGCTGTGCTCGGCCAATCTGCGTGGGATTCCTGGCATATCAGAAGGGTGCCAGGCGAATATGTCCTAGTTTTCGCGTAGGAACGCTCGTAGTGCGGCATCCACCGTCGGGTCCAGCTGTGCGTCGATGGAGGCTGTCTTCTTTGGGTCCATCGTGTGGACTTGAAATTTGACTATTTCATCTACTGGTTTGAAGGAGGTGGATTTGGAGCGCTTGTCCAGGATTACATCATCCCTATCCACCATCGAGCGCAGCGTCGTTAACTCTTCGGCCGCAAGGGCCTCGGAGAGTGCCTCATGGGCCAGGGAGGTTGTTTTGTTTTCAGCGCGGAGGGCTATGTCCAGATCACTAGCGAGAGTGATAATACCATTGGGCCCGGGCATTTTGAGCTTCATATACCCGTAATGAGGTATGGCTTGAAAGCGTGTGAATGCATCCCGCCCCAACAGGGCGTGGTACCCACTGTTGAAAGGGAGCACTTGGAAGGTTATCTCTTCAGACCAATAGTTCTCTGGCGTGCCGAATACCACGTCAAGTGTGATTTTTCCTACGCATCATGCCTTCCTACTAGGGATAATTCCTCAGAAGGTCGTGCTGCTTTGCTCGATGCGGCTCTTGTGTATTTCAATTTTACCGAGTGTATCCTCGTAGATGAGGTTTAATCCACTGCCGCCGTCCATGAGCACCTTGGTGAGTCGAAAGCCATCCACAATTGGATTGAGGACCAAGGCGGCTGGTGCTCAGACTGACCGAGTTCTTGGTTCGTCACTGGCATTGAAGGTTATGGCTGTGTCATTCCAAGGATTTATTGTTGCGACTTGACAGACTTCGGCGAGGTCGCGAAGTGCCCTTTTGCGCCGATTGTTTGAGGCGAAAGTCTCAAAGACCGTCAATACTCTGCGGTCGTCGTGTTCTGGGGGGAGTTGTTCCGAGGTATTTTTGGTGAGGATATCCTCGCCACTCTTGGCCACTTGCTGGAGTATCCAACATGCTCTAAGGCTGTGGGTAGGTATGGTATCCAGTGTTGTGTGTATTTTGCACGGCCTATCGAGCCATCCCTCCAGGACGGTTCTGCGCCCCATGATGGGTTTGGATTTCTTTACTGTTGTGTTGGGCGCCCCATGAGGGTGCATCCTTTTTGTCCGGACAGAAGGTTGAGTGGGAGCTGGCGATTCCCAACGAGCTGCCTGAGTTTTCCAGGTACTTTCCATTGGGCAGTATTTCTGTACTATGGTTGCCAAGTCGGTGAAATGTAACACGCGACGGCAGTTGATAGCGTTGAGGATTCCTTCGTCCGTACAATTACTGTGAAATATTGAGATCACGTCTTCATCGCGGCAATCCTTGATCTTGTTCTTGACAAGGAGGAACCTGGACCAAAAGTGATGGACTGTTTCCTGAGACTGCTGCTGTAGGTATGTGAGATCACGTGTATCTGGGTGGGTGGGTGGATTTAAATCTGAACCCTGACCCAATTTGAGATTCGAAGCTTGAGAAATTTCCAAACCGAATAGTTCGGGCTCCGGAGGATCGACCGATTTTTCAGGTCTACCATCTGATTCCAAGTTCGGAGGACAAGGCGTGTCGTTCCGTGGGCAGGTATCCGGCTCTTCGAGCTCGGGGATCCGAACATAGTTCGTCCTCATTATAGAGGGAGAGTTGTTGTTTTTCTCCTCCACTACCGCTATCTAGTGGGTGATCGATGGAGATTTGATTTCTCTCTGATCAGGTTTAAGCCCAATCCGACAGTAGTCTGTAGCGACCCCCAAGGCGGCGATGCGATCCAGGAGTTCGTTCAAGGACGATAATTATGTTGGATCCATCAGTCTGGAGCATTTAGAGTCAATTCAGAGCCAATTTTCGATGACCCGAGAAGTCATCGTCGGCTCACCGGCCGAATGGGCGGTCATGACGAAGCCACCAACCGGATGGTTTGGTCTGAGGCTAGGGCTCCATCAGCGGTGATGTTGTTCTTGATCACGAGGCGAGCCATCAACCCTGACTTCGACGACATAGTGGAACTCTCAATGAAAGCACAATGTCGGTGTCAAAACCGGTGCGGGTAGGGGGTCCCGAACTGTGCGTCTGAGGTTGATGGTAACAGGAGACATGGAACACAATGTTTACCCAGGTTCGGACCCTCTTGATGGAGGTAAAACCCTACGTCCTGCTAGGTTAATATTGATGAGTGTAGGGGTTACAAGAGTTGATCTACCACGAGATCGTAATGGCTAAACCCTAGAAGTCTAGCCTATCTGATTATGATTGTCCCTACGGACTAACCCCTTAGTTTATATAGACACTGGAGGGGACTAGGGTTGTACAAAGTCGGTTACATAGAAAGGAAATAGTATATCCGGCCGCCTAGCTTGCCTTCCACGCAAAGGAGAGTCCCATCCGGACACGGGAGAAAGTCTTCTATCTTGTATCTTCATGGCCCAATAGTCCGGCCCATGTCCAACAGGCCGGACGCCCAAGGACCCCTTAGTCCAGGACTCCCTCACCAGCAGGGCCCCGTTCAACACCTCTGTATCCCAACACGCTACCTGCTGTCCATCCCCGGCACGGTGGACACTTGGCTGTCATCCCCTGAATTCGGAACTCCAGCAATTTGAGTTCTTCCATTACCACGAAAGTTTCATACCACGAACACGCCAAGAATTCGTGCCCACACCACCGTTGTCCATCTCGCGGTTTTCCTCCTCTCTCCACACCACCACCTTCGCCCGGTGCCATCTACCAGACGATCTGGTACAAATGATTTGACTCCCACTGCTAAAAAAACTTTCTCTTGTGGTGGTTTATCTGTTGGAGGCCTCACTGCACAGCATCATCCACTCTAGTTTCCCTACCCTGGAGCGCTTGCTGATTGTTTTGGGAATAGAAATCCCTATCAGTTGTCTCCAAATAAAGTTGCCTCACCTTAAAAGCATTGGAATTTGTTCTGAAGGACAGCAGCTCATCATCGAAGAAGCCCCTTCACTTCAAAGGTTGCTCCCTCAAAATTGTTATAAACCTTCGCAAATAACAGTCATCTCTGCGCCCAAACTGGAGACCTTGGGTCTAATTAGTGCTCTGTTTGATGATCACAACAAGTTGGTGTTTGGCTCCACACTTTTTTAGGTACCGTATCTTATCATCTACATATTTGTAATCATAAGCTGCATTTTTCATTTGTGTGCATAAGTTTATATCATCTTGGAGTACACTTTGGGTACTAATATTATGTTATATGCTCAATGAAGAGTTCGTCCATGAATAGCCTATCAATGCTGTTGGATTCTATCAAGATCTTATATATCAGAATGTTTAGTTATGATTTGAACATAATTATTGTCTTGCTGCGATGCTTTCGGTCTCTGGAAAATTTACATATAATGGTGATGATTTCATGCACATTGAAAGACTGTATATATTGTACTAGAATTAACCGTTCAGTTGTTGCTCTTTCGACATACTCTTTTTTCAGACCTCAACTGTTTTCAAATCTTCATGTCTACTTAGGTACTACAACCACATGGAGAAAAATGTATAACCGATCGGTGGCGTAATAAGCACCAGGATTTTCTTAGTTCTCATGACATTAGTTTGAGGACAATAACGATGGAAAGATATGCATCCAACGAGGCAAACAGAAGCTTTGTCACATTCTTCCTGTTGAATGTGAGGTTACTATTGTCCATGAGCCTTAAGTTTTACATCAAGATATTTCTCACAGGCGGACACGTTGAACAGCAAAAAAAGAAGTTTCAGGTGGACAAGTGGACTTCTAAACGTGCTCGGCTTCTATTTACAACAAGTTGTAGTCATCCTGAAATAATTTTTTTTGCACAGGATGTTGATTTTATGGATCAAACCGATCCATTTGTTTGTGACTGCGAAAAAGAGTGGTTGTGTTAGATATTACTGCCATGTTCAATCTGGGTTTTGTCTAAAAAATTGATGAACAATTAATCCTTGGGCTTTTTGTACCATTTGTAAGCTTGAGTTGCATGTTGTTGCCCTAGTACTCCCCTCCACCTGCCACTACATTGCCCCATCTTCCACGGTTGCGGTTCGTTCCCGTCCGAGGCCTCGCCATCGTTCTCCACCTTGGTTCTCTCTCTATGCCCGCCGCCGTCTGGCGTTGTCAACATGGTCAACAACCAAGAGGAATTAGGATATGACTGTATGTGGAGAAGCTGACAGTAGGGACCCACCAGGGTCATTGCGTTACGCAAGCAAGTGCCTCGTTATTACAAGCCAAAAAAATACGTCCCCTTAATTGTTTGACAACTAGGTCACATGCCATTGTCAATGTAGTCAATAAATGAGAAAATTACACAACAAGTAGATAACACCAGGGACCCAGCAGCTCGCCCAGTTTTTTTAGTTTCAGAGACGGAGCTCAACTGCGTGTTGTGTGGGGGCTGTGGCCCGTCTAGCCCATGCTTACGCTTTTATTTATGAACATGACGAGCCCAGTTAATATCTTTTTTCTTTTTGAAAATGGCTAGACTAGTTCTTTTTTTGGAGAATACCAAAACCGAGGCTTACTTTCTTTTCTCAGCCCTGCTGAGCTGCAAATCTTTCAAGACGAGGAGGGATGTAAGTAGTAAGAAATGGGCTTCCCTAGAAAATGGGCTATAAGTTGTAAGAAATGGGTTGTAAATTTTTAAACCAAAGCCAACCGGCAATTACATTAAAATATCATTTTTCTGGATTTCTCTACTCTCTACTCTTATAAAAACCAAAGCTAACTGGCAATGACATTAAAATATCGTCTTTTCTCCCACAAGATAAACTACTCATACAAATGCATCTTCATGTTCCGTGCAACGCACGGGCATCTTGCTAGTTAAGATCTTAAATTTCATTCTTTTTTGCGGAGAATTGTTTTTGGAATTTTATTTTGATATAATTTTTTGAAAATTATTTTTAACGTGACTCAAAATTTCATGATTAAAAGAGTTCGGACCCCACCGAAATATGCAAAATTTTGTTGAATTTTTTAGCAGTGCCCAGAATATATGGTCTGTAATGCTAATAAAAAGAATATGGGCTTCAAATATCCTTAAGAATTAGCAAACGGACTGTAAGTTATTGAAAATAATGGAAAATGCGTTGTATGATGTTTTCCACACATTTGGAGGTAGACTTCTGGGCCTACTAGGTTGACGATCACGTTGTCCTAAGAAAATTTGACGCGTACGCAAGGCTTTGACAACTTAGTCAACAAAGAGCAGTGACTGTTGGATGTCCATCCAACGGCCGCCGTGCTTCTTCAATCTCTGATCTTCCTGCTCCAGCCACCCAAACCAGCGCCGGCGGGACTGCCTGCTCCCTCCTCCCGTGGTTGGCTGTCGGCGTTCTGGGAACGGGGGTCCCCAGACTTGCCTGACTGCGGCCTGCGGCGTGGCTCAAAGGGGGGCCCAGCACGGCCCATCTTCATCAACACAGACCCAAGACCCTCGCGAGGGGCCAAGCCTCGCGGGACGGACGACACGGGGCTTCCTCAGGCACGGCCTCATCAGGCTGGCCCGCATGGAGGCGGAGAGATCAAGGCGGGGTACCTCACGAGGTGCCCGTGACGCAAGCCATGACGACCAAAGGCGCCAGGCGGGCGCCAGCCGCGCAGTGTCCTCCTTTCCTCTTTGGTGCAAAGGGAGCAAGCGCAGGCGAGAGCATCAAGCAAAGGCACCCGTTTCGGTGCAACGAGACCAAGACCAGTCCAACGGCAGGGAGGAAGTCGTTGTGGAGCCCAAGCCAGCGTCACCACCAGAGCCTTTGGCAGGCGAGGACCAACTTTAGTCAGGATAAGTGTACCAGATGTTCCCCTTCAAAGTGGCCAATTGTTGGCGCCCTTCCTGCTCAATATTTGGGAAGAGGCCCAGGGCCTTTGCCTATAAATAGGACTAGCCACCCACAGGGTAGGAAAGATCGGATCGCAATCGAGAAGAGAGAGAGAGAGAGAGAGAGAAGGGTGACTGAACTCCTCCTAGCAGTTCGTCGCCCCAGCCAAGAACAGACCCTTGCAAGGCTGTTCTTCCTTGTATTGCTCATCATCATCAGCCCAAGAGGTAATCCACCACACCACACACTGGAGTAGGGTATTACACCACAACGGTGGCCCAAACCAGTATAAACCCTGTGTCTCTTGTGCTGTTCTTTCCATAGCTTAGATCTTAGCGAGGCGGAGGGGTGCAGGTAGGTAGAAGGCGAAATCTCCGTGCGCACCCCAGTGTTCGAACCTCAAGGGTCTGCCGGACCCCGAAATCCGACATTTGGCGCGCCAGGTAGGGGTGCGCCGGAATTCGTCTTCCACCACCCCGTTCTCGTCCGACCATCGCGTCCATGTCTGACGCTCGTCGGGCCCACGCCGAGCGTCGGGCCGCTCTCGCCTCCCGCGTCGCCCAGACGGCTCCTGTCGGTGGGCGTCCTTGCCGTTCCCCGTCACCTACCGTCAATGCCGCCACCGGCCCAGCGGGGGACGAGCAGCAAGCGTCGTCTTAGCATCCGTCTGTGCGGCAAGACGGCCGCACCGCTACTCCCTCGCTCACCCCAGCTGGTTCTTCGTCCCACGCGCTCCGCGCACCCATGGAGGCTTGAGCTGCGCTCATCGCGGCAAATGAGCTCCTGCGCTACCGTCCCGTCGACGAAGTCTACGAAGAATGGCTGGAGTTGGAGCTGAAGTAGGTGCTGGAGCTGGTGGAACTGAGGCTGTAGCTGGTGCAGAAGTGGTGGCTCTGGTGTCAGCAACTGGCACGGCAGACGACCTCGGACCTCGTAGCACTCTGGCAAAGGCATCAGTGGTAGTCCTACCTCTCCTCTCCTGCATGTCATCCTGGAGCTGCTCCACTGCAGTCTGAATCTCTGTCACCTTGACATCCAAGTCATAGAACTTTTGTTCCATGATTCTCTCTAGGCTTGCCTGCTCCAGCACGCCGCGACCATGCTCCTGCTCCCGCACGTCAAGACCCCGCGCTGCTCCTAGCTGCAGCACGTGGGGACATGCAAGACCAAGCTCTCCGTCACCCAAGGCCTCCCGTGGCCACAGCAGGCTGCCGTGCCTTCACCACCGAGCTACGCAGCGTCGCGTGGCCCGGCAAGTTCAAGCCAGACCTGCCTCCTCGTTACAACGGCACGGCCGACCCTGCGGAGTTCCTCCAGCTCTATGAGCTGGGCATCGAAGCTGCCAACGGAGACGAGAAGGTCATGGCGAACTGGTTTCCCATGGCGCTCAAGGACGGGGCCCGCACCTGGCTCCTGAACCTGGCTCCAGGCACGATCTCCTCCTGGGACGAGATGCGCACCCGCTTCATCGCCAACTTCCAAGGTACTCGCGACCGGCCACCCGCCGTGAGCGACATGCGCCGCATCAAGCAACAACCTGGAGAGACCCTGCAGAAGTACATCCAGCGCTTCAACAACGCACGCCTCAAGATTCCCAAGATGACCGAGGAGGCCATCATCTCAGCCTTCTCTGACGGCGTGCGCGATGTCAAGATGAAGGAGGAGCTGGCGATGCATGAAGACCTGTGCACTTCCTTGGAGTTGTTCAACTTGGCAACCAAGTGCGCCAGGGCTGAAGAAGGGCATCTCTCCCTCCTCGAGCTGCCTGCCGCAGACCCAGAAGAGAAGAAGCCCAATGCCAAGGATGTGAAGCGCAAGGGGGCTGTCGTGCTCGCGGCAGAACCAGACACCAAGCGGGGCAGAGATCAACCCGAATCTTCCAAGGGCAGTCGGTACTGTGTGTACCACGACCTCCACACCCACAACACCAACGAATGTCAAGAGCTCCGAGCCGTGCAAGACGGAAGGATCGGCCGTCGCCCCGACCGCGGTGACCGGGGCTACGGTCGAGGAGGAGGAAGGAACGCAGGACGCTGGGAAGACCGCTGCCCGTGCCAAGGGTGGCGCGATTAACCTCGCGAGGATCACTGGCAAGACCCGCCTCGCGAGGGAGACTGGAGGGATCAGCCTTGCGAGGATCGCCCGCAAGGCAACACAGGCCTCCCTCCGCTGCCGCCACAGCCAAGGAGAAACAAGGACCACCATCAGGACGAGGGGGCTGGGGGCTTCCAGGAGCCGCGCGCGATCACCTGCATCCTGGGCGGGGCTCAAGCCCCAGCCTCTCAACGCATCTTCAAGCAGTTCGCCCGCGAAGTGAATGCAGTCCTCCCCAAGCTCGAAGCCACGCGCCCTCTCAGGTGGTCGGCGTGCGCCATCATGTTTAGCTCAGCAGATCAGCTCAAGTGTGCAGCCACAGCCGGAGTCCTCCCGATGCTTTGTTCCCCAATCATCAGCAACGTGGTGGTCACCAGGACCCTCATCGATGGCGGGGCAGGGCTCAATGTCCTGTCCGTGGAAACATTCAACAATCTCCAAGTGCCCTACAACCAGCTTCAGCCAACCAAGCCTTTCTCCGGAGTCACCGACGGCTCCACGGTCCCGATTGGTCAGGTCCGCCTCCCTGTCACCTTCAGGGCACGCGACAACTGCCGCACCGAGCTCATCGACTTCGACGTTGCCCACATTCGCCTGCCGTACAACGCCATCCTTGGGTACCCAGCGCTGGCCAAGTTCATGGTCGTAACTCACCACGGCTACAATGTCCTCAAGGTGCCAGGAAGTGGCGGAGTCATCACGGTGCCCTATGAAGAGAAGGACGCGGTGTGTTCCCTGGAACGAGCCTTTCAGGCCGCATCACTGGAAGACCCGGATCGCGGAAGCAGGAGGCTTCCTGAGACCGCCCCCAAGAAGAAGAAGAAGACATCGTCCGGCCCGGCCCCTCAGGGCTCGCGCCTGCCCTAGGGGAACCTCCTTCCATCGCATAGGAAAGCGCGCCTGGCGCCCTCCTCAGGCAGGGCTCGGGGGCTCTCCCCTAGAGGGCCACCGACCTGGCGAAGGTCACGAGGGAGGCGCTTGGGCACCACATGGAGGCATGCTTCGAAGCACGTTTCCCTCAAGAAGGAGTAAGGCAAGGAGAGCCAGACCCTCAGGATTTCGTCGGCAAGGCCATTCAGGAGCTACAGGAGTCAAGAGTCATGAAAGGCGGCCGCCGCCTACCAGCTGTGGCTCCCCATCCAGGCGAGGATGGTGGGCTGCGCGTCTGCATCGACATACCAGGGCTCAATCGAGTCGCCTCTCTGGAGCGCCTCTGGCCCTCGCGAGTGAGGCGCTGCGAAGGTCCACCCCACACCTACGTTCGCATGCCTTACAGCTTGCCGAACGCGGCTGCCACGTACCAGCGCCTCATGAGGGGTATCATGGAGGCTCAAGAGGCCAGGCGTTCCGCAGCCCTGGCGGAGATGGAGATGGTCCGCGAGGAGCCACCAGCGCCTCCGGAGCCTCCCGAGGCCCCTGGGCCTGGGGGCTTGTGAGGATCGGCTTTCGCAGCCCACCGAGTCTGCTACACCAACACTCCTTCATCCTCAACATCATCAGGTGACATCTTTCAAGTCTCATTTCTAGCTGGGAGCGCCCCCCAGGGCTGCATTATTCCCAGGCCGCGTGGGTCCGTCCCTGTGACATGTATCCCTTTTATTTCATGTTGTTAGCTTACTTTGTTGGGGGCGCCCCACGGGCTGCATCATCCCCAAGTCGCTCGGGCCTGACCCAGTGATGTCCGCCTTCCCAACATCTATTTGAATGAATCCACTCCTTCGCGGCTAATGTGTTTGACCTAGTTGCCCGCTCAACTGACTCCAACTGACGGAGCTGCTCCCAAACGGCACGACGCTTGTGCATGGGTCCGTCCCTGCAACGCCGACAAACCTGAATGGCTGAGCTCTGGCCGCGGCAGCCCCGCATGGCGCCACCTCGTCAATCCTTCAGTGCCTCATCGCCCCTCGGAAGCAACCAACGGCTGACTGTCAATTGTCATGGCAACCCCTCATTCTTTCTATGATGGGTCTACAGGATCTCCTAAAGGAGCTGCGTCAGGCGAGGCCCTTGCGGTGTCTCCTTCACTCTCATCCGCGTGAACCGCTTGCACGTTAAAGGGGGGTGCCTGAGCATCGTGACTCGGGGCTCCTACTGGCTCTCCAGCCCTCACCCTCTGGCCTTGTGTAGGATCTAGAAGTAGATGTGTCTAGAGGGGGGGTGATTAGACACTTAGTGCTAAAGTTGCAATTTTTAGGCCTTTTTGGTTTGAGTGGAGTTTTAGGCACAATTTCAACATACACAATACATATCAAGCAAGCATGCAAAGAGTATATAAGCAGCGGAATGTAAAGCATGCAACTTGCAAGAATGTAAGGGGAAGGGTTTGGAGAATTCAAACGCAATTGGAGACACGGATGTTTTTCCCGTGGTTCGGATAGGTGGTGCTATCCTACATCCACGTTGATGGAGACTTCAACCCACGAAGGGTAACGGTTGCGCGAGTCCACGGAGGGCTCCACCCACGAAGGGTAACGGTTGCGCGAGTCCACGGAGGGCTCCACCCACGAAGGGTCCACGAAGAAGCAACCACCCACAAAGGGTCCACGAAGAAGCAACCTTGTCTATCCCACCATGGCCATCGCCCACACAGGACTTGCCTCACTAGCAGTAGATCTTCATGAAGTAGGCGATCTCCTTGCCCTTACAAACTCCTTGGTTCAACTCCACAATCTTGTCGGAGGCTCCCAAGTGACACCTAGCCAATCTAGGAGACACCACTCTCCAAGAAGTAACAAATGGTGTGTTGATGATGAACTCCTTGCTCTTGTGCTTCAAATGATAGTCTCCCCAACACTCAACTCTCTCTCATAGGATTTGGATTTTGTGGAAAGAAGATTTGAGTGGAAAGCAACTTGGGGAAGGCTAGAGATCAAGATTCATATGGTAGGAATGGAATATCTTGGTCTCAACACATGAGTAGGTGGTTCTCTCTCAGAACATATGAGTTGGAATTGTGTATGTGTTCTGATGGCTCTCTCCACGAATGAAGAGGAGGTGGAGGGGTATATATAGCCTCCACACAAAATCCAACCGTTACACACAGTTTTCCAATCTCGGTGGGACCGAATCAACAAACTCGGTCGGACCGAAAAGGTAAACCTAGTGACCGTTAGATATTTTCGGTGGGACTAACATGCAACTCGGTAGGACCGATATGGTTAGGGTTTGGGCATAACGTAATCTCGGTGAGACCGATTACACAAACTCGGTGAGACCGATTTTGGTAATTAGCTAACCAGAGAGTTGGTCAGGCAAACTCGGTGTGACCGATTTGCTCTTTCGGTGAGACCGAAAAGTTACAAAAAGGAAACACTGAATTTACATTGCAATCTCGGTGGGACCAATTCGCTCTTTCGGTGAGACCGAAAAGTTATGAAAGGGAAACAGATAGTTTGCAATCCCATCTTGGTGAGACCGAGATCCCTATCGGTAGAACCGATTTGCTAGGGTTTGGCAGTGGCTTATGACAAGTGAAACTCGGTGGCGCCGGATAGAAAGAATCGGTATCACCGAGTTTGGCTTAGGGTTTAGGTCATTTGTGGATATGGGAAAGTAGTTGAGGGTTTTGGAGCATATCACTAAGCACATGAAGCAAGAGGCTCATTAAGCAACACCTCATCCCTCCTTGATAGTATTGGCTTTTCCTAAAGACTCAATGTGATCTTGGATCACTAAAATGTAAAATGAAGAGTCTTGAGCTTGAAGCTTTAGCCAATCCTTTGTCCTTAGCATCTTGAAGGAGTTCCCACAACCTTTAGTCCATGCCACTCCATTGTTGAACTTATCTGAAACATGCTAGATAGAAATGTTAGTCCAACAAGAGATATGTTGTCATCAATTATCAAAACCACCTAGGGAGCACTTGTGCTTTCAATCTCCCCCTTTTTGGTAATTGATGGCAACATACATCAAAGCTTTAGATAAAGATATAAAGAACAGCAAGTAAAGCTTTGGAAGGACATGTAACAAGCATAGGCTCCCCCTACATGTATGCACTCATGTAAATATGAAATATAGAGGCATGTGAGAGCATAACCATGACAGAGTAGGCAATGTGTTACATGTATCTTGGCCATATGCATCAAAGCAAAAGATTATCAAGGAAAATACCTTCATGCTCATGAGTCCTTCTTGCAAACAGTATGTACATAAGCAAGAACTCCTCATACTCATGATTTTGATGCATATACTTACCTTGTGGTCTTGAGTTGGCTTAGGATGGAATGAACCTGCACAAACAAAGTTAGATAACACAGGTACATCCACTAGCCAGAGTAAACAAAAGAAACCACAAGAATACCAAGACTAGGATGACATGTAGAGAGTGAGTACAAGGTACCACATTGGATTCAACATGTCCCCAAGAATAAAGATATGCAATGAATTTGACTGATTTCTTTCCCTTAGGTGTCTTGCTCGTCTTTCCCCCTAAAAAGACATGTGACATTTCTCCTCTTGAACATCAAGCATCTGGGATCCTTGAGTATTCTCTCCCCCTGGACATCTCTCTCTCCCCCTTAATACTTTCTCTGGGATCCTTGAGACTTTTTCTCTCCCTTGATGTGATCTCTCTCTCCTACAAGCTTTGATGTGATCTCTCTCTCCCCCTTAATACTTTCTCTGGGATCCTTGAGACTTTTTCTTCCCTTGATTGATCTCTCTCTCACAAGCTTTGATGTGATCTCTCTCTCCCCCTTTGACATCAATTTCCAAGAAGGGCTTTCTGGAATCCGTCGTATAGGTTTGGTCCTTGAGACTCAGCACAAAGCAATGGATAAAACTGTGATGCTTGAAGAGGACAAGATTCATTGAGTAGAGCTGGATCAGAAGAAATATAGAACAAGTGGCAAACTGTTTTTCCTGTTGCGAAGTCGGTGGCACCGAGTGGTATGTTTCGGTGGCACCGAAAAGATTCGGTTGGACCGAAAATTACAAGTCGGTGAAACCGAGTTCACACAGAGAAAAACACTTGTCACCTCAGCTCACTAGACATGTAGGATCTCACAAAGATTTGCAATGAATTACCTGAAGGATTTGCAAGGAATTAAATGCAGAAAATGCAGAACAAAAACAAAGAGAAAAGAGAAGAAACTGAAAGATCTAGATGAAGTTTTTTTTTTGAAAAAGAGAAAGAAAATAAACATGCATGAGACAAATGCAATAACACAGAAAAGAACACAAGAGAACTTCATCTAGAGTTGGGCGGTGACATAGTCACCTATGTTAGAGTATATTGACTTAGGAGTCAAGTGAGAACACTTGATCATAGGTCATACTCATCGTTTAAGCTCAAAATGGGGTTACCATTTTTCGTTTAAGCATCTTGATGTATTCACATCTTGTTGAGTTGCTTTGACTCATGTCTTGGAGTAAAGCTTCTCTAAGATGGAATAACATACCTTGGGTGGTGGTGTGGTTCTTGCTCATGTAGTTGAACTTGTGTGGGTGCTCAAGGTTGATGTAGCTCATCAAGAGTTGGGAGCACCACTTGGAGTTTGAGTTCATCTACCTACATGGGTTAGTTCTTGCAAGGAAGAGCACTTGTGTATCCAAAATGACAATCATGAAGCTCAACATAGAATTTGTCAAAGGATATGTTTGAATGGTTTTGTGCTTCCTTGTCTTCAACCACCATTGTGTAGAGTCTTGGTGATGTAGAGATTGCTCAAGATGTGAGTGAGTCGCAATCTCATGGAATTAGATTCAACCAAGCACCTACATGGGTTAGACAACATGCAAGGTGCAAATATGTCCAAGACATAAGATAGTTATCATAAGAGATATATCATGGATTAGTCATAAGCTCATGTCTTGCATGTATCCAATGGAGTTTTGTAGGATCGAAAGAATGTCTAGAGGGGGGTGATTAGACTACTTGACCAAATAAAAACTTAACCTTTTCCCAATTTTAGTTCTTGGCAGATTTTAGCTATTATAGGACAAGTCAAGCAATCATCACACAATTCAAGCAAGCATGCAAAGAGTATATTGGCAGCGGAAAGTAAAGCATGCAACTTGCAAGAATGTAAGGAGAAGGGTTTGGAGAATTCAAACGCAATTGGAGACACGGATGTTTTTCCCGTGGTTCGGATAGGTGGTGCTATCCTACATCCACGTTGATGGAGACTTCAACACACAAAGGGTAACAGTTGCGCGAGTCCACACAGGGCTCCACCCACAAAGGGCAACTGTTGCGCGAGTCCACATAGGGCTCCACCCACGAAGGGTCCACGAAGAAGCAACCACCCACAAAGGGTCCACGAAGAAGCAACCTTGTCTATCCCACCATGGCCATCGCCCACACAGGACTTGCCTCACTAGCGGTAGATCTTCACGAAGTAGGCGATCTCCTTGCCCTTACAAACTCCTTGGTTCAACTCCACAATCTTGTCGGAGGCTCCCAAGTGACACCTAGCCAATCTAGGAGACACCATTCTCCAAGAAGTAACAAATGGTGTGTTGATGATGAACTCCTTGCTCTTGTGCTTCAAATGATAGTCTCCCCAACACTCAACTCTCTCTCATAGGATTTGGATTTTGTGAAAGAAGATTTGAGTGGAAAGAAACGTGGAAAGGCTAGAGATCAAGATTCATATGGTAGGAATGGAATATCTTGGTCTCAACACATGAGTAGGTGGTTCTCTCTCAGAACATATGAGTTGGAATGGTGTATGTGTTCTGATGGCTCTCTCACGAATGAAGAGGAGGTGGAGGGGTATATATAGCCTCCACACAAAATCCAACCATTACACACAGTTTTCCAATCTCGGTGGGACCGAATCAACAAACTCGGTCGGACCGAAAATGTAAACCTAGTGACCGTTAGAGATTTTCGGTGGGACTGACATGCAACTCGGTAGGACCGATATGGTTAGGGTTTGGGCATAACGTAATCTCGGTGAGACCGATTACACAAACTCGGTGAGACCGAATTTGGTAATTAGCTAACCAGAGAGTTGGTCAGGCAAACTCGGTGGGACCGATTTGCTCTTTCGGTGAGACCGAAAAGTTACAAAAAGGAAACACTGAATTTACATTGCAATCTCGGTGGGACCGATTCGCTCTTTCGGTGAGACCGAAAAGTTACGAAAGGGAAACAGAGAGTTTGCAATCCCATCTCGGTGAGACCGAGATCCCTATCGGTAGAACCGAATTGCTAGGGTTTGGCAGTGGCTTATGACAAGTGAAACTCGGTGGCGCCGGATAGGAAAATCGGTAGGACCGAGTTTGGCTTAGGGTTTAGGTCATATGTGGATATGGGAAAGTAGTTGAGGGTTTTGGAGCATATCACTAAGCACATGAAGCAAGAGGCTCATTAAGCAACACCTCATCCCTCCTTGATAGTATTGGCTTTTCCTAAAGACTCAATGTGATCTTGGATCACTAAAATATAAAATGAAGAGTCTTGAGCTTTTGAGCTTGAGCCAATCCTTTGTCCTTAGCATTTTGAGGGTTCCACTTTCACATCCATGCCATGCCAATCATTGAGCTTTCCTGAAATAATCATCTTGGAATAGCATTAGCTCAATGAGCTATATGTTGTTATGAATTACCAAAACCACCTAGGGATAGTTGCACTTTCAATCTCCCCCTTTTTGGTAATTGATGACAACATATAGATCAAAGCTTCGACAAATGATAATAAGCATGAAATATATCGTCGCTTTGAGAAGTATGTGATAAGTAAGAGCTCCCCCTAAATTTGTGCATATTTAAAATTTGCTTTGGACTGCAAATGCACAAGAGTTAGAGTCATGGGTTACTCTTCCATGTCACATACATCTTGGTGGAGCGCTTAAAATGATAAGAATGAAATACATGCACTCATCACCAAGAAAGTTGAATGATCACATAAGATAGATAGGATAATAGCATTAAGCAAGCATTAAGTGTAGCTTATGATCAAACACATGATCATCAATGTCTCACAGATAATGACGCAGTATCTCAAGCACTCAAAAGCAAACAAGTTCGAGAAACCACCAAATAAAGCAAGAGAGAAAAGGGCAACACTCTCTCTCTCGAAGCCTGTGATCTATACATTTTTCTCCCCCTTTGGCAACAAGTTAACAAAAAGTTCCTAGAAAATGCATAGTGCTAAGTCGACGCTCAGGCTTGATCTTCAGGTGGTGGTGGAGTCCGGATCACTCCAAGGACGAAGGCTTCCGTAGACGCTGAAGTAGACGCTGGAGTTCGAGCTGAAGTAGGTGCTGGAGCTGGTGGAACTGAGGCTGTAGCTGGTGCAGAAGTGGTGGCTCTGGTGTCAGCAACTGGCACGGCAGACGACCTCGGACCTCGTGGCACTCTGGCAAAGGCATCAGTGGTAGTCCTGCCTCTCCTCTCCTGCATGTCATCCTGGAGCTGCTCCACTGCAGTCTGAATCTCTGTCACCTTGACATCCAAGTCATAGAACTTTTGTTCCATGATTCTCTCTAGGCTTGCCTGGTTCTGAGTTAGGGTGGCTAGTCCTTTCTCAATCCGCAGGGTGGATGCAATTAGGTAACCAAGCTGCTCTTGTTTGGTCTTCAAGAAATATTCAGATGCCTCCTCTTGGGTTGGCATCTTGGCAGCTTTTTCCTTCCTTGCCTTCTCCTTCTTTGCTTGTGCTTAGGCAGATGATGGTTCATTTTCAGTCATAACAACTTGATTGTCCTCAAAATCTGGACGGATGGGCAAGTGTTCCTTGTCCAACAAGTATATGCCCGTGCCCATCTTGGAGTTAATGAGCTCCTGAATTTGTGGGGCATATCCACAGCTCCTCTTCTGGTCTACTGCTGTCCTCTTGATTGTCTCTACTATGAGGCTCATCACCTTGAACTTCCGTGGCACATCAAATACATGAAGCAAATTGATTGCATGGCCTCTGATCATCTTGTGATCTCCAGACTTGGGCAATAAGGTGTGCCTCAATATCCAATTTATAGTAGGCAGCCCTGATAGAAGATAATGCACAGACCCAAACTTCAAAGTATCAAGAGCTTCATTGGGAATTTCCTTGTACATGTTGGACATTGAGTTGTGGTCCATCTTCTTCTTGGCATAAATGTCCAAGTCATCTGCTTGCTCCTCTGGGGCATTGATCAACTTTGCCCGTTCTTCAACAGTTGATTGGTACCTTGTACCTTCAGACATCCATGTGATCCTTCCATCTGGGTAGAAGTGTGCTGTGGAGTAGAACTGCATGATTAGCTCCTCGTTCCACTTTGTGAGCTTCTGCCCAACAAAGTCTGCAACTCCACAAGCACTAAAGCTGTCATATACTCCAGGGTAGTGTTCCTCATTTTCCTTCATGTAGGTCCAGTCGACCCATCTCATGTCACAAACAATTGGCTTCTTATCAAGCAGCATTGTCTCATAGAAATCTTGTTGTTCCTTGGTATGAAATCTGTAGTCCACAGCAGTCCTTATCCTTGAAGCATACGGATCTGCTTCTCTCCACTTCCTGAGCCCTGAGTCTCTCCTGAGCTTCATATCCTCAGCCATAGGATGAGCATCGTTGTGGTCTGGGATCTTGGGCTTGAGCTTTCTAAGAAATTGCTCTTCATCCTCTTCTTCAACAGCTTCAGGCACTGGGGCCTTGTTCTTCTCAGCAGCAGGTATGCTCCTTGTATTTCTCTTTGGTGTTGTCTTGACCTTTGATGCAGCCTTGGGCTTAGATGCAGTAGCCCCTGATTTTATAGCATCACCCATTAGCTTGGGTGCCTTAGGTGCTGGTGCAGCAACCTCTTCTTCCTCTTCCTCTTCCATGATGGAAGCCTTTCCAAGCACTCTGGCTACGGTCTTCTTGACCCTTTCCTTCCTCTTCTTGCCTTCAGCAGCAACTGGCTCTTTGGGTGCAGGCTTTTTAGTTGAAGCTCTAGCCTTTGACATAGGCTGCCTGCCTGCTGGCCTTTTGATCTTTAAGCCTGGCTTTGTGCCTTGAGCTGGCTCAACTCTCTTTGATGTGGCCTCTTCCTCTGCCACATAATCTTCATCTTCAGAATCTGAAGTTCTCTTCTTCCTCTGTCGAGTGGCAGCTTTTGGCAGATTGCTTGGGGTACTTCTGCTGCCATCATCTGAAGAGCTGGAGGGACTAGTGCCCTCACTCATCACCACTTGCTGTTCTGACACATTCTGGCTGTCACTCTGATCTGACATGTTGAACAAGCTGACTGCTGACCCTGTGAACAGTTTATAGATGAGGTAGAATAGATGAGCATCACAAAATGCAGAGATTTTTGCAAAAGAATGATCCAAAAACTTAGTTTTAGTTTCCCACTGAAATCATCTCGGATCTACCGATTTTCAAACTCGGTGATACCGAAGCAGTTTTGGAACCTAAACTAGTGAACTCGGTTGGATCGAGTCACAGTTCGGTGGCACCGAGACTGCTAGGGTTTCACAGAGTTCCAAAATCGGTCACACCGATAAGTAATTCTCGGTCAGACCGAGTCTCACTTGTGCAATGGCATAAGCCAAATCGGTGGGACCGAGTTTTTCAACTCGGTGGGTCCGAGATGGTTTCAGCGAAAACCTAACCCTAAAATTTTCGAATCAAACCTAATCTACGAGCGCATTGACTGGATAGGAGTGTTTCAATCGTGGCAAGAATCATGATGATCACAATGTGCTAAGAATCGGATTGGGGAATAGCACAAAGATCGAGTCCATACCCTAGTTCGACGGAGACTCGCTACAGCGGCAACGGTGGGGTAGAATTCCCGTTGACGGCGATGGAGACCAGCGAGTGGAGGCGGCTGGCGGTGAGGAGACGATCCGGAGACCACGTCGGCAGAGCAGGCTATCGCGCGGGCGAAGGGGTTCGGAGAAATTTCCAAAATTTTGCCCGTGACTATATATAGCCCGACCCTGTCGGTGTGACCGAGTGGAACAACTCGGTGGCACCGAGATTCATAACTGCAAGCAGTTACTGAAACTCGGTGTGACCGAAATGTTCAAATCAGTTGCACCAAGATCGAAAACCTAGATCAACTTAATGATCTCGGTAGGACCGAAAGTGGGGTATCGGTCAGACCGAGAATCATAAAGAGGTTTTGGAAGTTTAAGTCTATGACGAATCGGGGACTCCGAGCGCTCCTCACATAGAGTGGTTCGAATCTGACTTGATCAAATTTTGTGATGCAGCATGAATAGAGTTTGAGACGATAAAAGCATGGATAGCTAGAGAAGGTTCTTAGGCACTCTTGTCCATCCACTTGGCAAAAGGAAATAAAACCGAACAATCAAAACAACAAGTGGATGTCCTCGAATGAGTAAAATATGCAACCAGCATGCTCACACAATAAGGTGGCAAATGAAATATGTGACAAGGCATGCACAACCAATTCTAGCATCTATCAAGCAATTTGCGATGACTAGGTCATCTATATATGAGTATATTGACTTAGGAGTCAAGTGAGAGCACTTGATCATAGGTCATACTCATCGTTTAAGCTCAAGTGGGGTTACCACTTTTACATAAAGCATTGTTGTGTTCACATCTTTAGAGTTGCTTTAGCTCAAGTCTTAGAGTAAAGCTCCCCCTAGATGTGATATCCCCCCTTAGAGGGATGAACTAACCTCGGGTTTTGTCGATGATGACTTCATGTAGATGTTGAAGATGTGGATGCTCAATGTTGATGTAGATCACTTTGGAGCTATCCATTTGAGTAAATTGCACTTTCAATACCTACATGGGTTAGTCCCACAAGGAACAAACAAGGATATCCATAGACATAGAGTGATGCACACACAAGATGATGTCCATGAAAACTTTTAGGTTACCTTGTCCCTTGTCTTACCAACAAGAGGGTTTGTGACTCCTTGAACTAGTACAAGATGTGGAAGTTGATTGCACTTGTTCTTGCCAAGATGATAAGAGTGAAGTATGTTGGCGGAGTCACCCTCAAGAACTCTCTAGTTCTTCTTCTTTTGGATCCACACCATCTTGATGGGAATCCTTGGAGTTGTAGTCGTACTTGATGAAGTGGAACTTGAAGTAGTCTTGGGAATCCACTTGACTAAGGTCTTAGGAGCTTCTTCAAATGCATCAATTTCCTCTTGAAGCTTGTCCTTGCCTTTTTGCTTGTAGTCTTGTGGTGGAAGATCATCTTGAGCTTGTGTCCCCTTGAAAGAAGTATCATACTTCTCTTGTTGAGGAACAAACTTTGTCTTGGGGTATTGATCTTCTTCCCACTCAACTCCATTGGCATTGAACTTTCGTTCAAAACCAACACCTTGATTCTTCCGGTGCATTCCTTGCTTGCGCACAATTTCCTCGAATTGCTTACTCCCGGCAAGGCTTTTGTACACTCCTTTCTCTATAATTCCCTTCAATAAGCTATTTTCTTGCTCAAGTGTAACTTGGCTAAGAGAATCATTAGTGGAATCAAGAGAACTACTAGAAGCAATAATATTGGATTTAGCATGATCATTGTTACTACTAGAGGAAGAATCTTTCTTGTTCTTGTTATTAGACTTGAGTTGAGGCATGTAAGTGGATAAGAGTAAACGCTTGGCAATGTGAGAGGAACTTTTCTTGCGGAGATCATCATTGATTGCTTTTAAGAACTCATGCTCTTGCTCAAGATTGAGCTTTTCAAAGCGTAATTTCTCATGAGCTCTTAAAAGTTCTCGATGATCTTCGAAGATAGTTTCATGAGCTAACTTAAGAGTGTTTAGTTCTTTAGTTAGAGCCTCAATCTTCTCCTTATCATTGTCATTCGTTTTATCTTTATTAGCATGATTAATTGACATTTCATCATAGTATTCATCACTAGAGTTGTCAACAAGCAAATCATCACCTAACAAGTCATCTTCATCACTATTGAAATCAACATACTCGGGGTGTGTTACCTTAGGACCTTTGGCCATGAAGCATCTTCCAATTCCTTCATTTGGTGAGTCAAATATGTCATAGGAGTTGGTTGACACAAGTGCTAGACCGGCAACACCTTCATCTTGAGTATCTTCGGAGTCGGAGTAATAACTTCTCTCGGAGTGACTGTCGGAGTCGGAGCCGGATACCCATTCACCAACATGAGCTTGATGTCTTTGTTTTGTGTAGCTCCTTGATGATTTGTCCTTCCTTTCCGAATCCTTGCTTCTCCGTGAGTATCTTCGTTCATAACGATCGTCTCTACTCCTTCTCTCTCTTGGTGGTGATTCTTTGCTTCTTCTTTTTGGAGAATCTTCTCTTCTCTTGTAGGGAGCCGTACACTCATTGGAATAGTGTCCGGGTCTTCCACAACTGTAGCAGTTTCGCTCTCGACTAGAAGATCTTTTGTCATTGTAGGACCTTGACTTGAAGCTTCTATCTTTGCTTCTACTCTTGTAGAACTTGTTGAAGTTCTTCACCATTAAGCTCAATTCTTCATTGAAGTTTTGTTTCTCACTTGATGATGTAGGGGCTTCACATGAGGCTTTGTAGGCACCACTTGACTTGTTGTGAAGTTCCTCTTTATCCTTAAGTGACATCTCATGAGCAACAATTCTTCCAATCACCTCCGTTGGCTTGAGATCTTTGTGCACACGGTATCATATTTTCCATCCAAGGCTCTTAGAATCTTCTTGATGATGAATCTATCGGTCATCTCTTCACTTCCTGAGCCGGCAATCTCATTTGTGATGAGAGCAAGCCTAGAGTACATTTCAGTGACACCTTCACCATCCTTCATTTTGAACTTGTCAAGTTGACTTTGAAGCACATCCAACTTGGATTCCTTGACGGGGTCGGTACCTTCGTGCATATCAATCAAAGTGTCCCAAATTTCCTTTGCATTCTCAAGACGGCTGATTTTGTTGAATTCTTCGGGGCATAATCCGTTGAAGAGAATATCACAAGCTTGAGCATTGTATTGCAACATCTTCAACTCATCCGCGGTAGCTTCACGGTTTGGTTCTTTCCCATCAAAGAAGTCACCCTGCAAACCAACACACACAATAGCCCAAACGGCGGGGTTATGTCCAAGAATATGCATTTTCATTTTATGCTTCCAACTAGCAAAATTAGTACCATCAAAGTAAGGACCTCTACGGTGATAATTTACCTCGCTAGACGCCATACTCTCCTAGGTTGTGAAACCAAGGCTATGACCACCAAAAGCTATGGAGATCAAAGCAAATGGAGACCAAAGCTCTGATACCACTTGTAGGATCGAAAGTATGTCTAGAGGGGGGTGATTAGACTACTTGACCAAATAAAAACTTAACCTTTTCCCAATTTTAGTTCTTGGCAGATTTTAGCTATTATAGGACAAGTCAAGCAATCATCACACAATTCAAGCAAGCATGCAAAGAGTATATTGGCAGCGGAAAGTAAAGCATGCAACTTGCAAGAATGTAAGGAGAAGGGTTTGGAGAATTCAAACGCAATTGGAGACACGGATGTTTTTCCCGTGGTTCGGATAGGTGGTGCTATCCTACATCCACGTTGATGGAGACTTCAACCCACAAAGGGTAACGGTTGCGCGAGTCCACAAAGGGCTCCACCCACAAAGGGTAACGGTTGCGCGAGTCCACAAAGGGCTCCAACCACAAAGGGTAACGGTTGCGCGAGTCCACAAAGGGTCCACGAAGAAGCAACCACCCACAAAGGGTCCACGAAGAAGCAACCACCCACAAAGGGTCCACGAAGAAGCAACCTTGTCTATCCCACCATGGCCATCGCCCACACAGGACTTGCCTCACTAGCGGTAGATCTTCATGAAGTAGGCGATCTCCTTGCCCTTACAAACTCCTTGGTTCAACTCCACAATCTTGTCAGAGGCTCCCAAGTGACACCTAGCCAATCTAGGAGACACCACTCTCCAAGAAGTAACAAATGGTGTGTAGGTAATGAACTCCTTGCTCTTGTCCTTCAAATGATAGTCTCCCCAACACTCAACTCTCTCTCATAGGATTTGGATTTGGTGGAAAGAAGATTTGAGTGGAAAGCAACTTGGGAAGGCTAGAGATCAAGATTCATATGGTAGGAATGGAATATCTTGGTCTCAACACATGAGTAGGTGGTTCTCTCTCAGAACATATGAGTTGGATGGTGTATGTGTTCTGATGGCTCTCTCCACGAGTGAAGAGGAGGTGGAGGGGTATATATAGCCTCCACACAAAATCCAACCGTTACACACAGTTTTCCAATCTCGGTGGGACCGAATCAACAAACTCGGTCGGACCGGAAATGTAAACCTAGTGACCGTTGGAGATTTTCGGTGGGACTGACATGCAACTCGGTAGGACCGATATGGTTAGGGTTTGGGCATAACGTAATCTCGGTGAGACCGATTACACAAACTCGGTGAGACCGAATTTGGTAATTAGCTAACCAGAGAGTTGGTCAGGCAAACTCGGTGGGACCGATTTGCTCTTTCGGTGAGACCAAAAAGTTACAAAAAGGAAACACTGAATTTACATTGCAATCTCGGTGGGACCGATCCGCTCTTTCGGTGAGACCGAAAAGTTACAAAAGGGAAACAGAGAGTTTGCAATCCCATCTCGGTGAGACCGAGATCCCTATCGGTAGAACCGAATTGCTAGGGTTTGGCAGTGGCTTATGACAAATGAAACTCGGTGGCGCCGGATAGGAAGAATCGGTAGGACCGAGTTTGGCTTAGGGTTTAGGTCATATGTGGATATGGGAAAGTAGTTGAGGGTTTTGGAGCATATCACTAAGCACATGAAGCAAGAGGCTCATTAAGCAACACCTCGTCCCTCCTTGATAGTATTGGCTTTTCCTAAAGACTCAATGTGATCTTGGATCACTAAAATATAAAATGAAGAGTCTTGAGCTTTTGAGCTTGAGCCAATCCTTTGTCCTTAGCATTTTGAGGGTTCCACTTTCACATCCATGCCATGCCAATCATTGAGATTTCCTGAAATAATCATCTTGGAATAGCATTAGCTCAATGAGCTATATGTTGTTATGAATTACCAAAACCACCTAGGGATAGTTGCACTTTCAAGTTTCTACTCCAAGTTCGAAGCATCAATGATGTTCAATTCACCTCTCAACCTGCAAAATACTTTCTCATCAAGAGGTTTAGTAAATATATCCGCTAATTGCTTATCGGTGCGAACGTGCTTAAGATTAATGTCACCCTTAGCAACATGATCTCGAATGAAATGATGACGAACTTCAATATGCTTAGTTCGAGAATGTTGTACAGGATTATGACCAATTTTGATAGCACTTTCATTGTCACAAAGTAGTGGAACATGTTTCACATAAATCCCATAATCTTTAAGATTTTGGGTCATCCAAAGTAATTGAGCACAACATGAACCAGCGGCAATGTATTCCGCTTCGGCGGTGGATAAGGATACCGAGTTTCGTTTCTTGGAAGACCAAGACACAAGAGATCTACCAAGAAATTGACAAGTACCCGAAGTGGACTTTCTATCAACCTTATCTCCGGCATAATCTGAGTCGGAATAGCCAACAAGATCAAAAGAAGACCTCTTAGGATACCAAATTCCAAAATTTGGTGTATGGATTAAATATCTCACTATCCTTTTCACAGCCTTAAGATGACATTCTTTAGGAGCAGCTTGATATCGTGCACACATGCACACACTTAGCATAATATCGGGACGTGAAGCACATAGGTATAACAATGAACCAATCATAGAGCGATAAACCTTTTGATCAACCGGTTCACCATCTTTGGTTAAATCATTATGTCCACTAGTAGGCATGGGTGTAGACATACCTTTGCATTCTTGCATATTGAACTTCTTGAATAAGTCCTTGGTGTACTTTGTTTGAGAGACAAATGTACCTTCCTTAGTTTGCTTGATTTGCAAACCGAGAAAGAATTTGAGTTCACTCATCATAGACATCTCAAACTTCTCTGACATTAGCTTTCCAAACTTTTCACTAAAGAGAGGGTTAGTTGAACCAAATATGATATCATCGACATAAATTTGGCATACAAATAGTTCTCCATTAACCCTTTTAGTAAAAAGAGTAGAATCAATTTTACCAATTTCAAAACCACTTGTAGTAAGGAACTTGGTCAAGCATTTATACCATGCTCTAGGAGCTTGTTTAAGACCATAAAGAGCTTTGTGAAGTTTGTAAACATGATTTGGTTTCTTAGGATTGATAAAACCGGGAGGTTGTTTGACATAAACTTCCTCCTCTATTTCACCATTTAGAAAAGCACTTTTAATGTCCATTTGGTACAAGGTGATGTTATGGTGATTAGCATAGGCAAGTAAGATGCGAATGGACTCAAGTCTAGCAACGGGAGCATATGTCTCACCATAGTCCATACCTTCGACTTGTGTGTACCCTTGGGCGATGAGACGTGCTTTGTTGCGAACCACTTGTCCATCTTCATCTTGCTTGTTGCGAAACACCCATTTGGTACCAATGATGTTGTGGTTGTTGTCGGGCTTCTCAACCGATGTCCAAACTTGGTTTCTCTCAAAATTGTGTAGCTCTTCATGCATAGCGTTTATCCAATACGGATCTTCCAATGCTTCTTCAACCTTCATAGGTTCAATGCTAGAGATGAATGAATAGTTTTCACAAAAGTTAGCTAAACGAGTCTTTGAGCGAGTGATTCTCCCGGTTTGTATATCATTGAGTATTTGCTCGACGGGATGATCTTTGGCAATTCTTGCTCGAACTCGTGAGAGCTTTTGCTTGGGTCTTCGTTGAACATCTTCTTCATCTTGTTCTTCTTCTTGGCCTTCTTCATTGTTGACGTCGTCGTTCTCTTGTCGTGGTGGAGAAGGAGGTTGTTGATGTTCATCTTGACGTACTTCCTCGTTTTCTTCATCTTGGTGTGTCCCACTTGTGGATGCTTCCGTGTCGATTCTTGGTTCACCTTGTCGTGAAGTAGAAGCTTCCACTTGGACGGATGAAGTACTCTCGTCTTCACCTCCGTTGGACGAATTTTGCCAATGGACAAGTCTTGGATTGCTTCTGAAGGGTCTTTGTCTCCTACATCAATTGGCAATTGCTCTACTTGTGAGCCATTAGATTCATCAAACTTCACATCTACCGTCTCTTCAACCTTTCGGGTGAAATTGTTGTAGACACGGTAAGTGTGAGAGTTTGAGCCATAACCAAGTAGAAAACCTTCATGAGATTTAGGAGCAAACTTTGAACGACGATGCTTATCAAGAATGTAGCACTTTGAGCCGAATACTCGAAAGTATCCAACTTGGGGTTTGTTACCGGTGAGAAGCTCGTATGCCGTCTTGCCGAGTAGCTTGTGAAGATATAAGCGATTTGTTGCGTGACAAGCTGTCTCAACCGCTTCTTCCCAAAAGTGCTTCGGCGTCTTGTATTCATCAAGCATCGTTCTTGCCATTTTGATGAGCGTCCGGTTCTTCCTCTCAACAACTCCATTTTGTTGAGGTGTGTACGTAGCCGAGAACTCGTGTGAAATCCCTTCTTCGTCAAGAAAGGTGTCCACATTTGCGTTCTTGAACTCCGTTCCGTTGTCACTCTGAACCTTCTTGATCTTCACGTCAAACTGATTTTGGGCCTTCCTAGCGAAGTTTCTGAAGATCTTCTGGACCTGCGACTTGTCATTAAGAAAGAACACCCACGTAAATCTTGAAAAATCATCAACTATAACTATACCAAAAGAATTTCCACCGAGACTCTTGTAGGCGTTGGGACCAAAAAGATCCATATGAAGTAGCTCGAGTGGCCTTCTTGTGGTCATGATGTTCTTCACGGGATGCCTTCCTCCAACCTGTTTACCTGCTTGACAAGCACTGCAAAGTCTATCCTTATCAAATATGACATCGTTAACTCCAAGGATATGATTTCCTTTAATAAGCTTGTCAAGGTTTCTCATGCCAACGTGACCTAGTCGTCTATGCCACAACCAACCTTTTGAGGATTTAGCAACAAAGCAAGTTTTAGGTTGTGCCTTTTTAGAGAAATCGACAATGTAAAGATCACCTCTACGCATACCGGTAAAGACCATTTTATGATTGTCTCGACGAAATACTTGGCAATCTACCTCAGTAAATAGGACATTCAAACCGAAATCAGCAAGTCTAGATACTGAAAGTAAGCTGTAGCTGAGAGATTCAACGAGCATGACATTTTGAATGGAACTATCATGTGAGATGGCCACCTTACCAAGGCCAACCACTTTACCCTTTGAATTATCACCAAAGGTGACATATTTTCGAGGGCCATCATTTTCAGCAAGCTCATGAAACATCTCTTCATCTCCGGTCATATGATCAGTACATCCACTATCAAGAACCCATTCCTTTCCTCCTGATTCATATCCCCGAATATTTGCCATAAGACCAAAATGTCTCATTGCATCATCAAGATCGAAGTCACTATCATCATCATCATCATAGTATCCATGTTCATCATGATCTTGTGACTCATCATTTCCTAGAGAGGGTAATTCATTAGATAAATGATCATCAAAGTGGTCACTTTTATGAATTCTTATAGCTTCGAATATGATATCACTAATGATTCCAACATCTCCTTTAGCATGCTTAAGATTGGTAAGTTCAAATAGACAATTACCAAAACTAGGATCACTAGAGTTCATCTCACTCAAGGCAATAGATTTATGGAGAATTTCATCCAAAGTTTTCAAGGAATGATCGGGAAATCGTTCCTCAAGAAATTTCCATATAGTATAGGCACAATTAAGAGTAGGCAAACTAGCAATCAAATTTTTGGGCAATCCTCTAATGATGAGCTCAATAGTTCTAAGATTGCGAATCATGTCAATATCTTCATCTAGTGTAGGATGCAAAGGATCAATATGAGGTGCACAAGGACTAGCAATATACTTGTTCAAATGATATTGATTGAAGATTACAAGCATCTCATTTCTCCACTCGTGAAAATACTCTCCATCAAGAATAGGCACTCTATGTCTAAGACTCCCTAAAGTAGACACATCCATCTTCCTCCAATGGTGATTAAACCAATGCAATGGAGACCAAAGCTCTGATACCACTTGTAGGATCTAGAAGTAGATGTGTCTAGAGGGGGGTGATTAGACACTTAGTGCTAAAGTTGCAATTTTTAGGCCTTTTTGGTTTGAGTGGAGTTTTAGGCACAATTTCAACATACACAATACATATCAAGCAAGCATGCAAAGAGTATATAAGCAGCGGAATGTAAAGCATGCAACTTGCAAGAATGTAAGGGGAAGGGTTTGGAGAATTCAAACGCAATTGGAGATACGGATGTTTTTCCCGTGGTTCGGATAGGTGGTGCTATCCTACATCCACGTTGATGGAGACTTCAACCCACGAAGGGTAACGGTTGCGCGAGTCCACGGAGGGCTCCACCCACGAAGGGTAACGGTTGCGCGAGTCCACGGAGGGCTCCACCCACGAAGGGTCCACGAAGAAGCAACCACCCACAAAGGGTCCACGAAGAAGCAACCTTGTCTATCCCACCATGGCCATCGCCCACGAAGGACTTGCCTCACTGGCGGTAGATCTTCACGAAGTAGGCGAACTCCTTGCCCTTACAAACTCCTTGGTTCAACTCCACAATCTTGTCGGAGGCTCCCAAGTGACACCTAGCCAATCTAGGAGACACCACTCTCCAAGAAGTAACAAATGGTGTGTTGATGATGAACTCCTTGCTCTTGTGCTTCAAATGATAGTCTCCCCAACACTCAACTCTCTCTCATAGGATTTGGATTTTGTGGAAAGAATATTTGAGTGGAAAGCAACTTGGGGAAGGCTAGAGATCAAGATTCATATGGTAGGAATGGAATATCTTGGTCTCAACACATGAGTAGGTGGTTCTCTCTCAGAACATATGAGTTGGAATTGTGTATGTGTTCTGATGGCTCTCTCCACGAATGAAGAGGAGGTGGAGGGGTATATATAGCCTCCACACAAAATCCAACCGTTACACACAGTTTTCCAATCTCGGTGGGACCGAATCAACAAACTCGGTCGGACCGAAAAGGTAAACCTAGTGACCGTTAGAGATTTTCGGTGGGACTGACATGCAACTCGGTAGGACCGATATGGTTAGGGTTTGGGCATAACGTAATCTCGGTGAGACGGATTACACAAACTCGGTGAGACCGATTTTGGTAATTAGCTAACCAGAGAGTTGGTCAGGCAAACTCGGTGTGACCGATTTGCTCTTTCGGTGAGACCGAAAAGTTACAAAAAGGAAACACTGAATTTACATTGCAATCCCGGTGGGACTGATTCGCTCTTTCGGTGAGACCGAAAAGTTACGAAAGGGAAACAGATAGTTTGCAATCCCATCTCGGTGAGACCGAGATCCCTATCGGTAGAACCGATTTGCTAGGGTTTGGCAGTGGCTTATGACAAGTGAAACTCGGTGGCGCCGGATAGAAAGAATCGGTATCACCGAGTTTGGCTTAGGGTTTAGGTCATTTGTGGATATGGGAAAGTAGTTGAGGGTTTTGGAGCATATCACTAAGCACATGAAGCAAGAGGCTCATTAAGCAACACCTCATCCCTCCTTGATAGTATTGGCTTTTCCTAAAGACTCAATGTGATCTTCGATCACTAAAATGTAAAATGAAGAGTCTTGAGCTTGAAGCTTTAGCCAATCCTTTGTCCTTAGCATCTTGAAGGAGTTCCCACAACCTTTAGTCCATGCCACTCCATTGTTGAACTTATCTGAAACATGCTAGATAGAAATGTTAGTCCAACAAGAGATATGTTGTCATCAATTATCAAAACCACCTAGGGAGCACTTGTGCTTTCACCTTGTCCATGGCATCGCGACCTGGCATACCAGCGACGGCTGAGACTCACTCGAGGGCCGGGACCCGAGGACGTAGAGCAGAAAGGGGAGCAAAGGCGAGAGGGGAGGGACACGCGAGGACCTCGCCGAGCAACCTCACGCCTGCCGATGCACGGACCCGGCGACACACCAGAGAGCGGCCCCTGATTCTCGAGATAAGTCACCACCCGGAAGCACCAGCTACCATGGCACCATCCCTGCACCTAATGCAATCCCGTGTTAGCGACGCTGCTCTCCTTTCTCATCGAACGACGGCTGCTTGAGCGCCAAAGGGGACCTCCTGAGCATCGCGACTCAGGGGCTCTTACCGGACCCCGGGTCGCTCACCTCCTGGCCTTGACCACGGCATCGCGACCTGGCATACCAGCAACGGCTGAAGCCGCCTTGGGACTGGGACCTGTCGGCGCAGAGCACCAAGCCCTCGTGAGGTTCGAAAGGGAGAACTGAGCTAAGACGGAATGAGCAACTCGCACAATTCTACGACAAGGGTTATATTAACAAAACAGGATCACAGGCACCTTACAAGCCCCCACGGGACGCGTCTTTGATTCCTCGCAGGGAACAGATCCTAAAAGGATGCTAACTACACGCGCCCCTGCAAAAGACACCATCATCAACAGTGGGCCGTCAAGCACCGGCGCCAACCCCATCCAGATCAGAGTCAGCGACGGCCTGACGAGCCCACCCCGCTCCAGGAGCGGCGCCGGCTCGGGGGCTCGTAGCTGTCGTCGCTCGTCTCCGGAGTCGCGAAGAGCTCGCCGGAGTCGCTGGAACCTCCGCCGCCTCCGCCGCCTGAGGAGCCGCCAAGGGAGCGGTCGGCGGGCCCAGTCCTCGCCGTAGCAGGGTCTCGACCACCTCTCCTGGGGCAGCACTCCAGCCAGCGCTCATTCGCATCGAAGACCTTGAAGAACATCACCGAAGCACCATCGTACTCCAAGTGGATCACGAAGGCACCTCTTGTCCTGCAGACCCGGGCGATTTCGCTCCAGCCTCGAGTCATGAAGACCTCGCCCGGGGAAACGACCGCGACCTCTGCCTCGGTCGCGAGGGTGCTGCAGCCGGCGTGCTGCAGCCAAAGCTCCAGGAGTTCTCCCTGTGGGATGATGGAGGTGAAGAAGGGAGGAAGGCGAATCCAAGACTGAGGAGGCATGGCGGCATGGAGCACGAACTCTCGGGAGGAGCCCTCGGTGTGGACCCCAGGGGGCACGACCCACACCTTCGTGACCCATCGGCGCCGATGGCGGCGCCGCCCGTGGCGATCGGCATCGACTCTCAGAGCCCTCGATGTGGGCGTACAAGGGAAGAGGGAACCCCGGCGGTGGCCGCTCGCACCAGGGCCTCGACACCACCTGATGGGCCCCCTCGTACCGGCCGCGGAGGGCGAGCCGTTTCTTCAGCGGGAGCGGGTCTGGTTCCTCTCGGGGAGCCTTTCCCTTCTCTGCCGTCGAGAACCGGCGGATCGGAGCCATCGCAGCAAGACGGAGCAAGGACCGGGAAGAAGGAGAAGCAAGAAGGGATGGACTGGAAGGGCACGCGCCGTTCCATACTTATGGCCGACGAAGGCCAACCACCGACCTCCACGATCGCAGGTAATCATGATCCACTTTGCATGCAGGGACTTGTCCAATCCGTGCAGTTGCCGAGGCGCCGTGGGGAAGTGGAGATGCCCACGTCCAATCAACCGCCATGCGGCGCCCAAGGCCGCAGGCTGTTAGGGCCCGCGGCGCTTCGCTCTTGCCCTTTCGCCTCCCTGCATGGCCAAGTCCGGGCGCGCCTTGGGCCCGGGGGCTACTGACGGCGTTCTAGGAACGGGGGTCCCCAGACTTGCCTGCCTGCGGCCTGCAGCGTGGCTCAAAGGGGGGGCCAGCACGGCCCATCTTCATCAACACAGACCCAAGACCCTCGCGAGCAGCCAAGCCTCGCGAGGCGGACGACACGGAGCTTCCTCAGGCACGGCCTCATCAGGCTGGCCCGTGAGGAGGCGGAGAGATCAAGGCGGGGTACCTCACGAGGTGCCCGTGACGCAAGCCATGACAACCAAAGGCGCCAGGCGGGCGCCAGCCGCGCAGTGTCCTCCTTTCCTCTTTGGTGCAAAGGGAGCAAGCGCAGGCGAGAGCATCAAGCAAAGGCACCCGTTTCGGTGCAACGAGACCAAGACCAGTCCAACGGCAGGGAGGAAGTCATTGTGGAGCCCAAGCCAGCGTCACCACCAGAGCCTTTGGCAGGCGAGGACCAACTTTAGTCAGGATAAGTGTACCAGATGTTCCCCTTCAAAGTGGCCAATTGTTGGCGCCCTTCCCGCTCAATATTTGGGAAGAGGCCCAGGGCCTTTGCCTATAAATAGGACTAGCCACCCACAGGGTAGGAAAGATCGGATCGCAATCGAGAAGAGAGAGAGAGAAGGGTGACTGAACTCCTCCTAGCAGTTCGTCGCCCCAGCCAAGAACAGACCCTCGCGAGGCTGTTCTTCCTTTTATTGCTCATCATCATCAGCCCAAGAGGCAATCCACCACACCACACACTGGAGTAGGGTATTACACCACAACGGTGGCCCGAACCAGTATAAACCCTGTGTCTCTTGTGCTGTTCTTTCCATAGCTTAGATCTTAGCGAGGCAGAGGGGTGCATGTAGGTAGAAGGCGAAATCTCCGCGCGCACCCCAGTGTTCGAACCTCAAGGGTCTGTCGGAACCCGAAATCCGACAACTTAGTCAACACAGAGCAGTGACTGTTGGATGTCCATCCAATGGCCACCGTGCTTCTTCAATATCTGATCTTCCTACTCCAGCCACCCAAACCAGCGCCGGCGGGACTGCCTGCTCCCTCCTCCCGTGGTTGGCGGCGTTGCCGCCAGGCCATCCCTCTACCTACCCGCACATCCTGTTATTTTCTGGAGACGTCAGCCTCACCCCGCAACCGACCAGTCAGCGCCCGTACTCCGCTCAGCGTGGGCATCCGCTGTGGTGGCTTCGCCGGCTCCGGGTTGTTCCCTTCCTGGGCCTCGCCCTCGTCCACTGTGTTTGTGCTCTCGACGCGGCGAGGTCAACATGGTCAACATACAACAGCCATCTAAAGAGGCTGACAGTAGGGGCCCACACAAGGAAATGCCTCCTTATTACGTGCAAAATAATGATTCCTCCACCTGATAGCTGGGACCCACCAGAAGGGCCTCTGTATTTCGCAAAAAATGTTCCCCCCGCTGATAGGTCGGACCCACCAGCTATATCTTCGGACGCAAGGAAGTGCCTTGTTATTACGCACAAAAAATGAATACTCCCCCTGCTAGCTGGGACCCACCATAGTGGTTGTCTGACTTGTGGGCCTGCTAAGATGACGGGGATTGAGGGCTTTCTCAACTTAGTCAATATGAACGATTCTAGCTCCAGTGACCGTACGATGTCCATCCAACGGCCGTAGTGCTTCTTCAACCTCTGGTCTTCTTTCTCCAGCCACCCAAACAAGCGTCGGCCGAGCCGCCTGCTCCTGCCTCCCGTGTCCGGCTGTGCTACCACCGCTGGCCATGCCATCCCTCTATACTCACCCACACCTCCTGTTATTCTCCGGCGACAGCAGCCTCACACCGCAGCCGAAGCAGTCAACCCACGTCCTCCCCTCCGCGTGGGCATCCACTACCGCGTCTTCCCCGGCTCCATGTCGTCCCCTTCCTAGGCCTCGCCATCGTCCACCGCCCTGGTGCTCTCGGCGCGGCGTGGTCAACGTGGTCAAGGAACGACTTCCATCGAAAGAGTACTGTACATGGAGAGGCTGACAGCTGGGTCCACGGCAGCAGCAAGGAAGTGCCTCCTTATTACGCGCAAAATAATTATTCCTCCACCTGACAGCAGGGACCCACCAGACGGCCACCGTATTTCATGAAAAAAATGTTTCCCTCCTGACTGCTGGGACCCACCAGCTACATGTTCGCATGGAAGGAAGTGCTTGACAGTCAGGACCCACCTGGTCGAAGCGTATGTAGCATTGTCATTCTGGTCGCGAATGTGTACGTACATACGATCGGTCTGTCTGCAGGCTGCGGTGATGAACCGTGGACGTGTAAGGAAGGGCACGTGTCATAGTATAGGCGCGCACGTAGCATGTACATGTACGTACAATGGACAGGGTGCAAGAAAGTAAATACGACCACGTACATAGAACCGGATGGGTCGAAACGAAATGCGTTGTCGTGCTCATCGGGAGCCAACCGACTTGGACGGAACAGCCAATGGAAACGAGACCTGGCGTACCGCGGAACGGTGGAAACGGCCTTGTGTTCGACTGGCTACGGTTGAAACAGGATCCTGTTCATCGGGAGGGGTCTGGTGTACCGCAAAACGGAGGAAACGGACTTCTCTTGGACCTCCTACGATGGAAATGGGGTCCTGTTGATCGGGAAACGGAGGAAACGGACTTGTGTTGGAGCGCTACGGTCGAAACGGGGGTCCTGTTCATCGGGAGGGGTGTGGCGTACCGCAAAACGGGACTCCATGGGATACTGTTCATATCCACTGTCGACTGCCTCCATGGGCTACTGGTCATCCACCATCGACCTCCTCCAGCCTCCACTTGCGACTGTTCATTCATGGGCTCCTTTTCATCCAGCCTCCACCGCGCGCTCCTCCACCGGCTACTGTTCAACCAGCCCTCTCCATGGGGCCTGTTCAACCACCCCTCCACTGGCTACTGTTCATCCAGCCCTCCACCGGCTACTGTTCAACCAGCCCTCCACCGGCTATTGTTCAACCAGCCCTCCACAGGGTCTTGTTCATCCTCCAGCTCGATCGATCAGGGTCCTGTTCATCCAGCGGCAACGGCCTCTACTACCACGGGGTCCTGTTCATCCAACCCCCCATCGGGAACTGTTCACCCAACCCCCCCCCCCCAACAACACTCACCGTTCATCCAGAGGCAGCATCGACCGGCTTTAGTTAGCAGCAGTAGCGAAGGAATCACTCGGGTTCAGTTAACAGCAAGGGATCGATTGCTCGGGTTCAGTAACGTAGCTAGTGCAATCGCTCGGGTTCAGTTAGAGCCCAACGCCTCACACACACGCACGTACGTATGAGAGAAACATGCATTTCTTGGCCCCCGACCACCCACCATAACCGGGAACTCCCCCAATATTTTCCTCGCCCTTGCTTCTACCATGGTTTTCTCCGTCATGGACGGCCCAAAGAATGTCATGCAGCTACGTCTCTGGCCCGCCTAGGACGAAAAGCCCATTTTCTGTCATGATTTTTTGTCATAGAAGTAGGACCCCACCACATCTATGATGATACAAGGTTTTGTCACAATTCTCGTCATAGAAGTGTCATAAGCATGACAGAAAAAAATTTGTTCGGCCAAAAATGTCACGGATGTGTCTTTTTTTTTGTAGTGTATGAGCCTTGCAAGCAATGTGACTAATGAGTTAGTCACGGGGTGATGCATTACGGAGCGAGTAAAGAGACTTGCCGGTGATGAGATTGAACTAGGTATGATGATACCGATGATCGAATCTCAGGCAAGTAACGTACCAATGACAAAGGGAACAACGTATGTTATTATGCGGTTTGACTGATAAAGATCTTCGTAGAATATGTAGGAACCAATATGAGCATCCAGGTTCTGATATTGGTTATTGACCAGAGATGTGTCTCGGTCATGTCTACATAGTTCTTGAACCCGTAGGGTCCGCACGCTTAACGTTCGATGATGATTTGAATTATGAGTTTCGTGTTTTGATGAACCGAAGTTTTTTCGGAGTCCCGGATGAGATCACGGACACGACGAGGGGTCTCAAAATGGTTGAGACATAAAGATTGATATATTGGAATGTTATGTTTGGACACCGGAATGGTTTCGGATAGGTTGGGGCATTTTTCGGAGTACCGGGGGGTTACCGGAACCCCCGGGGGGGTTAATGGGCCTTCATGGGCCCTAGTGGAATAGGTGAGGTGGCGGCCAGGTGGAGGCGCGCGCCCCCCAAGCCCAATCCGAATTGGGTTAGGGTTGGGGGGGCTTTCCTTCTCTCCCTCTCCTCTTTCCCCCCTTCTCCTTGTAGGAATAGGAAAGGGGGGGCTGAATCCTACTTGGAGTAGGACTCCCCCCTTAGGCGCGCCACCCCTTGGACGGCCTCCTACTCCCTCCCCCTTTATATACGTGGGAGGGGGGCACCCCATAGACACACAAGTTGATCTTTTAGCCGTGTGCGGTGCCCCCCTCCACAGTTACACACCTCGGTCATATTGTTGTAGTGCTTAGGCGAAGCCCTGCGTCGGTAACTTCATCATCACCGTCATCACGTCATCGTGCTAATGGAAATCACTCTCGGCCTTAGCTGGATCAAGAGTACGAGGGACGTCACCGAGCTGAACGTGTGCTGATCACGGGGTGCCGTGCATTCGGTACTTGGATCGGTTGGATCATGAAGACGTTCGACTACATCAATTGCATTACTAAACGCTTCCGCTTTCGGTCTACGAGGGTACGTATACACACTCTCCCCTCTCGTTGCTATGCATCTCCTAGATAGATCTTGTGTGATCGTAGGTAATTTTTTTGAAATAATATGTTCCCCAACAGTCTCCTCATCGTAGTCTCTAGCGGACTGATACCCACCATCCTCAGTAGCAATAATAACACGCGGAGATTGGCATTCTCTCGCATAATGACCTCTTCCCTTACAACGATGACAAATAATATCATGTGCGTGCCCTGTTGATGCCATGGATGAAGAAGAGCTCTGGGCAGGCCTAGAAGGTGTACTCCTGGCATATGGCGGTGGTGGTGCCTATTTTCTTGTTTCTCGGTTGGAATTGGCGGCTGAAATTAGTGGTGCTGCAGTAGGACGTGTGGGAGTAGAGGATGTACGTGGTGTCCATGATGAAGATCGACCTGCAGAAAAAATAGTTCGCGCCAATGCATGTCGATCCTGCACTTCACGTTCAGCTTTGCAAGCAAGATGGAATAAACGAGTGATATTGTTATACTCCTTATACTCTAGAATGGTCTGAATCTCTTTATTTGATCCACCCATAAAACGTGCAAGTATAGCTTCATTATCCTCAACAATACCACATCTAATCATGCCAGTTTGTAACTCCTGATAATATTCTTCTACAGATTTTTTCCTTGTCTTAAACGTTGCAATTTTTTAAGTAATTCACGTTGATAATATGGTGGAACCCAACGAGTACACATAGCAGTTTTCAAAGCAGCCCAAGTAGTTGGAATATTATTCGAATAATACGATGTTCATACCACCACACACAAGAAAAACTAGTGAAAGCACAAAGAGCAGCAGCAACACGTCTCTCCTCAGGGTATTATAAACATGTAAAATGTTGTTCAGTTTCTAACTCCTAAGTAAGATATATATCGGGAACATATCTATCCTCAAATGGTGGAATATTCAATTTTAGTTTAGGGAGATGGTTAGGATCTCGTACCTGAAGTGGTGGTGCGGCCCTACCCTTGCGATTATATGCATGTGGACGACCTGGTGGTCGTGGTGGTTGCACGTAGTTCTGATTTTGATCAACCTCATCCTCGTAATCGCCCGCATAATCATCCTCCTCCTCGGCACCAGCAACAGCACTAGCAGGAGCCAAAGAAGCATCAACAGTAGGTACAGCAGCACCAGAAGTTTGGCCATCCTCAAGAGGAACATGCTTCGCTCGTCCGAACTGATTCAAAAGGGGACGTTGTTGTTGTCATTGCAGAGGTGCGATAGGTGCAACCGGTGGTGGTCGTGGAAGACACGTGAGCAATTCATTAAACTTGTTATCCAGCTTTGTTTCGAACGACTTCTCCATGCCATGTATCTTCTCCATGGCATCTTCAAATCTGCTTAGCACATCTCCCACCTGGCCACTCATCATTTGCTGAAACTTATCATGCAACTCCTTGTTCTCCATGTTCTCCTAGTCAATCTCGTCGTCTTGTGGTCCTGCCATGGTTAGCAGCAATAGAAACACACAAATATGATCCTACAAACTACTAGAAAGTGGTGGTGGTGGTGGTGTGTCACAAAGCCGTCAAGAAAATCTCAAATCCTTACCGGTTCTTACCCAGCAGAAGGTGGTGATCGGCAATCGGTGTAACCAAAACTCCCAAAGCTTGGACAAAGCGATTGCCAGGTGGTGTCAAACGCATGATGTAGATAAATGTGGAGTTGGGAAGGCTTATGATATGGAAGCAAAAATGCCAGCAACAATCAATTCAGAGATGCAAAGTTGAATACATGCTCAACGAGGGTACTGTGCTGGTCCTAGGCTAGACCGTGCTAGAGACGCGAGCCTAGAACATTAACAAAATCACGACGCTGCACGGAAACAGGGGAAAAGCACACTTTGATTTTTTTCTGATCTTTTTTTGCGCTCCTTTTTTGCCGAAAAACACCATAACGGCGAGTGTCTCAAAACTCTTCCCAAGTCAAAATAACAAGATAGACACAAATTTTTTTTGACTATTTTTTGGAAATCAAGGCAGCGACGACCAAAAAGTGCGACAAAAAATCAGTATGATGTCACGTGTCTCGAAAGACTCAGAAAAGCCTAAAAATAGGATAGGCAAAAAATATTTTCACCAACCGAAATTTTGGCCTAAAAGCTGCCTGGGGGTCTCTAGACTCTTTTTTCGAAACCTACTCAGGCAAGGAAACACGAATTGGAAAATAGATGGATCTCGAAAACAAACCTAATATGAAAAGAACTCAGATTGGTGGTGGATATATGGTGGTAGAATATGGCAGCGGTGGTGGTATATGGCAGTGGTGGTGATATATGGTAGCGGTGGTGGTATATGGATACGGATCGGTGGTGGTATATGGATTCTGAGCGGTGTCGGAGAAGTGGTGGTGGTAGATGGCACGGGCGATGATGATGGTGCGGCGGCGTGACAACTTATGACCAGAACTCAAAACTCTAAAAGACTAGACGCTAAGACCAGCAACTTGACACGATGATGCAACCGCAAACTCAACAAAGCAAAACGTTGAAAAGACTATGCAAAGGCTCATACTGGTTCGGATATGATGAACTAACCCTAATTTTTTGTGGTTTTTTCGTGGACTGTAGGTATCTAAACTACGAAAAACTGAAAATCTCACCGAGCAACCTGGAAATCTGATACCATTTGATAGAGGCAAAGGTGTCCCGTCTTTCGATGAGATGGTGGCTATCGTTTTTGGTGAAGTAGACTTTGACGATTCGACTACAAATGTGTGAGGACGTCGCGCCTTAGCAATCGCTAAACCAACTTTGAGAGGTTACTGATCACGCCGGTGCACGATCAACCTGACCACGAGGGTCTATTTCCTGCAAGCAAACGAAGAACAAGTAAAAAAAACTGAAATTGCAATCTAGATATTGCGAATAAAATAGGAAAGCTTTATTGATCAAGTGGGGTTTTGTGACGTCTTGGTCTGGTCGTTGAACACAAATGAAGTACGCGAAGTTGCAGCTATGGCGAACTTTTAATCTAAACAAAACTCAAAGCCTAAACGACACCCACTACAACAAAATTGACATACCGTGACGAAAAGCCTCATGACGATGGTGGACAATGTCACCGATTACCGCAAATCGGTGACGATAAACGTCACCTAATTGCCTCGGTCTCTGAGCACACCTGGCTGCCAATTTCTGTGATAGTATGGTATTTTCATGACGGATTTGCCAGTGTCACCGAATACTACGAATGTGTGGTGATCATTTTTTTGTCATGTAATGTCTAGCAGTGGGACCCGCCATAGCTAGTCCAAGGGTTATTGAGAGGTAGGACCCATGCATTAGTTTTGGTAGTGGTACTCTCCATAATTTTTCAAAGGCTATTTAGCGTTGTAATTATTTTGTTCTATCTAATATAAGTAGGTAGTATCCCGCAAATAAAATATAAGTAGGTAGTAGCCATGCAAGACATATATATTTTTTATATAAATTGAAAACCTTGGTCTGTTTTCTCTTTTTTCTGAGATGGTTATTTTGTTCTTTCTAATATAAATAGGTAGTGACTCGGCAAGAAACTTTAATGGGGCATTTGTGATCTGATGTTGTTTATCTCAAAATAGAAATGGAAATAAGAGAGTGAACGGGCAATGGAAAAAACATATATTTTTAACATAGCTATTTTGTTCTTATATCTGGAATAAATAGGTAGTGGATGTGTTGAAAACTTCAATTGGGCGCTCATAAGGTAATGTCGTTTCGCTCTATGTAAAAAATTAAAATGGAAAGATGAGAGTAGATGGAAAATCTTATTTTTATTCTTATATGTAAATAGATAGTTGTTGGGCAAACAACTTGAATGGGGCACGCGTGAGGTGACGTTGTTTCGTTCTATCTAATTTTTTAAATGATTTATCTATATGATGAACCATCCAGTTCTACAACAGATACAAATGATTTCTTTGTCGTTGGATTCCGATCAAAATCAAACCACCAGTTCCGTTGTGGTCGGGATCAATGCCGCAGGAATCCTTGTGGGCGAGAAAAACATATTTAAGACCATTGTGTACAAGTTTCGGCATATTTATTTACAATTATCTAAAAAAACTACATGGAAAATACTGAATCATAATGTTTATATAAGATTTCCTTTTTTCTAATAATAATTTGATATTTATTTCGAAGTAAATGAATTACATGGTATTAGAGTGGAAGATAAATACTGAAAATAAATCATTCCTCATGTACACTGTGTCCCCACTCGTCAAGGACCCAGCCAAATTCCTCCTTTTTCACCCGCGAAGAGCCACTGCCTACCCCGCATCTTTCTTCTGCCCCGATTCAACCGGCTCTCTTCTCCCCAAGATTACAGCCCCGATTGGAACGACTGGCGGCGGCAGATCGGGGGAGGTCACCCTACAGGCCGAGCTCGGATCCACCCAAACATCCAGCCCCGCGAGCACCCGGCCCTCTTCTCCCCCAACTGCAGCGACCCGTGACGCCAGATTGAAGGAGGCTACCCCGCCGCCGAGGTTGGACCCACCGCATCAACCCGCCCAGTGAGCACCCGGCTCTCTTTTCCCCAGCGACCGACGACTTTTCGGTGATTTCCTCATGCCGCCCTCCTCATCCAGCCACCCCTTGGCGTTCAATGATTAGGGTTCATGCATACTAGTACTAATCACCTCGCCCTTCTCTGCAATTAGGATTTGCTACAGCCTGCGATGTTAAAAAGCCTGAACCTCCTGCTAGATAACTTTACTTGATATCCTATTAATAGGTCTGTGTGCAAAACCGCAATAGTGACCATGGTTTTGCATTTGTTATAGCCTGCTATTGTCAAAAGGGATGAACCTGAATATATGCTACTGTAGCAATGTTAGCCGTTATGGAAAAGTTCAGTTAGGTATGAGATGTGTGGCCTTAGCTGGGAGATTTCTTTTGCTTCCATGTGCTTGTATGGCTACTCTTGCATTCAGAAGAAAATTATATGTTAACCATCTGATGGTTGTACCCTGCTGTAATGAATAAAACTAGATGCTCTTGATTGCTGTATGGTGTCATAATCAGATGAACATAAACACATGAACTAAAGTATGCAGCATATAAAAGGAGAACTAATTACAAGCAGGAAGCAGTGCATCCTTGTATCCCTGTATCTATATGTCAGGATAAACTAGCTTCTTGATGCAACCACTTTATCTATGTTAAAACGTGAAACTGAATTCTATGTTTGTGGTTCTGTTGTCCCATAAATAGTCCTTAACTAGTGCTGTCAAAACTGAATAAAGACTGAGACTGCACTTGATTTTGACTCCTTAAGGAGATGTATAGCTCTGTATCAGTGTACTTTTGTCTACAGTACTAGTCAAAAGAGAACTAAACTTAATGTTTGACATGCCTCTCCTAATTTAGCTACCCATGATGTTAAGCGTCTGAAGCCCACAAGCATTTTCAGTACGCCCAGAACTTGATAAAAGCAGATACATGGTAAACTTTAGTTGTTTTTACTATATTCTGACATACTAAGCTGGGTAAAATCAACCTGCTCCTTACTTTGCAAACATACAACACCATCCATCGAGCCTTAATTCTGAAATAGTAGTAAAACTTTCTGGTTTCTAAACTATGCCATACTAAGCTGACATACTAAGTTGGGTAAAATCAACCTGCTCCTATTTTGCAAACATACAACACCATCCATCGAGCCTTAATCTGAAATAGTAGTAAACTTTCTGGTTTCTAAACCCCATGCCAGTAGCTCCGGTAATCATATATTTTTGCTGTTTTTTTTATTCTGAACATTCTAGTCTTGTTTTTATTGGCTTGCTGGCTGCTTCTCCCTGACTGTGACCCAGCTGCACCATGCATGTTGATTTGTTTACTTGTTAGATCCCAATGCGTGAGATCTTCATTTTGTATTTATACATTCTGACATGAACTTCTTGTTGGCACTGCTGCCTGCTTACGAGTTATGACTGTTTTACACAATCTAGTTTCTTTTTGTCTACCACCAATGCGAAGCCAACTTGTAATAGCTAAATCAGTCAGTTACGTTACAAGTACTCCTCCATCCATATGCTTACTCATAGTGCAAGTAAGAGTAAATGTTTTCCATTAGTTTCACTTTAACAATTAGTTATACACGATATTAGTGCATCCCGTGCTTGCATCCTAACTTATCTACTTTATTATATTCATGTAAGCTCTAGGAAGGGGCTTTGAGAGATGAAGAGGAAGCCACTCTTGCTATGTCCAAAGCAATGGTAATATATCGTGTGGACTTACATCTTGAATAATGTGTACATCAGTGTGCATTCACTGGCTTTAATTAGGTCTTATGTTTCCACTTTCAGCAAAATTGTAAGCATTCCAAATACCTTACTTCTAGTCCTATGTCTATCGGATCTTGTCAGTATATATGGAGTGGTAATGTTAGATTTTCATATATAGGAAAACGGCAAGTACAATAATCAGGAGCCAAGTCCCATTGAGTTTTTCAAAGAGACCCATACTAACAGCATGAGCGAGCCGACACATCTAGCTTATGTAAGATTTCTTCCTTTATTGTTTTTGACTTGAAATGATTCTCATATTGATCGAGTGTATCCATCATATGAACTTTGCCTTACTTGAGCATCAATGTTTTCCTTTATACAATAGAATGCAATGGAAAAGAAAAGGGAAACACAATCAGAAGTGACAACCAGTGTTTGATTCAATGATTGTGGCTGAAGTTCTAAAGGAAGAAAACGCCCATAGCACCTTCCTTTCCAGCATGAGTTATGCATCAAGATCCGGGAGATTTGGGAACTCTAATTCATCAGCAAGGATCTGAGTTCTAGAAGAAAGAATTGAGCAAAAGGATAAAGAGGCGAGAGATGCAAATGACAGGTACTTGTCTTGTTTCTTGTTGTGTTCTTGTTGTTTATTTTTTTCATGCTTTTCTGCCTGTGCATAGTGCCCTCATGATAGTAAGAAAATGCATACACAAATACTTGTGAATAAGACATTTGTCTTCAGTTCTTGTAACAAACTGAGGAGTGCTTCGCTGTTTATATATGGTTTGATCCAAATCCAATAAATCCAAAGTAACAAAAAAAATTGTAATGAGAAATACATGGTTTTTGCTGCTACAACACAAAGGCATGAGAATAAGATTGTAATGCATGGTTTCTAATCCTGAAATCTAGTATGATTTGTTGATTGGTTTATATGCTTGCTTTTTAGTAGATTGATATAGGTTGGTTGAGTTTGATCTAAAAGTTGTTGTCCAAGCATAGTTGCTTCTTGCCTAGGTTACTAACTTGATATCTTATCGGTGATGCTTGCTCCTTTTCAGAATGATAAATGAAATTTATCTCTTAGTTATGCATGTTTTTACCATTATAAGTTATTCTTCAGTTTACTGTTTCATTTGCCCATCCATATGTTTGCCTTCACATTTAATAATGCACCTCTCTATTTTACATTCACATTTTGATAGATTGTAAGCTTCTTAGTAGTACTCTCACCTTTTTATCTTGTCTGTTTTCATCTCATCAAGATGCAACGTTGTTATGTTTTGTCAATTTATAGGCACTGAGAGGAGTTAGTGGTGAGACTTGAAGCACAGGCGAGAGAATTTGAAGAGGTGTAGAGGAAGCAACACGAATAATTGGAAGATGTGAAGAAGATCGAGCAAGAGAAGAATGAAGCCTGGCAAAAGAAGCAACAAGAGACGGATATCCTGATTGGTTTTCTCTTAAGGGCTCAAGCAACTCAGCAAGCAACTTAGCAGTCCTAATCCAAACTTAATGGTGCATGAAGGCCATCCTTTTGCGATGGAAAGATAGTTGTTGAATCATACATTGCAATCATCAGGATAACACATGTGGTCTTTACTTATCTAAATATTGCTTTTCAACTTGTCTATTCTTCTGTCAAACTCGTGAGTCAGTGTTAATTTTTACTATGAAACACAAGAGGACGAATTGGCTGAGACGATTAAATATATAACATCATAAATTTATGATGTGATTTGGATCTTAACTTATATTTATATAATCTCATATGAATTAAATAATTATTGTCATATGCATTTGGATTATGGTGGATTTAATCATTTGTCATAATTTAAATTCAAAATAAATCAAATATATGTGGTGTCATCTTCACCAATAATGAAACTAATGATGCTAGCTGTGGGATAGTCTGCTTGGGTGTTGACGTGGCATGAATTTGTGACGTTCCTACATCACTGAATATGGTGCAATATGGAATTTTTTCTCGTAGCGTGTGACATTAATCGATTGTCACAAAAGTAACAACTTGATGATGTTCTAGAGAACGTCACTGACGGTCCTATATCCAGTGACGTTATTTTGCGCGCGCCGTCACTAGGAGTAATCTGTGACGGGGATTCCGTGACGATCCTTGTGACGCCCATAAAACGTCACTTAGGGGTAATTTGTGACGTTATTAGCTATTCGATGACATTCTGTGTCTCGTCATAGTGACCCTAAGGGATGTATATATGGAGGAAGAGGAGGGAATTTCGTGAGCCTTGGAGGGGTCCGAAACCAACTCTATCTCTTGTTTCCCCACACATACGAACTCTAAAAACAGCCTATACTCAAGTATACTGAAATTACATGGGTCTGGCCCAATAATAAGGTGACGCAACACCTATCATAGCCTCTAGATAAAATTTATGAAGTGTCATATATTTCGTCCAAGGCTTCATACACTCATTATGGTGGCTTCAAAGTCCTAAAATCATCACTTGTAACCCCGTTCTTGTTCCCCTGCGCATGCCATCATCCCCATCCTTGATCTTGCTCCAATGTTCATCCTTCTTGTCCAGGCTAGGCCCTTCATTTGTAAGCAAGACAAATGTATCCAATTTAGGCAGGATCATATTCTCATGAACATTAGAATCATTACCAAGAAATGAAAGTGCCTGGTAATTTAATTGGCGTGCGCGAGCTCTAGTAATTGGTCCAATATGTATAGCAGTAGGGGCTGTGGGTGTAACAATGGTATTGATGTCTTCGTCACACTTTCATATTGCTCTACCCGCCCCATACCCTACCCATTGCCATCCTTACTCTTGGAGGATGACGGCGTCGGCTCGTCCCTCTCGCTCTCTCGTAGCGACAAATCCTCGCTTGTGGTCGTGGATCGAAGTCGTTTAGCTAATCGGGCATGTAGAAAAGGCCCGGTGAATGAGAGGACTCAGACTTTTTCTGTGGAGCAGCTGCCTTTAGGACATTCGGCCCAGTAAAAAGAACGTTCAATAAAGGTCGGGACATAGATCAGATCTGACGGCCAAGATTTTCAAAATCATTCCTAGAAACCTGAGAAGGCTCGAAATTGGTTCAGTTTTACTGTCCTAAATAAAACACCGGACACCAAGTTCTGGCTTTTTGATTTGTGCAACACATTAAGCGACGTCAAGTTTGTTGAGATCCTTGTTACGTTGTGGTCCATCTGGTATGCACGACGCCGGGCCATTCACGAGAATAAATTCCAAAGTCCCCTATCAACGCATCTCTTCATCAACAGGTATATTTTCATATATTCGGGAAATAAGGTGCTATGATTTTATGTCAAACAAGAGCAGTCAGGCATGTACTTGCAGCGCATCAGCAGTGGTGTTTGAAGGCCTGAACCGTTTTCTTTTTATGAGTAGAAGGGCCGAAACGTTGGAAGCCTAGGCCTGCGGAGAAGCGCTAGCACTGGTCCAAGATCTCCAATTATAAAAGCTTCAAGTTTTTTCTTCGGGTAAAAGAAATTATATTAGTGAATGGTTTGGCCACATAGGCTTACAATCTCATCAAGACTAAAACCTGAGCGCAACCAGACAGTTGCACATGGAGAAGAACGTCCCAACTGGGCAAGTCTATGGCAAACAACGTTTCGATCACGAGATATAGCAACAATTTTAAGCTCTCTGTCTCCTTGGAGTAAAAGCTTGATTTCAACGATCAAAGCCGCCACAGTTGATCTATTAGAAAAGCTTCAAGTTTCTTCTGACCGTCTGGGAGTTAAGGAGATCGAGTCGGCAAATAATTTTGGAGTTCACTGTATGATTTTCACGGAAATTAGATCTCCGAGATCCTTTTTTCTGGCTTGCACCCACTACCAGAAACTGTACTTTTCCTGTAGGTGACGAATTTTCCTGTGAGGCCCGAAGCCCACCACAGGAATATAAATTTTCCTGACGGGCTAAATTTGGCTCCCAGGAAAATTGACTATTTTCCTGAGAGTCCAGCCCACAGGAAAAATATCTGAGGCCCAGCCCGCCATTTCACCACCGCGAAACGGGCTCTGGTGCCGGAAATTCTTACCTCCCGCGTTTTTTTCGCTTTGGCGCCTCAAATGAAACTTCCGCCGATTTTCCTGTGTGTATGGGCCTACAGGAAAAAAGGCCCATCCAGATGAATAGAATCCCTAGACCACCAATTCCCCACTTCGTCCCATCTCTCCATCTCACATCTGCTCCATGGCCGCCGCCCTCCTCAAACTTCCTGGCCGGCGCCGCCGCCCTAAATCGTTCCGGCGCCGCTCGCCCTCCACTCTCCCGACCTCCACTACTGGTCGTCTCTCACCTCCACCACCGCCGCCCGGGTCAACCTGCATCCGCCACCGACGCCCACCTTTAATGTCTGTGACTTCCACCGTCGCTTGCCTGCAGCTCCGACCCTTGCTGCATCCCACCTTCGTCGGACCACTCCGCCCAACACGGCTTCCCTGGACGCGATGATTGTACCCCGTGCTCCCTGCTCCAGATCTGGGTAAGTCTGTTGTTGCACATCCAGTAAACTGCCTGCTCCTCCTCGTCTGACGTGACAGCAGCGGCCTCCTCCTCTCCGTTTTGTCCAAGCCAGTTGATCCATTTTTCTGTGGTAAGTCCAACCATGGTCATCCAAATAACGAAGTCAGGATCTTTAGTTGTTCATACAATTTATGTAGAATCTAGATCTGAGGGCATCCGGATCTTGATTTCCTTCTTTTGCTGGCTCATTGGTGAAAAGAGTAGGCTTGTGAGTGGGAAAATAAGGGTCCCTTTGCATCTGTTTTCAGTATGTTGATTTGTTCAATTTTCAATTTGCTAGAAAGAGTTTTGTTCTCTCACATATCTCAAAATTTTAGGACCTACAATTGGTTGTGTTATTAGCACTGATGTTAGCTAATATAATTGAGAAACTGAAAAGCTTCTTGTATCATTGCTAGATATGTACTTTTAGAATATGTACCGCATATAAAGATGAGGCCTATAGCTGCTTTCTCAGTGGTATTTATGTATTTATGTACATTTGAAAAACTTTATGAGCTAATTGTAGTATAATGTCTTGAAATCAGATGTCAAATATTTACTCTTTTTTCATGCTTGATTTCTTGTAGCTTGAATCTGCCATATCAAGGATCCTTTGTTGAAGCTGCAGCCACACTGGTACAACTTCTATATATCGCCTCCCTTCACAAATAATTTTGGCAGTAAACGTTCAATTTTAGAAGCAAGTTAGTCATATTTTAGTTAGCAATGTAAGTAATTATTTGCATAGTTGTGCCACTCTCTTTTAGGTTTTGTTTCTCATCTTTAGAAGTCTTTGTAGTGGAAGGAAGGGCAAGGCAAAACCTGTCTCAGGTACCTCTCACACTTTGGAAATATACATACTTGCCTTTATGTGGCAATTATCTCTCAAGTTGTTACCTTATTATTTGTTGCTGTCCTTATTTATTTGGCAAATTACTTATTTATGATGAGGTAGTGTAAATTGTTTTGAAACTATACACCATCTATCCCTGATGCTAACTCAGTCTCTCCTCATATGCACAGCGCCACTAATCCATTCCTCTAATCTTCTCCTGAACACATATTTGGTCGCAGGTACCTTGTTGTTTGGAACATGTCATCCCTTGAGCTCGGCACCTGTTCGCATATGCCCTGTTCGAAGAGTGAGTCAGTGCGTGTCCGTGCTCTGTTTTACGCGCGCGTGTGTGTGTGTTTTGGTTCAGGTGCAAGCCCATGGATGCTGAAGACTATGAGGAGTACATACCTCTTCTTTATGAAGTTCTCGCAGGTCAGCAACATGAGGTGATTAATGCACATGCATATCTATCTGATTTGTGTGTTACTTCCATCATGTATCTAGACTGGCAGTCATATTCCTCAGTTACTCAAGGGTGTATGGCATGCTGGATCTTCTTTGAGGGCATGATTTAGCTCAGGTCTTCTTGTCCAGTCTTTGGCTCTTGTGCATTGAATCTGGAGCCATTGTTTGCCCAACGTCTACCTAACCCCATTAATTTATTTTACTTCCTTGAATTACAATCTTCACCCATCATGTTAGTTTAGATGAAGCTGAATTTACTATATATCTAAAATTAGGGGATTATGCAATCTCTTAAGTTCTTGCCTTCTTGGTCATCTTTTTAGATAAACTGTTATTCCGCTGGCTACAAGTATACTCTGCTTTTCCAGAAATCTTTAGTCTTGTTCTGAACAAAATCATCTATTCTTGATTGGAATCTTGAGATTGCACATTTTTCATCAGGGCAAAAAGGGCAGGACCTCGTTAAGAATGTCGTCCTAGTGGGCACAAGGTCGAACATGAAGCTACCAGTGAGTATTGTTTAATCCTATCCATTATTTTATAAAGCACCAAGATGTAGTATAACATCTAATGATTGCATTGCTGCCATATGCCATATCTAAGATTTACAAAGAAAAACTAAATGAACATCCTTTTTTAGTCCTTGATTAGCTAAATTATCATCAAGTGGACCAGATTATCTTTTGGAGCCACTTTAAAATATAAAATATATGTTTCATGGGGCTGTAGGATATATTGTATAGATATGCTAAAAGATGAAACTTGAAAGAGTTAAGCGGATAACAACTCATATGGTGAAAGATGTTGGTCATCATCTCCTTCTCTTTCCAATATTATTCCCGTTACTTGTGTACATGACTTTGCAGGGAACACCGAGTTATCCTCTGTTAGCTTGGAGGATGGTGCTATGGGCGACCACGTCGGCAATGGCAACAGCGAAGGCAACAATGATGTTGAGAACATGGTGGTAGCCTAAGGTGACTTAGAAACTTATGAAGGTGTAGATGATGCTCCAGATCATGAACCAGTGGACTTAGAAACATGAGTCTTATTGTTTTGGGTGGCGGTGGCATGTATGCGTACAACTGACATGTTACTGCTGTCGAGCAAATAAAACAACAGCAATTAAAATTTTCAGATGTCATCTACCAGATGTTCAATCATGCATGGATACGTGCTATGTATATACTGGTTTTGGATGCTTGTACGAAGATATGATGTGGATTTTCACTTAATGGGATCATACGTGGACCATTGATATGTGCTAATAAATTTGTAATTATAGAAGGATATGGATTTGTCAGATACATGCTCAACATTGATCCTAAAGAAAGAAAAATACATGCTCAACATAATTCATTTTCCTGCGTGCCATTTTCCCTGTAGGCTGGCCGTCACAATAAGTCTACCTATAAACCTGACGGCATCAAGATTTTCCTGAGGGTAGCCGACAGGAATAACCGTCAGGAAAATAATTCCTGTCGGCTGGCCGTCAGGCATTAAAAGATTTCCCTGTCGTTTTATTCCTGGCGAAATTTTCCTGTCGGGTACAGTCAGGAAATATTTTCCTGACGGGATTTGGCTTTTTCCTGTGGGTTCTTAGCCGTGGGGAAAAGTCTGTTTTCTGGTAGTGACCTTTAGCCATGAGCAGCGTAGCAGTAATGGAGTCGTATAGATTAGCTAAAATGGGCTCAACCCTAGATGTTGGGCGTCATATGTGGCTTCTCGCGCCTCCAGATCATTTATGTATCCCTGAACCTTTGGTATCTAATAAAGCTACGCTGTTTATCTAAAAAAACTGAATATATAAGTTGTATATGTGGTCTTGGAGATCTTGGGCCGAGACCAAGACGAGTTATCAACCAAAGCATGATGGGACATTTAAATACATTACAACTGAGCACTTTTCCTGCCCTCTCGGACCATTAGCGTTTTCAGCCGTCGGATCATCAACTTGGGGCATTCTCAATCGTCAGATTTGTTGTGAATCGCACTAATCAGGCTTAGTTCACTGTTATCAAGCACGAACCGTCCTGGGCCGCTGCTCTGGCCGTTTTTTTCGGCGTCCCTGGTGAAATTCGGCCCAATGGGCTTTTAGTATCCTTCCTACGTGGTTTACCTTATAAAAATAAAATTTGTCGATTCTTTCAGCAACCGCTTCGCATTGCGGCCACCATGGGCAACTTTCGCGTGGCGGCCGACGCTTGGCGCCGGTGGCTCGCATCGGGGGGTCGGCTTGCCGAGCGACTCCGCCGGGCGCTGGGCGGTGACAGGTGCATCTAACCGTCCGTCAGGTCGCGTCACTGGGAATTCAATGGAGCAGTGGCGGAACAGCGAACCTTCGGTTGTTGTTTGGAGTTGAATCGCCGTCAATTGATTGAGGAAGTAAATCAGGGTCTATTAAATGTCAATCGATGCGCGCACTCTCCGTTGGCTGATAATTGAAGGTCAGTTACCAATGTCGATTCACCTCTTCCTCCCGTCCACGGGGGTCCATATAATATCCATCGTCCTGCTGCTCCTTCCTCACTCCCCTCACTTACGCAGAACCTTCTCTGGCAGCCATAGGAGAAATATAGATCGGTAATTCATCTTTACTGTTCTTCTTGTTGTCCCTTGTTCATACCTCCCCATTCCCCCTAATTATTCATCTAATGATGCTAGATTTTCTTTTTGATACTGTTCTCTGTACTACAAAATTAATGCATGTTCTCTATCTTGACAGATTTGATATCGGTTCTGCTAGATTGGCTGGTTCTGCTAGATTAGAAGTTTTAGGGACTAACCATTTGGAAGATGAGACACTGTTTTGAACTTCAATGATTTGTTGCCTGAGAGTATAATGTTTCAGTCCCCGCATTTGGCAGTTGCCCAGATTGGTAATGCTATCACTTGTTGGTTTGCTGCAGTATTCTCTGCTAAAGTGCAGAGTTTAACTTAGAGTAATCACTAATCCTTGTAATCTCTTGCTATGTTAAGGCATCCGTGCTTCAAACATGACTATGCTCAGTTATCTTTGAAATTTCTTTCAAATGCTTAGTGGTGTATTAATTCTCTCATGTTCCTAGCTTTCTAGAAATGTATGATATATGCAGATTCATCATATGCAATAGTAGCTACAGGTGCTCGCTGTATGGCGCTGACACACATAACTGAATTGTACAGCTGCACTGAACACTATCCGGAAGCTTAGAATTTGTGAGGTTTTGTTGTTGCAAAGAAAGAAATGTGCCTGCACCACCTCTAATTTTCTGGATGCCACAGCAGTGTCCAACCATATAAATTTTCTTGTACATTCTATACTTTTTATCACTGTATCTATTCGATAGTCACTTTTACATGGGGTGTCAATGGATCCAGGTAGCAGTTGTCGATCATCACATGAGTCGCTAACAAATGAGCGTTACATGTGAATATATCCGTACAGGATTAGCATTCTGTACGATGTGTTCCATGGGAACAAAACTGCTCTTGCTTACCTGAAAATAAAATGATGACGGATGTAGGAAGGAGGTACACCCGTCAGTCTATTGGAAGCAGAAGTTCACTAAGCAGGAGTAGAAGTTGGCATAGCTGTGTTATATCTGTAATGCGGACATCATATATACTTCGGCATATGGTTGTCTTCTGCTACATGAGTTGCCAATTAAGATATTCACCAGCTGGGCATCGTTACGATTTTGTTGGAATAATTTTTTATGACCGATTTACTGCAGTTATTATAGTATTCCATACATTACTGAAAAAATAATCCATACATTTTCTTCTTTGCCTCTCTTGTTTCCTCCTTCTTCCGTTGTTTAGAACCACAAAATCAAACTGGTACCAATCTTCTTACCATCTAACATAATCCTACAAAAACTAATAATCAACTTATAACTTATACATGATTGCAATATTACCCTTAGTTATATCACACCATCAAGCTACTACATTTACATATAGTTGCATCCATCATAATATTATAGTGCCAAAATAGATGGGCGTAGCAACGCGCGCCTACAACGGTCTAGTGTATATCATGTAAGCACATACTTCCTCTGTCCTAAAATAAGTGTCTGAGGCTTAGTACAAAGTTGAGATACTTATTTTGGGACCGACGGAGTAATAAATTGGCTACTACTCCCTCCGATCCATAATAAATTGAGTACAAGTTGCGTTTTGCAAAGACTACATAGGCATACAACTTAATAAGCTACTCCACCAGTTGGCCATTGCATTGTAAATGTTACGAATCACAAAGTGCAAGGTGCCTCATAAGGGAAGATCGATGCAGACAACTCGCGTCAAGTCTAGTTGAAGTTGAAGACCTAATGTTCCACTTGATATTGATCATCCACAATGTCAATATGGTGCCCTTTTTCCTTTTTTGCACCAAGAAACATGTAACAATCTGTTCACTGTTGCAAATCAACCTCCATGCTGGACTTGTCTGTGCCACTGCTTGTAGGCGTACAAACCAAGGATTTGCGAGCTCTGGGGGGCTGCTTGTCCCAGGGTTTTTGGGGTCACCCTTACGCTTTTCTCCAAGGATCCCCAAGGCAAGTGCTTCCAAAGCTTTTGCACTTGGAGGTCTGTTCCTGGTTCCATGCCTCCGAGACTTCACCTGTGAAGCTAGATCAGGTTGCAGGCTAGAAGGTTGTCCTGTTGCCTCTGAAACATCATGGACACAATCGCTGTTTGAAATGGCAAGGCCTTCCTCAGCCTTCATGTAACCATGATCGTCTGATGAAGCGACACATACCCTCGTGCTTGTCTTATCATCTAGTGATGTCTCCGGTTTAACCAAAATAGTAACCTGCGCCCCTTTGGTAACTTGCCTCAGCGGTTCTGATCTTTGAACGAACTTCAGGAACCACCTCGACCTTGCACTCAGATGACTTGTCCTCGTTTAAACTGGACACATTCACCTTCTCGTTTGATCTGTCAGTGGTACAAGAGTTTGATGCAACCGTTATCTGCTCGCATGGCTTCTCCTTCGTGGAATATCTCGCAATTATTTTAGTCCGAAAATTTTCACTGACATCAGCTGCAGTTGGTTTTGTTGAAGTCCACAGCGGCTTGATTTTCTTTCTCTCTAAACCATGTCCTTTTGAGAAAGAAAAGCTGTGCTGACTGGTCTGATCATTGCTACAGCTGGATAAGCTTCTGTGCTTTGACACTGGGGTTAAATACTTGAGCCTTTCAGTTTTTGTTTTGGGACCAAAGAGGCATGTCATATCAGTTTTTTCAATACTGCCATTAGAAGAATGGCCATTGACTGGAAAACTCGAGGATGGTGCAGCCAACATGTTTTGCAATGAATTGACTTGGTTTTCTTTGCCTGCATGGCATACTGAAACTATTTCGGCATCATCCACATCAGCTGTAACTTGTCGACAATCTGCCTGGTCATCTGATGATTGATCTTCCGCATCTTGCTCCTCTGAAGAACTGACACTCACAGTATTATAAGAATGACGTGAAGGACCAAAATGGACATTTACATCAGGTGGTAATTTCCTCAGCTCTCTGACTCTGAAGGGCTCTTCCCCTTGGACCAAGGTAGTATCGATAATTGTGAACTTTGGAAGCTCCTGATATCCATCCAAAGGACCATCATGGTTCAGACTCATGTCTGTAGCATATCCACACTGCTCAGCAGTAACACCATTGTCCGCTCCGCCAACTTCTACCTCAAGAAGAACGGGATCCGCCGCAACTCGCTTAAGAACATCGCTGACAGAATCAAAATAATGAGTGCCTTTAGTGAGTTTCCTTCTTGAGAATTTTTTGATACCTGGCACAAGAAACACAAGGCAATTCTTAGTTGTTCTGACATCTTTTGACTGCTCTGAACGCCACCCTCTTGCAAGCAAACGGGGCCAGACAGCTTCCCAGAAAAGTTCATTAGATCTTGTCTTGCTTATTCTGAAACCACCTGTTAAGAACTTAATTATATCTTCCGAAGCAAGCAAGGAACAATCTTTGCCTGTAGGCATGTCAGGGTGAACAGAAAGAGCTTGGTTTGGTTTAGATCGGTCCAGAACATATCCAGTCAAATCATGCTTCCCTTTACCAATTCCAACAGCCTCCACAAAAGCTTCTGTTCCAACAGAGGATTTTATAGCCAAGACAAGATCCTCTAAAGATGCTTGTCCGGCGTTGAAAGATTTGAAAATCTGCAACAGACGAAAGCAATACAATTCCTGGTAAAAACAAAGCAATATAATGCATATGGAAATGGATGATGAAAGAATAGATTTGTTTTTTGGCTTTGGATCAACACGATTTCACTCGTTTATTTGTCCTGGGAATAACGGATTAAACAATACCAAGTACATAATTAAAGCTAGAAAAATAAGAAGAAATCAGGACAGCCAAATGGATTAAACAATACCAAGCACCTGCAATGGCTTTGGTTTTCAGGTTTCAGGTTCATAATCGTAACTGACCATCTATATAAACTGCATCAGAGTAGTCAGATATACTGATATACAAGTGAAGTAGAGCACTAAACAGACTCAGCTGCCTGAACTATGGAGATTTGGAGTAGTATAAAATGAAGAAAAATCTAGATCAAACGTGCTATTTTGAACAATGCAAGTGGAACCAAAAGCTCGAACTAGAGATAATCTCAAAAGAGAAGATTTTAAAACTCGAGAACTGGGGAAAACGGAATTGATGACTTCAATGGATTGGTTCCCTACTTCCCTTCAAAGACATACATGCAATGGCATCTTTAAAGAATAACCATATGTGCAGCACCAGCAACAACTCTTCGACATCAACAGAGAGAAAAAAAGAAAAATACACCAGAAGAAAAGTGACAAAGACAAGTGAGAGATTTTTTTTTAATATTGCACATCAAAATTAGAAAATTGAGTAGTACATATCAATTGGACTTTGCACAAACCGTTCCTTCGGACAATCTAAGTTAAAAGAGAAATGAGGAAAACAAATCTAGCCACAGAAGGACATAGTGAATGCTAGAATGTACACAAAAAAGTGTTCAAAGTGAGAGTCAAACTGACAGAACTCATCTGATCGTGGGGATAATTTCATATTGTTCCCTTTCACTAATTAACCAGCAAACGAAAACTAAAGGCAAAAGAGATCAAAATTATTTCTATGGCCTACATTTGCAATGTACCTCGACCAATGAATCATGAACTCCTTCCAGGATTACATATTTCAAACGAGATATAATCTCCTGCTGCCGCCAACCTGTAAAGACGCGTTCCCCAATAATGCATCTCATAGTTCTTGCTTTTCTGCAGTCCGACCATCTTTTATAAGCATTTATTTTGTAGAACATTCCATAGTAGTATGAGAGTACATCCCCAACGGTCTTATTACCAAGAAACCTGCTCAACAGGCTTAGATTTTTGCCGAAAATGTAGAGCCCGAGAATAAAACATTCTGCCTCAGTACCACTCCAAAGCGAACTGGGCAAACCAGGCAATGGAGTAAATTGCTCGATTTCCCCTTGCTGGGTCAACGACTTATTGATAAAACCTGGACCTTCTTGAGTAGAGAATGGAGCCAAGTTCTCATCATGTGCTTGATTGATGCAAGATTCTATCTGATTAACAGGCAGCATTGAATGTTGATCCTGGTATGTTGAATCATGGGCATTTGTATTATTTCTGATTGGGTAAATTGAGGTCACCTGACTATCCTCGCCTTGGTCGCTAGCTCTTGCTTCGGATTCTGAAGAATGCTGCCTTCGCAAATCGTCCTCCTTATGGACTTCACTTGGTACCCACATGATTGGTATAGCTAACCCAATCATACCAAGGTAATCATAACCAAGTACGATGCTTTCTGGTGTGCTGGTCATGAGCCGATGGCGCTCAACCTCTGTGGACAGATTGGGGATTTCTGCCTGGTATTCACTTCCAATGTGTGGACATACAGGTGCTTTGTCATATATCACATCTGAAGCAATAGAAGCTTCTAAAGATGGTTGGTTTTCACCATTGTCTTTGAGTTCAAGTGACTCCATCTACCAAAATCAGAAGAAAAAAAAGTAATTTGTTGAGATAGATCACATATTTAAATTGATTAAGAAAACATGTATATAATCAACATTAGTAACTACAATGGCTTGTTTTTAAGTATATGAGCCAGAAGGGTACGTCGTTAACAGATCTCATTCAGGACATTGGTGAGAGAAAACAGCTATTCAAAAGAAATTCAACACATGAAATTTTTGAGGCCTGGGTACTTCTATTAGAGTTCTTGTATACTAGCTTAATCGTGTGATGCATCACTATTATACCTTCAGCGATAGAACACCACACTCAACAGGAAAGTATTGAGCAGAAATAGTTTACTACATACAGGATGAGCAACTTTGGCGGAAATATGTAACACACGTCCAGAGTTCAACTTAGGCCCCATAAGTAACCCACGTCCATCAAATCCACCTCACAAGACTGAGGACGAAATGCTTTCACAAAAGTGGTTAAGTTTTGAGAGGTACACAAAATAATTTGCAAAATGCTAGTTCACGGCAAGCTCCCAGCGATGATATTAAAGATAAAATGCAACTGTAAGCAGGACAACATGGACCATCAAACTGTGACCTTCCAAGCTCCAAAAGTCAACAAAGCCTAGTGAGCGAGCAAATTATAATTTACATGGCAAAAAAAGAGTGTAAACACGAAGTTGGAAGCAAATAAAGGCAATGCATATCATATTGTATAACCACTGCTGAGGAGGACATGACTCACAATTGTAGAATGCTTAAAAAAAAAGCAAAACTGTTAAACGGTCACTTGTGTGTGTGCAACGTTAAGTCTGTAAACTGAGTCTTCTCCTAGATATTAGGATCTAGCAACGCTCATGGCCTGCGTGCCACTTTTCCAGGAGCACTTGCTCTCGCCCTTCGGGGTATATGTATACACATTGTAACTCTATTGATTCAGTGAATACAGAAACAATCTCTCCAACTTGGTATCAGTTACCAGGCGCCCCATGGCCGCGACCTCCTCCTCCACCGCCGCCGCCACGAGCTCTGCCACCTCCCCCGGCGATCTCTCGTCCTCTTCCACGGCGCCTGCCGCGGCCTCCTCCACTGCTTCCTCCCCGCCGTTCGTTTTCGGCACCTCCCCCTCTCTCCTCAACGGCACCACTCCCGCAGCCGGCACCCAGTTTGCCCCTCTGTTCAACGCCGGCGTTCCCCCTGCTCCTCCGGCGCCCGCTCCCCGCCTTCCCATCTTCCAGGACCATATCACCAACCACACCAAGTTTCTTCTCAACCCCGCAGATCACAACTATCACAAATGGAAGACCTTCTTCCTCATGGTTCTCGTCCGCTACGGCGTCTCCTACCTCATCGAACATCCGCCGCCGCCAAATGCTTCCGCCACCTACCTCGAGCTCGATGCTCATGTCGTTCTCTGGATCTACGCCACCCTTTCGGACACCATGTGTGATCACGTCGTCCGCACCACGACCACCTTCGCCCTCTGCAACAAGATCCGCGACTACTTCCTTGCCAATCGCGCCGCTCGCTTCATGATCCTCAACCGCAAGTACCGCAACCTCAAGCAGGGCGACCTGTCCGTCTCCGAGTACGCTCGCCGGATGAAGCTCCTCACCGACGCCCTCGCCGACATCGACCGCGCCGTCACCGAGGTGGATCTCACCACCCAATTTCTCCACGGCCTCGACAAGCGGCTCGACACGATCAGGGTAGTCCTTGGTGACTAGGACCTGCCCTTCGACACCGTCCTCTCTCGGGTCGTCCTGGCCGAGGAATCCCAGGAGCATCGCGCGGCCGAAGAGAGCGCCTCCGCGTTCGCACTGACGGGTGGCAGTGCCTCTGCTGCCGGCTCCAGCACGAGCGGCCGTGCCCCGACGGATCGTACGGATCGCTCCTCCACTAGTGCTCCGGCCGCTCCTCCCCAGCCGCTCCCGCACCCTGGCCGTGGATGCGGTGACCGCGACGGTGGTGACCGTGGTGGCCGTGGCCGTGGCCGTGGCCGTGGGCGCGGCGACAACACTGGACGCGGCCACGCCGCTCCTCCCCTGGCGTCGCCCTTCACCGGCTACTTCGCGCCCTACGGGATGGCGATCCCCTACCCGCGCCCGGGCTCTCACGCGCAGGCTTATCCGCTCCTCCCCGCCCCGCTGGCGCCCGCCGCTCCGTTCCACCAGCACCCTCCCTCGTCATGGGAACACGCGGCCATGCTCAACGCCGCCTACAGCAATGGTGGTTTCCCCTCCGCTCCCGTGCCCGAGTGGTACTTCGACAGCGGCGCGTCATCTCATGTCACCGGCAATAAAGGTAACCTCACCCGGTCTAGTTATTCTTTAAAGCACGTTCCTTCTAGCATCTTGGTTGGCAATGGGCACCACTTACCTGTCGCGGCTACTGGCTCCACCTCTCTTCCTCCCAATGACTTTTGCCTTACCGACGTTCTCGTTTCTCCTCATGTTGTCACTAGCTTAATTTCTGTTCGTCGTTTTACTAAAGACAATTCTTGCTCAGTTGAATTTTACCCTTGCGGTTTTCTTGTGAAGGATCTTCGAACTCGGAGGGTTCTCATGATCTCCGTTAGCAACGGTGACCTATATCCATTCTACGGCAATAACCATGCTCCACCGCCGGCATTCACCATCTCCACGTCGGATCTGTGGCACCGTCGACTTGGGCACCCCGGCGCACACTCCATGTGCATCTTCTTAGGGTATCCCCTCGAACACAAGGGCTACAGGTGCTACGACTTATCCACACGGTGCATTATTGTGTCAAGGCACGTCATTTTTGATGAACACTCATTTCCTTATACCCCGCCCACAGCACCGGCTCCAGAGTCACCGTCCGCACCCGATCCGCTCGCCTGCACCCGATCCTTAGCAGATCTCTCGGATCCGCCGCCCCCAACAACCTCGTACGGGCCCCACACCCCACCACCCCCGCCACCCCACCAACCGCGCGCCCCCGCTTCCACCTGCGGCCAATCCACTGCCGACCCCACCTCCACTCCCCATTCCGCGGCGCGCACCTCCTCGTCCGGATCTGCCTCGCCTGCTGCGCCCCCTCCCCACCAACCACCCACGCCGCATCCACCTCGCCCCCCGTGCCTGTCGGCTCTGCCTCACCTGCCGCCTCGTCGCCCACGCCTGTCGGCTGCCCCACCGCATCTGTTGGAAATATGCCCTAGAGGCAATAATAAAAGCATTATTATTATATTTCCTTATTCATGATAATTGTCTTTATTCATGCTATAATTGTGTTATCTGGAAATCATAATACATGTGTGAATAGCAGACACCAACATGTCCCTAGTAAGCCTCTAGTTGACTAGCTCGTTGATCAACAGATAGTCATGGTTTCCTGACTATGGACATTGGATGTCATTGATAACGAGATCACATCATTAGGAGAATGATGTGATGGACAAGACCCAATCCTAAACATAGCACAAGATCGTATAGTTCGTTTGCTAGAGTTTTCCAATGTCAAAGTATCTTTTCCTTAGACCATGAGATCGTGTAACTCCCGGATACCGTAGGAGTGCTTTGGGTATACCAAACGTCACAACGTAACTGGGTGACTATAAAGGTAGACTACGGGTATCTCCGAAAGTGTCTGTTGGGTTGACATGGATCAAGACTGGGATTTGTCATTCCGTATGACGGAGAGGTATCACTGGGCCCACTCGGTAATGCATCATCATAATGAGCTCAAAGTGACCAAGTGTCTGGTCACGGGATCATGCATTACGGTACGAGTAAAGTGACTTGCCGGTAACGAGATTGAACGAGGTATTGGGATACCGACGATCGAATCTCGGGCAAGTAACATATCGATTGACAAAGGGAATTGTATACGGGGTTGATTGAATCCTCGACATCGTGGTTCATCCGATGAGATCATCGTGGAGCATGTGGGAGCCAACATGGGTATCCAGATCCCGCTGTTGGTTATTGACCGGAGAGTCGTCTCGGTCATGTCTGCTTGTCTCCCGAACCCGTAGGGTCTACACACTTAAGGTTCGGTGACGCTAGGGTTGTGAAGATATGTATATGCAGTAACCCGAATGTTGTTCGGAGTCCCGGATGAGATCCCGGACGTCACGAGGAGTTCCGGAATGGTCCGGAGGTAAAGAATTATATATAGGAAGTGCTGTTTCGGCCATCGGGACAAGTTTCGGGGTCACCGGTATTGTACCGGGACCACCGGAAGGGTCCCGGGGGTCCACCGGGTGGGGCCACCTATCCCGGGGGGGCCCCATGGGCTGAAGTGGGAGGGAACCCAGCCCATAGTGGGCTGGGGCGCCACCCCAAGGGCCCATGCGGCTAGGGTTGGGGGAAACCCTAAGGGGCGCCCCCTTGCTTGGGGGGCAAGCCCCCCCACCCTAGGCCGCCGCCCCCCTAGTAGATGCCATCTACTAGGGCCGGCGCCCCCCCTGGCACCCCTATATATAGTGGGGGAGAGGAGGGACTTCATACACCAGCCCCTGGCGCCTCCCTCTCTCCCCGTTACGTCTCTCTCCTCGTAGTATAGGCGAAGCCCTGCTACTGTGACGCCCTGCATCCACCACCACGCCGTCGTGCTGCTGGATCTTCGTCAACCTCTCCTTCCCCCTTGCTGGATCAAGAAGGAGGAGACGTCTCCCGTCCCGTACGTGTGTTGAACGCGGAGGTGCCGTCCGTTCGGCGCTTGGTCATCGGTGATTTGGATCACGTCGTGTACGAACTACATCATCACCGTTCTTTGAACGCTTCCGCACCGTGCGCATCTACAAAGGTATGTAGATGCATCCGATGCTCGTTGCTAGATGAACTCCTAGATGGATCTTGGTGAAACGAGTAGGAAATTTTTGTTTTCTGCAACGTTCCCCAACAGTGGCATCATGAGCTAGGTCTATGCGTAGTTCTTCTTGCGCGAGTAGAACACAATTTGTTGTGGGCGTAGATTTGTCAACTTTCTTGCCGTTACTAGTCTTTTCTTGCTTCAGCGGTATTGTGGGATGAAGCGGCCCGGACCAACCTTACACGTACGCTTACGTGAGACCGGTTCCACCGACTAACATGCACTAGTTGCATAAGGTGGCTGGCGGGTGTCTGTCTCTCCCACTTTAGTTGGAGCGGATTCGATGAACAGGGTCCTTATGAAGGGTAAATAGAAGTTGACAAATCACGTTGTGGCTTTAACGTAGGTAAGAAGACGTTCTTGCTAGAACCCTAATTCAGCCACGTAAAACTTGCAACAACAATTAGAGGACGTCTAACTTGTTTTTGCAGCAAGTGGTTTGTGATATGATATGGCCAAAGTTGTGATGAATGATGAATGATCTATATGTGATGTATGAGAATGTTCATGCTATTGTAATAGGATTCACGACTTGCATGTCGATGAGTATGACAACCGGCAGGAGCCATAGGAGTTGTCTTTATTCTTTTATATGACCTGCGTGTCATTGAGAAACGCCATGTAAATTACTTTACTTTATTGCTAAACGCGTTAGCCATAGTAGTAGAAGTAATAGTTGGCGAGCAACTTCATGGAGACACGATGATGGAGATCATGATGATGGAGATCATGGTGTCAAGCCGGTGACAAGATGATCATGGAGCCCCAAGATGGAGATCAAAGGAGCTATGTGATATTGGCCATATCATGTCACGTCTATTATTTGATTGCATGTGATGTTTATCATGTTTTTTGCATCTTGTTTACTTAGAACGACGGTAGTAAATAAGATGATCCCTCATAACAATTTCAAGAAGTGTTCTCCCCTAACTGTGCACCGTTGCTAAAGTTCGTCGTTTCTAAGCACGCCGTGATGATCGGGTGTGATGGATCCTTACGTTCACATACAACGGGTGTTGACGAGCCTAGCATGTACAGACATGGCCTCGGAACACATGCAAAACACTTAGGGTTAACTTGACGAGCCTAGCATGTACAGACATGGCCTCGGAACACAGAAGACCGAAAGGTCGAGCATGAGTCGTATAGAAGATACGATCAACATGAAGATGTTCACCGACATTGACTAGTCCGTCTCACGTGATGATCGGATACGGTCTAGTTAACCCGGATCATGTAATACTTAGATGACTAGAGGGATGTCTAATATAAGTGGGAGTTCATTAATAATTTGATTAGATGAACTTAATTATCATGAACTTAGTCTAAATATATTTTACACTATGTCTTGTAGATCAAATGGCCCACGTAGTCCTCAACTTCAACGCGTTCCTAGAGAAAACCAAGCTGAAAGACGATGGCAGCAACTATACGGACTGGGTCCGGAACCTGAGGATCATCCTCATAGCTGCCAAGAAAGATTATGTCCTACAAGCACCGCTAGGTGATCCACCCGTCCCACAGAACCAAGACGTTATGAACGCTTGGCAGACACGTGTTGACGACTACTCCCTCGTTCAGTGCGGAATGCTTTACAGCTTAGAGCCGGGGCTCCAAAAGCGTTTTGAGAGACATGGAGCATATGAGATGTTCGAAGAGCTGAAAATGGTTTTTCAAGCTCATGCCCGGATCGAGAGATATGAAGTCTCCGATAAGTTCTTCAGCTGTAAGATGGAGGAAAATAGTTCTGTCAGTGAGCACATACTCACCATGTCTGGGTTACATAACCGCTTGTCTCAGCTGGGAGTTAATCTCCCGGATGACGCGGTCATTGACAGAATCCTCCAGTCGCTTCCACCTAGCTACAAGAGCTTTGTGATGAACTTCAACATGCAGGGGATGCAAAAGACCATTCCTGAATTGTTCTCAATGCTGAAATCAGCGGAGGTAGAAGTCAAGAAGGAACATCAAGTGTTGATGGTCAATAAAACCACTAAGTTCAAGAAAGGCAAGGGTAAAAAGAACTCCAAGAAGGACGGCAAGGAAGTTGCCGCGCCCGGCAAGCAAGCTGCCAGGAAGAAGCCAAAGAATGGACCCAAGCCTGAGACAGAGTGCTTTTATTGCAAAGGGAAGGGTCACTGGAAACGGAACTGCCCCAAGTACTTAGCGGACAAGAAGGCCGGCAAAACGAAAGGTATATGTGATATACATGTAATTGATATGTACCTTACCAGTACTCGTAGTGACTCCTGGGTATTTGATACCGGTGCCGTTGCTCATATTTGTAACTCACAGCAGGAGCTGCGGAATAAACGGAGACTGGCGAAGGACGAGGTGACGATGCGCGTCGGGAATGGTTCCAAGGTTGATGTGATCGCCGTCGGCACGCTGCCTCTACATTTACCTACGGGATTAGTTTTAAACCTTAATAACTGTTATTTAGTGCCAGCTTTGAGCATGAACATTGTATCGGGATCTCGTTTAATGCGAGATGGCTACTCATTTAAATCTGAGAATAATGGTTGTTCCATTTATATGAGAGATATGTTTTATGGTCGTGCTCCTATGGTAAATGGTTTATTCTTAATGAATCTCGAGCGTATTGCTACACATATTCATAGTGTGAGTACCAAAAGATGTAAGGTTGATAATGATAGTACCACATACTTGTGGCACTGCCGCCTTGGTCACATAGGTGTCAAACGCATGAAGAAGCTCCATACAGATGGACTTTTGGAGTCTCTTGATTATGCATCATTTGACACATGCGAACCATGCCTTATGGGTAAAATGACCAAGACTCCGTTCTCAGGAACAATGGAGCGAGCAACCAACTTATTGGAGATCATACATACTGATGTGTGCGGTCCAATGAGTGTTGAGGCTCGCGGTGGTTATCGTTATGTTCTCACCCTCACTGATGACTTGAGTAGATATGGGTATGTCTACTTAATGAAACACAAGTCTGAAACCTTTGAAAAGTTCAAGGAATTTCAGAGTGAGGTTGAGAATCAACGTGACAGGAAAATCAAGTTTCTACGATCAGATCGTGGAGGAGAATACTTGAGTCACGAATTTGGCACACACTTAAGAAAATGTGGAATAGTTTCACAACTCACGCCGCCTGGAACACCTCAGCGTAACGGTGTGTCCGAACGTCGTAATCGCACTCTATTGGATATGGTGCGGTCTATGATGTCTCTTACCGATTTACCGCTATCTTTTTGGGGCTATGCTTTAGAGACTGCCGCATTCACTTTAAATAGGGCACCGTCGAAATCCGTTGAGACGACACCGTATGAATTATGGTTTGGGAAGAAACCTAAGCTGTCGTTTCTAAAAGTTTGGGGATGCGATGCTTATGTGAAGAAACTTCAACCTGAGAAGCTCGAACCCAAGTCGGAAAAATGCGTCTTCATAGGATACCCAAAAGAAACTATTGGGTACACCTTCTACCTCAGATCCGAAGGCAAGATCTTTGTTGCCAAGAATGGATCCTTTCTAGAGAAAGAGTTTCTCTCGAAAGAAGTAAGTGGGAGGAAAGTAGAGCTTGATGAAGTATTACCTCTTGAACCGGTAAATGGCGCAACTCAAGAAAATGTTCCTGAGGTGCCTGCACCGACTAGAGAGGAAGTTAATAATAATGATCAAGATACTTCTGATCAAGCTCCTACTGAAATTCGAAGGTCCACAAGGACACGTTCCGCACCAGAGTGGTACGGCAACCCTGTCTTGGAAATCATGTTGTTAGACAACGGTGAACCTTCGAACTATGAAGAAGCGATAGCGGGCCCGGATTCCGAAAAATGGCTGGAAGCCATGAAATCCGAGATAGGATCCATGTATGAAAACGAAGTATGGACTTTGACTGACTTGCCCGTTGAACGGCGAGCCATAGAAAATAAATGGATCTTTAAGAGGAAGACTGACGCGGATGGTAATGTGACCATCTATAAAGCTAGGCTTGTCGCTAAGGGCTATCGACAAGTTCAAGGGGTTGACTACGATGAGACTTTCTCACCGGTAGCGAAGCTGAAGTCCGTCCGAATCATGTTAGCACTTGCCACATTTTATGATTATGAAATTTGGCAAATGGACGTCAAAACGACATTCCTTAATGGTTTCCTTAAGGAAGAATTGTATATGATGCAGCCGGAAGGTTTTGTCGATCCTAAGAATGCTGACAAGGTGTGCAAGCTCCAACGCTCGATTTATGGGCTGGTGCAAGCATCTCGGAGTTGGAACATTCGCTTTGATGAGATGATCAAAGCGTTTGGGTTTACGCAGACTTATGGAGAAGCCTGCGTTTACAAGAAAGTGAGTGGGAGCTCTGTAGCATTTCTCATATTATATGTAGATGACATACTATTGATGGGAAATGATATAGAACTCTTGGACAGCATCAAGGCCTACTTGAATAAGAGTTTTTCAATGAAGGACCTTGGAGAAGCTGCTTATATATTAGGCATCAAAATCTATAGAGATAGATCAAGACGCCTCATAGGTCTTTCACAAAGCACATACCTTGATAAGATATTGAAGAAGTTCAATATGGATCATTCTAAGAAGGGGTTCTTACCTGTATTACAAGGTGTGAAATTGAGCTCAGCTCAATGTCCGACCACGGCAGAAGAAATACAAGAGATGAGTGTCATCCCCTATGCCTCAGCCATAGGTTCTATTATGTATGCCATGCTGTGTACCAGACCTGATGTAAACCTTGCCGTAAGTTTGGTAGGAAGGTACCAAAGTAATCCCGGCAAGGAACACTGGACAGCGGTCAAGAATATCCTGAAGTACCTGAAAAGGACTAAGGAAATGTTTCTCGTTTATGGAGGTGACGAAGAGCTCGTCGTAAAGGGTTACGTCGACGCTAGCTTCGACACAGATCTGGATGACTCTAAGTCACAAACCGGATACGTGTATATGTTGAATGGTGGAGCAGTGAGCTGGTGCAGCTGCAAGCAGAGCGTCGTGGCGGGATCTACATGTGAAGCGGAGTACATGGCAGCCTCGGAGGCAGCACATGAAGCAATATGGGTGAAGGAGTTCATCACCGACCTAGGAGTCATACCCAATGCGTCGGGGCCAATCAAACTCTTTTGTGACAACACTGGAGCTATTGCACTTGCCAAGGAGCCCAGGTTTCACAAGAAGACAAGGCACATCAAGCGTCGCTTCAACTCCATTCGTGAAAATGTTCAAGATGGAGACATAGAGATTTGTAAAGTACATACGGACCTGAATATAGCAGATCCGTTGACTAAACCTCTCCCTAGGGCAAAACATGATCAACACCAGAATTCCATGGGTGTTCGATTCATCACAATGTAACTAGATTATTGACTCTAGTGCAAGTGGGAGACTGTTGGAAATATGCCCTAGAGGCAATAATGAAAGCATTATTATTATATTTCCTTATTCATGATAATTGTCTTTATTCATGCTATAATTGTGTTATCCGGAAATCGTAATACATGGGTGAATAGCAGACACCAACATGTCCCTAGTAAGCCTCTAGTTGACTAGCTCGTTGATCAACAGATAGTCATGGTTTCCTGACTATGGACATTGGATGTCATTGATAACGAGATCACATCATTAGGAGAATGATGTGATGGACAAGACCCAATCCTAAACATAGCACAAGATCGTATAGTTCATTTGCTAGAGTTTTCCAATGTCAAAGTATCTTTTCCTTAGACCATGAGATCGTGTAACTCCCGGATACCGTAGGAGTGCTTTGGGTATACCAAACGTCACAACGTAACTGGGTGACTATAAAGGTAGACTACGGGTATCTCCGAAAGTGTCTGTTGGGTTAACATGGATCAAGACTGGGATTTGTCACTTCGTATGACGGAGAGGTATCACTGGGCCCACTCGGTAATGCATCATCATAATGAGCTCAAAGTGACCAAGTGTCTGGTCACAAGATCATGCATTACGGTACGAGTAAAGTGACTTGCCGGTAACGAGATTGAACGAGGTATTGGGATACCGACGATCGAATCTCAGGCAAGTAACATATCGATTGACAAAGGGAATTGCATACGGGGTTGATTGAATCCTCGACATCGTGGTTCATCCGATGAGATCATCGTGGAGCATGTGGGAGCCAACATGGGTATCCAGATCCCGCTGTTGGTTATTGACCGGAGAGTCGTCTCGGTCATGTCTGCTTGTCTCCCGAACCCGTAGGGTCTACACACTTTAAGGTTCGGTGACGCTAGGGTTGTGAAGATATGTTATATGCAGTAACCGAATGTTGTTCGGAGTCTCCCGGATGAGATCCCGGACGTCACGAGGAGTTCCAGAATTAGGTCGGAGGTAAAGAATTATATATAGGAAGTGCTGTTTTCGGCCATCGGGACAAGTTTCGGGGTCACCGGTATTGTACCGGGACCACCGGAAGGGGTCCCGGGGTCCATCGGGTGGGGCCACCTATCCCGGGGGGCCCCATGGGCTGAAGTGGGAGGGAACCCAGCCCATAGTGGGCTGGGGCGCCACCCCAAGGGCCCATGCGGCTAGGGTTGGGGGAAACCCTAAAGAGGGGGCGCCCCTTGCTTGGGGGCAAGCCCCCCACCCTAGGCCGCCGCCCCCCTAGTAGATCCATCTACTAGGGCCGGCGCCCCCCTGGCACCCCTATATATAGTGGGGGAGAGGAGGGACTTTATACCTTAGCCCCTGGCGCCTCCCTCTCTCCCCGTTACGTCTCTCCCTCGTAGTATAGGCGAAGCCCTGCTACTGTGACGCCCTGCATCCACCACCACGCCGTCGTGCTGCTGGATCTTCATCAACCTCTCCTCTTCCCTTGCTGGATCAAGAAGGAGGAGACGTCTCCCGCCCCGTACGTGTGTTGAACGCGGAGGTGCCGTCCGTTCGGCGCTTGGTCATCGGTAATTTGGATCACGTCGTGTACGACTACATCATCACCGTTCTTTGAACGCTTCCGCACGCCATCTACAAAGGTATGTAGATGCATCCGATGGCTCGTTGCTAGATGAACTCCTAGATGGATCTTGGTGAAACGAGTAGGAAAATTTTTGTTTTCTGCAACGTTCCCCAACAGCCTTCCTCGGGATCTGAGGCATGCACAACCACTCCCCCTCCGCCACGACTACCACGCCATGCACAACCAGCTCAGCCCCCAAGTAATTCCCATACGATGACAACCCGGGCCAAACGCGGCTACTGCATGCCTCGCCGCCTCTTTCTTGCTGATGCATCTACCACACCACTCTCTCCTATCCCTCCAACGTACAAATCAGCCCTCAAGGACCCAAATTGGCGGCAAGCTATGCAAGAAGAGTATCATGCTTTAATTAATAACTTCACTTGGTCTTTGGTGCCTAAGCCTGCAGGTGTCAACATTGTTACAGGGAAGTGGATTTTTCGCCATAAGTTTCACACGGATGGATCTTTGGCTCGTTACAAAGCTCGGTGGGCCGTCCGGGGGTTCACTCAGCAAGAGGGCGTGGACTATGATGAGACATTCAGTCCGGTCGTCAAACCGGCCACTATCCGTGTGGTACTCAGTCTTGCCACCTCTCACTCGTGGCCAATTCACCAACTGGACGTCAAAAATGCATTTCTACATGGTGATCTAAAGGAGACTGTCTACTGCTCCCAACCGGCTGATTTTGTTGATTCTTCTCACCCGGATCATGTGTGCCTCCTCAACAAGTCTCTCTATGGCTTGAAACAAGCCCCTCGGACGTGGTTTTTTCGGTTCAAGGCATTCTTGTTGTCTATTGGGTTTTGTGCTTCCAAGAGTGACTCGTCGTTATTCATCCGCCACTATGGACACACCATTGCATACCTTCTGGTTTATGTGGATGATATCATCCTCACCGCCAACACTGCCGCCACCCTTCACTCCATCATCGCCTCTCTCAAGAAGGAATTCTCCATGTCGGACCTTGGTGAGTTACATCATTTCCTTGGCATCAAGGTTACTCCCAATTCCTCCGGTTTGTTCCTCTGCCAACAACAGTATACACTTGAGGTCCTTCACCATGCCAACATGCTACATTGCAAACCTGTGTCCACACCTATTGACACCTCCTCCAAATTATCCATCCACGATGGTACACCGCTTTCCAACCCCACATACTACCGCAGCTTGGCCGGTGCACTGCAATACCTCACCCTCACTCGCCCAGACATCTCCTATGCCGTTCAACAGGTTTGCCTGTTCATGCATGAGCCACGCGACACTCATATGCAGTTAGTGAAACGCATCCTGCGGTATCTCCAAGGCACCTCTCATTACGGTATTCAGCTCTACAAGTCACCCGCACATGATCTCATTGCCTATACAGACGCTGATTGGGCCGGGTGCCCTGATACTCGCAAGTCCACCTCTGGTTTCTGCGTTTTTCTTGGCAACAACATCATTTCTTGGTCTTCGAAGCACCAACCCACTGTCTCAAGATCCAGTGCCGAAGCTGAGTACAGGGGTGTCGCAAATTGTGTTGCTGAGTCCTGCTGGCTACGACAACTCTTGCATGATCTCAAGTGTCCCCCCACAAGAGCAACTATGGTCTATTGTGATAATGTCAGCGCCACCTACCTCGCCTCCAACCCAGTTCAACATCAACGAACGAAGCACATTGAGATTGATCTCCATTTCGTCCGGGATCGTGTGGCTCTCAAGTGTTTCACGAGTTCCGTGCCAGCCTGAACGTCCTACCCAACGGAGTTCCGGCTGAGGGGGGGGGTGGGGGTGTGTGTGTGTGTTAAACGGTCACTTGTATGTGTGTAACGTTAAGTCTGTAAACTGAGTCTTCTCCTAGATATTAGGATCTAGCAACGCTCATGGCATGCGTGCCACTTTTCCAGGAGCACTTGCTCTCTCCCTGCGGGGTATATATATACACATTGTAACTCTATTGATTCAGTGAATACAGAAACAATCTCTCCAACTAAAACTGCAGTCGTCGCAGATTGAACCACCCAATATAAGTAGCACTGCCAATTACTTATCGGGCATCAAGCAGGGAACAATGACAACAACCTACCGTCAACCTAGGCGGTGTGTAACTCTCAATCGCTCGCCACAGGCTTACAGCACCCAAATCTGGGCCACCATGGCGAGCGAATCCGTACTTCCAAGACCCCGACACTTGCGTTCTTCAAATCTCATGCCCAGTACCAACATACACTGCCAGCCACCCCATCAAACTCATGGGGAACCTCCCGCACAAGGCCGGGAGCAAAGCCACGGGCCTCCCCGGCATGGAGCAGCGAAGCGGAGAACCCCGGGCCGCGCTAACCAAATCCTGAAATCCAAGCTCTCCAACGAGGCGCGTCCGCACGGACACACGCTAAGCAAACCTAAAAATCTTTGCGATCACGGAAGGGAAGCGCCCGCGGCCGAAGCACGACACCGCAACGAGGACGCAAGACGCGCCACCAAACAGCAACGGCTTCATCCTAAGCGGAGAAGAAATGTAAAGATTGGAGGAGGGAGCAGGGAAGCGAGGAAAACCTTAATCTCCATGCAGGCGAGGCTCCGCCGCGGCGCTCGTGGCGAAGCCTTCGTAGCTCCGAGCACGCGGGCCCTCCGATTCTCTTGTCGCGCCCGGGAAACGGACGACGCCGGCCAGACAAACAACAGAATCTGCAGGTCCCACGGGAAGAGCCGCTTCGGGATTGAGCGGCGGTTGCGGGAGCCGAGCGCGCGACCAGCAGAGAGCAGCTGCACGCCGCCGGGAGTAGAGTACGGTGAGGGCCTGCCGTCTGGGCGCGGTGGTGGTTCGGAGAGGAGGCAGAGACGGAGAGAGAGAGGCGAGTCGGGCTTTAAAGACACGAACAAGAGAAAGAAAGAACAGAACGGCGACAGCGACACGGAGATTGGTGGTGTGGTGTGGACAAGGTAGACGAGGAAATTGCTAGCCGGGCTGGGCCGGCGATGGGCCATCTGATTGTTTTTATGCACTCAAAATAAAAATAAAAATAGATACTAGAACTTTATTTATGAATCTTTCCCTAATCTTTATCTTTACCTATAATAATAAAGCAAATTGGTTTTCTTTCGTCCATCATGGTATTTTTTAGAAAAGTCCTTCTATTTTAGAGAATTCAATCCGCAGTCTTGTTTTAAGTGAAAACGAATCGTTATTTTTATATTTTACACAAAAGTCTCCGTCTTTTCTTGAAATCAACCCGCCATCCGGTTTAAGTCACACCCAAACCGTTATTTTACATTTTTTGAAAACCCCCCTGATGTTTTAGGTAATTCATCCGCAGATCATATTTAAGTCAAACAAATGCTTTTTAAAATCATCCATATCTTATAAACCGTAACTCCGATTTGAACACGTTATATATGAAATTTGATTAAAAAATATGTAGAATATGAATATGAGATTATTTTTACCAATTAAGTATTTTTAAATATTATTTTAGAATATATTTGACTTATACCAAATGATTTTCTAAATTATTTGTATCTTTTAAACCGTAACTTCGATTTTAACATATTATATATGAAATTTTATTAGAAAAATGTGTGGAATCTAAGTATGATGTTAATTTTACCTGTTAAATATTTTTAAAATATTGTTATGGAAGCAAACTTATAATTTATAGCGCAAGATCCTTTTTTCATACCGGCGGCGATCCAGATTGCAAATAAACACCCCACTATAATCATATAAGGAAAAGAAAAATATCGATAACTACACATGCATACCTCTGAAAAATGTCGTAGGGAAAAACAACAGATTTCTCATTGCGAGAGTGAGAGAAAACGAGAGTGAGAGAAAGCGAGAGAGGGGGGGAGGAGAGAGGGAGAGAGAGATGTCTTAGGATTAACCATATTCAACACACGTTTTTTGTTGTTTTGTGTGAACACCGAGGCCATCGCCGACGAGGGTGAGAAGGGGGATAAGCGGCAACATAAATATGATATCTCGCAAAAATAAAGGAGACAGACCTATTGTTGTCTTGAGTGATGGTTGTTGAGTTAAGAGCGTGCGTTATGTTTTCTCTTCCGTTGCAACGCACGGGATTTTTTACTAGTTTAATTTAATAATAAACTAGATGTTGCCTGTGGTCGTACGTAGTTGGTATTTTTGCAAAAAAGTCCCTGATGTTTTAGTTATTCAACCCGTGGTCCATTTTTAAGTCAGAAAACGTTTCGTTGAGTACGGTTTCGATAAAAAACCCTGTAGTTTCATGTATTAAACGCGCGGTCCTTTTAAAGTGAGAAAACATTTCGTTCGTTTCTGGGCTTGGGCCTTACTTTTATTCGGCCTAACGCAAGGGTTGGAAAAAAACACATGACACACGGGCACGTATGCATCGAAGGAGAGCCGGGGTACGGACGCCACCGCCGCCACCTGCGGATGGTCTTCCTGTCCGTCCATCCGCGCAGCCCACGCGGGCGAGCTGCCGATCTGGCTGGGCTGCCGGGCCACGCAACGGACGGCAGCGGTTCGAGCAACTCCTCGACGCAGGGGAAAAGGTTGGCGGCGCTGGAGTTCGTCGGAACGGGCAGGCGGCCGGTGGGTGAAGCGAGGCCACGGCGCCGGCGCGAGTAATACGGGCGGATCCGGGGGCGGCAGCGACCGATCTGGCTGCTGGTGCGGCGGCTTGCTCCGGTGGCGACGGCGTCCTGCTCATCCATAGAAAGAGAGACAGGGCATGAGGGAGAAAGGAATAAAGGAGAAGGAGCAGGGGGCGCAGAGTCAGGGAGGCGGTCGCTAGCGGTGGCAGCTCCGGCGACCGGCCGGCGGGCTTGCCAGGCAAGGCTATGGATTACGCTAGCCTGAGATTCAATAGAGGTATGTTTGATTTTTAGAATTGGGCTTAATAGCCTGTTTGCTGTGCTTCATCTTCTGAATTGGAAACCATGGTGTGCCTGAATATTTTTTCTAGAACATGATGCTTGAGTTGGTAATCATTCTTGGGTGATTTATCCTATATACTGATGGATCATCCTTTGGGGTGCATGACTTGAATGGATTTCTGAATTCCAAATAGTATGCTGTCGTGATGTTTGATTAGGGTCTTCTGTGAATCCGTACCAAAACCATGCTTGTAATTTGTTGTTCCCTCTCTCTAATCCGGGACAGACACGGTGATTCTGGTCGGAGCCGTGGCTACGTGATTCTGGTCGGCGTGCATCCATAGTCAGAGGACGCCGAGCCTTCCTCGCTGCCAGCAACATCAGCTCGTCTCGGCATGAGGTCTGCACGCTTACCTTGCCTTTCTAATAGAGACTGAACTGCAATTTTTGTCTGCGCTGCTTCTTAAGGTAGTCCATGGTTTGTACAAATAACCACATGTAAATCTTAATTTAGTTGATATTGGAAAAGATTGTTTCTTTCGAACCATATATGTGGAGCAACTAGAAATAGTACGTATGTGATTTTCCCAGGCTCCCACATTAGACCAGTGCTCTAATGTTTGTTCCAGGTTGAGCATGGCAATAATGTACAGTTTGAACTTCGTGATGGCAGAACTTTTTTGCCTTGAAGTATTCTGTGAATTACACCATGAATAGCAACAACATCAGGCCATTTGAGAGAAGGGGTGTCCCTGGAGTTCTCCCTAAATCTTATTGCATTCTTAGTGACAATGAGGAATTATTATTCACTTGAGAAAATAAAGATTAAATCGGTGAGGCTCTCAAAAATGAAATGACTTTCTGAGCTCGGCATTGACTTTTTGAGCTAGATATTGACTTTGAGTAGCACAATATAGGTCCTATCTGAAGCCTTCTGCGTGCCTGTTACAATGATCGTTTCATTTTCCTTTGTATATTAACCAGCGAATATTATTGTCTGCTATAACTGCTGAAAGATGTCATATTCTTTTGTTATAATGGTGTTTGCAGTAGGAGTGTATGCCTCTCATTCAAAGAAGAGGCTCAACAATCTTTTGGATGGGCTTATGATTACCACATATATGATCTTATGAAGCAGGAGTTGAGAACTACAAAATCCATATATTCCTAGAATGGAGCTGGTTGAAGTTGGGCCTTCAATGGACATGGTAGTTAGGTGGCACCGTCGTTTAGTAAAGCCAATTTTTGATGAGGAAATGCACCAAAAAAAACTTTAGTGGAAGTGGATTAGATTGTTTTGTAGTCATATGCTCTTGAGAAATTTTGCGCTTTCTTTATTTCTTCTGATTATAATTCTTTGTTTATTTCTAACTGACATGATATGCAAAAGAAAATCCTGTGATTTGTTTGCCCTCTCATTGACCATTTAATTTTTCAGTCATAGCTATATACAAAGAAGTATTGTACATATAGTCAAGGTTTTTGAGTCGCCTAGCCAAGTCGAGTCGCCATGCCTCCGACTAGTGGCTCGCTGCGATTAGTCTGCGACTCGTCGTGATTAATCGCCCCAAGTCGCCCCAGGTGTTAAGAGGAGGAGGAGGAGGGGGAAGAGGAGGGGGAGGAGGGGGGAAGAGGTGTTGTTGCAGGCGGAGGAGGGGGAAGGCAGCTGCTTGGAGTATAATTCAGCTCGGAGAAGGCAGCAGCAGCTCGTAGGAGCAATGGAGGCGGCGATTCTGATGTGGGATGGGAGCACGTGTCTTGCTCCTCCTCTGTTTCGTGCTAGAGAGCTGGCCCAATAGGCCCATTATGTAACCCTAGCTTCCAGATAAAAATCCCAACCGTCCATATGCTCTAATCTGAACCGTGCATCTGCTCCCATGTGCCTTTCTCCTTCGTCTCTTCCGTGCTTCTCCTCGTACAGGCGGCGCACTCTCCAGCTTCGTCTCCTCCTCCCCTCCCTCGAACTCTGGCCTCCTCACCTTCCCAGTCTTCCCTCCCTTGGCCTTGCTGAAGCAAGCCGCCCTGCTCTGAGGTCCTAGTCACCCGACTAGTCGTCGACTAATCGTCGACTAGCCTACCAGTCGCGCGACTCGCTCCTCAAGCCAAGTCGCCTGCGCAAGCCAACCTCGCTCCAACAACTTGGCGATTAGTCGGCGATTAGTCGGCGACTCAAAAACCTTGCATATAGTTTTGTGTTTTCGGAAACGTCTAAAGGCTTGTTACATGCATCATTTTCTCTTCCATATCCTTCATCTGAAACTGAAAATACGAACCATTTTGTTGATATGAACATTAGTTGCAAGGTGAATAAATAGTGGTCGACGATGTGGCTGGATGTACATGAGCATATGTTTTATCTTTGACGCCATTCATTTTGAATCATTAGAATAATAAAATAGGTTTGTTTGGATAATTATTTTCCAGGTTTCTAAACACATTTATTTATCTATTTTGTATCCACACATATGTTTCCCTAAATAAAATGACTGTACAATTGTGTGAACTGAGTGGCTGGTCGTTACTGTAGATTAAATTTCTCACATTAAGAATCTTTGCCTGATGCTACAAAAAAAATCTATGTTTTGTAGCAGGATTAATGATCAAATATATCCTTTTTATTGTAAATATTTTAGTCTGCTACTTTGTTCATTAATTTTTCTGGGTATTTATGCTTAAGTTTTATTTCAAAGCAAAATCATATTGAGCTATCTACAAGTTAGAATTGTCCAAAACGGTTTTTGTAACATTGTATATCATGTGTTTTCTCTTTTATTCATAACATAATATGCAGTCACACAATTTATATCTCGGTTGTGAATTCCAGAGGGAAGGATAGCCTTCCTGGCAGTTAGAGCTTCGTCACTTGCTGATCTAACAGTATAGACAAGCAATGCAAGCCAACCAAGAAAAATAGTTAGGGAAGCACCGAGTTCGCCGGAGGTAGCAGAACGTTTGTCGAGCCATCCAATATTGCCAACGGTGGCTACACCAGAGGTATGTGATGCCTCGACCACCCTCAGAAACAGCCTTGCTATTCCCCCTTCCCTTTCTTCTTGAGATTGTCGTATGATCGTCTCCCTGTAATGTGATGTAGCACTGTACTATGCACTTCAGCACTAAGCCCAGAACCTAGCTAGCTTACTTGAGGGTCGGCTCCGGATTTTGACGATTGTGTTTGTGTATAATTTGTGAGGGGCTGTAGAGAGTCAATTAACAAGTCAATTAATACAAACCTGTTTTTCTCTACGGTCCTCTGAACATACTCGCTATAAGAACATATATTTCAATATTTGAGCACTGAAAAAATTGTCAAATTGACTGGCTGCCTTGTGAAGAAGTAGCAAGAACGAACTCAGGAAATTCTGCAAATGATATCAGCATTGGTTTGTGTAGAACTGTGGATGTTTCTCTTGCAAGTCTAGGTTTTAGACAAAAAAAATCCTGCAGTTGTTTGGGTAATGTTTTTTTTTTGTTAGGAATTAGGAGAATTGTTATGTACTCCCTCCGTCCGAAATACTTGTCATTGAAATGGATGTATCTAGATGTATTTTAGTTGTAGATGCATCCATTTTGATGACAAGTATTTCCGGACGGAGGGAGTAGTAAAATTACCAAAATTCTTACAAAATATTCTGCAAGTTTTGTTTGCCGCTGCTCAGTCAAGCAAAGCCAACTGCTCGCCACTATATGTGGTTCTCTTGCCATGTCATGGGGTGCAACCACAAGTGGCACAAGACTGTAGTTGTGGTGTTCTAAAATTTACTGATGTTGATGTTTCTTTTCAAGATTGTGGTATTGTTTACCAATTTGGTCCCCGGATTATGTACTCATTTCCTTTTCTATTCTTTGTAGATAATTTGCTTCAGTTAATCGAACTACATGCTGAAACATGTGTATTGTTTCTCAATATATTGGGCATCAATTCACCCCTCATGAGATCTCTGAATTTTCTACGCATATTGTATTTGCTGAATTATTTCCTCCAGATAACTATGCTTGGATTCACAAATGCGTGCAATGCTTTCAAGTAGAGGTTAGTTCAATACTTAAGTTGTGATATTCCACTTTCAACTTTTTGGTCCTAGAAGTGTAATACTTGGTAGGTTAGCTGCAAAAGCGGAATGTATATGGCCTGAATTTATATTTCAGAGTGTATAATCTGATTCAGAGTATTTTGACCCCTTGCGTTCTAAAACATTTTGTTGTATCGTTCTGTCCTGAAAGAATAGAAGCAAAACATGGTCAGTAATAGCACAACCAAAGTTTGTGAACATATCATTATAAAATGGTCGGTTGGATTGAGTTTTGTATGGATTCTACAAGGGCCATCTCTATGGAATTACAAATTAGCTTTACATTTTTATGGATGGGTTCATTGTCTTTGGATTGCCCACGTTCGGATGTGTTTGTGATCAAGTGGACACCACGACCACCATTAGTAGGGTGGGAACGAGAGTGTGTGATATTTTTTTCTTTTCCTGTTGCAACGCACGGGCATTTTTGCTAGTGAGTAATAAATCGTTTACAATAGCTGATGATCAAATGAAGCCCGGCATAACATCATCATCCCACATATTGGATAATCTAGATCTAATGAGGGCGGCTGAAGCTCGGCTCATCGTACACCCGTCCATGTAAAGTGAATTCAAACAAAAGTAGCAAAAATATATGAAAAAAATTCACATCCAAAAGGCTTGAATGTGCCAGGAACGTATAAATTTCGTGGTGAAATGGCATTCGAGGAGCTTTGGACAAAAATAATAATAATCAACTCCCAAATAATAAACTTTGTTAAAAGGCAAAGGCACTTTGGAGACTGATATTGCTTCTTTTTGTCTAGAGCTCTTTAAATGTCATTTCACCATGGAAATTTACACACTCTTAGCGCATCTGAGTATCTTGGATGCTCAAAAGATTCAGTGTTTTTGAAATGATTTTGCTATTTTTTTTTCAAATTCAATGTTCATGGGGAGCAGATGAGTCTGAGCTCGGCAAAATTGTGGACATGACCCCCGCCTTCCCGGAGTCACGGGGAGCCCCCCAAGACATCGATCGCATCCCCACGGCCCTCCGGAACCCTAAGAACGACAAAGGCGGAGCCGTTCCATCGCCTGACAACGAACACCGGCGATCACCGGGAGTGAGCGAGCTCGTGGCCATGTCCTTTTTTCGTCCATAGATGCCTATTTTGAGCCGTTCGTTTGCACACGAAGCCCCGCCATCGCACGCGTACTTCGGCGAGCACCCAGTCGTCGCCTCCATCACCCTCGACACACGCTGACGACACCTGCAACTTCGTCGTGCCACACCGCACTCGTACGCGCCCTTCCCCGTGCCCTAGGACCATCGGAATTGAAGGAAATATGTCCAAGAGGCAATAATAAAGTTGTTATTTTATATTTTCTTATTCATGATAAAGGTTTATTATTCATGCTATAATTGTATTGATCGGAAACCTAAATACATGTGTGAATACATAAACAAATACCGTGTCCCTAGTAAGCCTCTACTAGACACTGGTGCAGAGACCTGCTATACAAATAGTTTTTAACCCCTTTCCGCGACGGCGTTTGGAACCGTCGCCAAGTGAGTGTGGGCGATAGGGGGTCCTTCCCATAGGACCCAGAAACCGTCAGGGATAGGCCCTCCTGGCACACAGGCTGGGGCAAAATGAGCTCGTGTGCGATCTGGCGAGGCATCAAAATCCAATCGTTTCTGTTCGTATGTACATCCCACACGGCGAATCCTAGAAAAACATTTTCGTTCATATGTACATCACACATTTTTTGTGTGGAAACATTTGTGCAAGGTGGCCTAAGGCAAACCGTTCTTTGCCGAAAACCGTGTGTGTTTGTTAGTTGATCGAACACACCTACTTTCTAGAAGCCATGTGGGTTGTTTGCGTTCATTGCCCACGATGCTGTCTGAGTAACCGCCTGCAATAGAAAACCCCAATAACCAGGGTAATTATCCTATTATTGAAAATTCATGTACTAATCAAATTGATATTTCTTATAAAACACACCAGATATTTCATATCTGTATAACGGCAACCAGGATTTCATAATCGAATTACATCAGATAGCTTCGGCACTCAGTTACGCCATTACACAATAGCACCAAGTTTCACATGAAACATCGAAAACCTTTGGAAAGTAGCATCATACATGGTAAATAGACAGATGAATCCCATCTGGGAAACTACAGAAGTGGAAGGCAAATATTGAGCCTTCAGTGATGTTGAATGTCCTTGCAAATTTAGGCCAGTGGCTATGGATAATTGCCAGCCCAACCTTCGTCCTCTTCAAGAAGACTTCAATATTATGCCATGGGTGTTGAATGAATACCTTCCTCACCTCTTGACCATGCAGGTGGTTTGAAAGGTAATCATCGGTGAACTGCTTTGAAAAGTACTGAAAACAAAGATATGCATAAATCGCTGTTATAAATTTTGAAATGGCGCAAGGGGTAAAAACAAGGTAAAAGAGTGAGTACCATCCTATAGTTGACTGATGTCTTCTTCATTGTGCAAACAAAGATTTTGCTGTTATTCGTCGCAAGTTTCTTCATCCTAACAATCTTCCTGAGTTTCTTGACTTGACTGATATTCATGGACATCTCATTTTCCCATATGCAAAATGGGTCAAACAGTGGGTCTAAGCCTTTGACAGCAGGACCTACATGTGCAAGACCAAATTGTAAGAAACCTAAATATTAGAATGATTCCTGCAACCGCATAATAATGTGCTGTTAGCGAAAGGACCATGCATGAGCAACCCTCGATGGTAAACCGCAGTGTCTCCCATTGTTTCCCTACAACACACATAAGGAAGATCTTGATCAGGTTAACTGAGAGTTGCCATATGTAACACCCCGGATGTAATTTACCTTATATGTATCCCAACTCTTGCCGTTTCCGGCGCTAAGTTATTTTATTTCCTCGGGTTCGGGTTTTTGTCTCCGTGTGTTGTTGCCTTTGTCATGCATCTCATATCATGTCATAATGTGCATTGCATGTGCATACATGTTCGTCTCATGCATCCGAGCTTTTTTCCCGTTGTCCGTTTTGCATTCCGGCGCTCCTATCTCCTCCGGTGCCCCTTTCTACCTCTTTTCGTGTGTGGGGGTTAAACATTTCTAGATTGGACCGAGACTTGTCAAGCGGCCTTGGTTTACTACCGGTAGACCGCCTGTCAAGTTCCGTGCCATTTGGACTTCGTTTGATACTCCAACGGTTAACCGAGGGACCGAGAAAGCCTCGTTTGTGTTGCAGCCCAATACCCTTCCAATTTGGCCCAAAACCCACCTAAACCCTCTCCATCATCTAGAGCGTTCGATCATGATCGCGTGGCCGCAAACCGCACTCCATTTGGAGCTTCCTAGCTCCCTCTATGCCTATAAATAGATCCCCTTCCGAAATCACGGGTCTCTTCCTACCCTAACCTAGCTCCCCGCCTCTCTGCGCGCCGGACAATGTCCGGGCCGCGCCGGACATCCCCGCCGCCGCCAACCACAGACCGCCATGTGGCGCGCCGCCATCCGCAGCCACGCGGCCCGCTCGGCCCGCGGTGAGCCTCTGCGGCCCGCCTCCGCCGCCACTCGCCCCGGGCAAGGCGCCCCTCACCGTGCCGCCCAGTCTCCTCCCCCGCGCCGGCGAGCCTCCGCCCGGCGCCGCCGCCCGCCATCGACGTCGCAGGCCGCTCCGGCCGCCGCACCACCGCCGCCTCTTCGCCGCACCACCATAGCGGCCGCGCCGTCCGCGCCGCCCCTCGCCGCTCCGACGACCCGCTCCGGCCATCCCCTCGCGCCGGCGAGCGTCTCCAAGTCCGACGACCTCGGACTCCAACTCCGGCGATCATCGTTTTTCCGCGCCGCTACAGTGCCCGATCCGGATCCAGATCTGGAACCCTAACCTCGGTTGACTTTTTGCCCTAACCCTAGTTTTTATGCATATTTCACCGCATCGTATCTCCGCAACCGTGGCTCCAATTTGCGCGTATAGCATATCAAAATGTTCATCTCAGAGAGTACATCATTTCATCTCACTGCATCATTTTCATTTGAGCTCATCTTGATGCCCGAAATGCTGTTGGAAGAGGGCTATGTGGTTAAATTGTCAGTTCTGTTTCATCAAATAGATATTTGTCATTTTTGCCATGATTAATGTGTGCGTGATATGCTCCCGAGCTCTACATGTGTTTTGTTATGTGCCATGCCATCTTTACAGAGGTGCTTACCATGTATTTTTGTGATATGTGTGGTGACTAGCACAAGCTTGCAAAGTAGCGTATTCGGTAATGCTGATTTCAGGGACTTAGAATTTCTCTAAGTCCTTGTCCTGATTTTGTCATTATGCCATATGTTCATGTTGTTTCCTAGTGATCCGTGCCTCTTTTGAGGATGATCAGTAAGGATGATTTGTTAACATTGTGGTGTTCTATCCATACATGTCTTTGTTTGCATTTACGGAGCACCCTAACTTGAGTCAATCGAGCTCTACTTTTGCTATTTCGTGATTCCTGGCAGATTGTTGACTTGTTAGCGATTTTGCCGAGGATGTTGTTATTGATCCGTGCATGCTATGTTGTTGTTCTTGCCATGTCTAGCTTCTATGCCATTTATTCTTGATGGGTGTATGCTTAGTTTGTCATGCCTTACTCTTTAGTGAGTGCATCGAGCTCGTAAACATGCCTACTCGTTAACAGATTTGCACGCTCCAGTTTTTAACTAAGTCTGTGATCTGTTTATGTTTTTTCCATGTTCGCATGCTTGCAATTGTATTTTTTGATCCCTTTTGGCTCAAGGTCACTAAGGGACTTTTGTTAAGTGCTTTTAGTAGCTTCATGTCATGCCTTGCTTTGCCATGTTAAGTTCCTGTAGCATATAGTTTTCATGCTCTAAATTGTGCTACCTGATGTTGAATTCCAGACTTGTGTTAATTTCACTTAGTCTGAAACCTGTTATCGTTTGCATTTTTGCCATGCTTGTTTGAACCTATTAATGGATGAATTAGCCGTAGCTCAGTGTTCATCTTTTGTCAAGCATCATGAGTGGATCCCTGCCATGTATTTTGTTGTCATGTTTGAGTGCTGTAGCATATTTATCTTGATGCATTTAGATGGCTACTTGCTGATTATCGTAGACCGGTGCCATATTTGTTTTGCTTGCCATTTCCAAACCGTGCATCCGATTCCGGTGATCTTTATATCGATTTCAACCGAAATCACCTCACCTTTCCAGTGTCACTCTTGGATTTCCAAGTTGAGGCCAGGTTCAATCATTCCTTGTCAAATCTCGCATATGCATCACATATCGCATCCCGCATAGCATACCATGTTTGCATCATGTTGTTCGAGCATTGCACGTGGTTAATTGTGTTCCTTTAGCTTGTTTGTCTTGTTTGGGTAGAGCCGGGAGACGAGTTCGCTAACGAGGAGCCCGTTGATTTGCGTACGAGGATCAAGTCAACTCTGACAACTTTGCAGGCAAGATGATCATACCCTCGAAATCACTTCTATCTTTGCTTGCTAGATGCTCGCTCTTTTTCTATGCCTATGCTACGATGCCTACCACTTGCTTATCATGCCTCCCGAATTGCCATGTCAAACCTCTAACCCACCATGTCCTAGCAAACCGTTGATTGGCTATGTTACCGCTTTACTCAGCCCCTCTTATAGCGTTGCTAGTTGCAGGTGAAGATTGGAGATCGTTCCTTGTTGGAATATTGTTTATTGTTGGGATATCACCATATTATCTTGTTATCTTAATGCATCTATATACTTGGTAAGGGTGGAAGGCTCGGCTTTTTGCCTAGTGTTTTGTTTCACTCTTGCCGCCCTAGTTTCCGTCATATCGGTGTTATGTTCCCGGATTTTGCGTTCCTTACGCGGTTGGGTGATAATGGGAACCCCTTGACAGTTCGCCTTGAATAAAACTCCTCCAGCAATGCCCAACCTTGGTTTTAGCATTTTCCACCTATCCTCTTTTCCCCTTGGGTTTCCGGAGTCCGAGGGTCATCTTATTTAAACCCCCCGGGCCAGTGCTCCTCTGAGTGTTGGTCCAAACTAGAGCCCCTTGCAGCGCCACCTCGGGGAAACTCGAGGGCTGGTTTTAGTTGTATGGATTGCTTATCCGAGTGTGCCCTGAGAACGAGATATGTGCAGCTCCTATCGGGATTTGTTGGCACATTCGGGCGGTGTTGCTGGACTTGTTTTACCATTGTCGAGGATGTCTTGTAAAACCGGGATGCCGAGTCTGATCGGAATGTCTCGGGGGAGGAATATCCTTCGTTGACCGTGAGAGCTTGTGATGGGCTAAGTTGGGACTCCCCTGCAGGGATTTGAACTTTCGAAAGCCGTGCCCGCGGTTATGGGCAGATGGGAATTTGTTAATGTCCAGTTGTAGATAACATGAAACTTAACTTAATTAAAATGAATCAACCGCGTGTGTAACCGTGATGGTATCTTCTCGGCGGAGTCCGGGAAGTGAACACGGTGTTGGAGTAATGCTTGACGTAGGTTGTTCTAGGATCACTTCTTGATCATAGTTGTTCGACCATGCTTTTGCCTTCTCTTATCGCTCTCTTTTGCGAACAGGTTAGCCACCATATATGCTAGTCGCTTGCTGCAGCTCCACATATTACCTTGCCTTACCTATAATCTTAAATTGTCTTGATCGCGAGGGTGCGAGATTGCTGAGTCCCCGTGACTCACAGATTACTTCCAAACCAGATGCAGGGACCGATGATACCGTTCCAGATGATGCGCTTGAGCTCAAGTGGGGGTTCGATGAAGACTCTCGCCGTTACTATGTGTCTTTCCCAGAGGATCAGTAGTGGTGCCCAGTTGGGGTGATCGGGGACCGTGTCGCATGTTGGGGTTGATCTTTTATTTTGGTACCGTAGTCGGACCATGAGTGTATTGGATGATTGTAGTGTTATTCATGTATTTGTGTGACGTGGCGAGTGTAAGCCAACTATGTATCATTTCCCCTTTTTATATATATTTACATGGGTTGTTGTGAAGATTACCTTACTTGCGACATTGCTTTTAATGCGGTTATGCCTCTAAGTCGTGCTTTGACACGTAGGAGATATAGCTGCATCAAGGGCGTTACAAGTTGGTAATCAGAGCCTTCCCCGACCTTAGGAGCCCCCCTGCTTGATCGAATAGCTGGCGTTGTTGAGTCTAGAAAAATGTTTTGAGTCATTTAGGAATTATATATCGGAGAGTTTAGGAATTCTTTTTACTCCCCAGTCCCTTCATCGCTCTGGTAAGGCATCCTGACGTAGAGTTTTGACTCTTCTCTTCTCAAATTTCACTAAATTTTTTTAGGATCACGCAGGTATCTTGGAATTGTTCCGATTGATTTGTGACGAGAACATTGTTCTTGGTGCCTCCTGTCATTTAGGGGTTGTGGCAGTGTCCCGGGGAGTTGAGCTCCGAGGTGTTGTCGTCACAATTTTATCGTTGCAGTTCTGGAATACATGAGTTTAGTTTCGCCGACATCGAAAATCTCTTTTATGCAGTTGTTGGTGAGATAACCTCAACGCCACCCAGTACTGGGGCGGGAGTTCGGGAGTATTGCCATAACTTGTATAACGGATGCTTTTCGAAGGTTGAGGTAGACGATTTCCGAAGTTTTTCTCGGTTATGTGTTGAAGGATGGATACAGCTGGATGTAGGATTTGCTAGAATTGGGTGGATATTATGCTTCTCTTGTATCCCCAACACCCGATTGCATAACCGGAAAGGTTCGGGAGTTTCATAGGTGGGAATTCTTGTAGCTCTAGTTCTTCTTCCACGGATATTTGGTTTGAGATTGGGTGATCCTTACCGAGTATTCGTTCTTGTTCCGTACCTTGTTGTTTTTCTTCTACCTCAATTCTAATTGGTTTCTCAATTTATGGATATGTGACCATTTCCATTGGAATGCATTCGTTCATTTTGTTCGGATGTGAAGACTATATGTTGCAATTTCAACCCGTTTGATTCAGCTTCAATATTTGTCTGTCAATGTGCTAATGGATGTCAACCTCTTCAGGATGGCTCCTCCAACGCGCACGACTCCGAATCCTGATCCGCCACCACCACCTCCACCTCCGGAGGCATGGCAAGCTGTGATGGCCGCTACCAATGCAAACAGCAGCTGATCATGCAACTTCTTCAAGAGCGCAATCAAGGAAAACAAGGCCAAGGCAACAATCAGAATCACTTTGCTACACTCAACCAGTTCCTTGCTAACCAGCCAAAGACCTTCAGCAATTGTGTTGAGGCAACAGACGCTGATGATTGGCTCGTGGACATATGCAAGCATTTCGAGTGCAGTAACGTCAGGCCTGAGGACTTTGTCAAGTTCGCTTCCTTCCAACTCAAAGACCAAGCTGCAGAATGGTTTCAGCAGTACAAAGATTCCAGAGGAGGCCATGTGATTACCTGGGATGAATTCCGTCAAGACTTCAAAGCTCATCATATTCCTCAGAGCGTGGTTGAAAGCAAGCGTGAGGAATTCCGCAACCTGAAGCAAGGCTCTATGTCTGTCTACGAGTACAACAAGATGTTTCAGAAGCTCGCCCGTTTTGCTAAGCAGGACGTCCCTGACGAGAAGAGCATGATATACCAGTTCAGGGGTGGTCTCAGAGAAGAAATCCAGCTAGCTCTCGTTCTCTTTGAGCCCAAGAGGTACGATGAGTTTTACAACATGGCAATGAAGCAAGAGACTGCTCAACTAAAGTGCGATGCTTCAAAGAAGCGAGTCAGAGATGCTACTCCTTCTTCCTCAACTCAAGTGGCTAAGCAGCAGAAGTATTGGCTTCCTCCTCCTCCGTTCCGTCAGCCTTATCAGTAGAAGAGCAAAGGTGGCAGTGGATCTTCCCACCCACCCAACCCTGGCTTTCAGAACAAGACTTCATCTCAAGCTCCAAGATCAAGTGCTCCGTATCACCGTCCGCTTTCAGAGGTCACGTGCAACAAGTGCCAACAGAAGGGTCACTATGCCAACAAATGTTTCAATCAGAGGCGTCTCCCTCCTCCTCCTCCTGTGAGATCGGCAAGTACAGTTGTGGTCAAGCATAACCCCAAGTACTCCAAGGTCAACATGGTGAATGCAGCTCAGGCAGAGGACTCGTCAGATGTCATCATGGGTAACCTTCCTGTTAACGATATTCCTGCAAGAGTTCTTTTTAACACTGGTGCATCGCATTGTTTCATCTCGAGACCTTTTGCATCTAAGCATGATTTTGTTACTCAAGTGTTGCCGAAACCATTGGCTATTGTCTCTCCGGCCCGTCAAATGACATCTCGAGTATGCATTCCGGATGTTTCAATCACATTGGGTGACTATAAGTTCTTGTCCTCTCCAAATGTTCTTGGTGACTCAGATATTGATCTTATTCTCGGAATGGATTGGCTTTCTAAGCACAAGGCTCAGCTTGATTGTGCTGCCAGGCAGATTCAATTGACTCATTCGTCTGAGGATGTAATTGTCTTTGCCGCTCGGGATAATACCATCCGTCAGTTTTCTCTCAATTAGAAGGGTGAACTGGATGCCATCTCTCAAATTCCAGTCATTTGCGAATATCAAGACGTCTTTCCAGAAGAGCTTCCAGGAATGCCTCCGCACCGGCCAGTTGAATTCGTCATCGATCTTGAGCCTGGCACGGAACCGGTTTGCAAACGTCCTTACAAGCTTGGACCTGAAGAGTTGAAGGAGCTGAAGAAGAAACTCGATATTCAAGAGCGAATGGGTCTCATCTGACCTAGTTCTTCTCCATGGGGTTGTGGAGTTCTTTTTGTGAAGAAGAAGGATGGAACGGACCGACTTTGTGTTGACTACCGTCCATTGAACAAGAATACTACAAAGAGCAAGTACCCACTTCCCAACATCAACGAGCTGTTTGAACAACTCAAAGGTGCTCAAGTATTCTCCAAGCTTGATCTCCATATGGGATATCACCAGATTCGAATCCGTGAGCAAGATATCCCCAAGACAGCTTTCAGAACAAGCTATGGTTCATATGAATACAATGTCATGTCTTTTGGCCTTGTCAACGCTCCTCCGACTTTCTCTCGCATGATGAACTTTATCTTCAACGCCTACACAAATGACTTCGTCTTGGTCTACCTCGATGATATTCTGGTCTTTTCGAAGAACAAGGAAGATCATGCCAAGCACTTGCGTTTGGTGCTGGATAAGCTCAGAGAACATCAGTTCTACGCCAAGTTCTCAAAGTGCGAGTTTTGGCTCGATGAGGTTCTCTATCTTGGGCATATCATCTCTGCCAAGGGCATACCGGTGAATCCTGAGAAGGTGTCTGCAATTGTGAACGGGGAACCACCTCAGAACGTGGAGCAACTCCGCAGCTTCCTTGGTCTCGCAAGCTACTGTCGAAGGTTCGTTGAGAACTTTTCAAAGATCGCGAAGCCTCTTTCAAACCTTCTCCAGAAGCACGTCAAGTAAGTTTGGTCTCCTGAATGTGACATCGCTTTCAACACTTTGAAAGAGAAATTAGTCAGTGCTCCAGTTCTGACTCCTCCTAATGAATCCAAACCGTTCGAGGTCTTCTGCGATGCCTCTCTTCAAGGTCTTGGTGCAGTATTGATGCAAGAGAAGAAAGTTGTGGCTTATACCTCTCGCCAGTTGAAGCCCAACGAGAAGAACTACCCCACTCATGACCTTGAGTTGGCGGCAGTTGTGCATGCTCTTTTGACTTGGAGACATCTCTTATTGGGAAGAAAAGTGGACATCTTCACTGACCACAAGAGTCTCAAGTACATCTTCACTCAGCCTAATCTCAACCTCAGGCAGACTCGTTGGGTCGAAATGATTCAAGAGTATAATCCGAGTATCGAATATACTCCAGGCAAGGCCAATGTGATTGCTGACGCATTGAGCAGGAAGGCTTACTGCAACAGTCTGATTCTTAAGCCTTACCAACCCGAGCTTTGTGAAGCTTTCCGCAAACTCAATCTGCAAGTTGTTCCTCAAGGTTCCCTCGCCAACCTTCAAGTCTCTCCTACTTTGGAAGATCAGATTCGCGAGGCTCAACTTCTTGATGCTATGGTGAAGAAGGTGAAGATTGGGATTGCCAAGAGTCAACCCAAGTACAAGTGCTATCGCCTTGATGACAAGGATACTCTCTTCTTCGAGGATCGCATTGTTGTGCCTAAAGGTGACCTTCGTAAAGTCATTATGAACGAGGCTCACAATTCACTCCTCTCCATCCACCCTGGGAGTATGAAGATGTACCAGGACCTCAAGCAGGCTTATTGGTGGACTCGAATGAAGCGCGATATTGCTCAGTTCGTGAATGAATGTGATGTCTGCAGAAGAGTGAAGGCAGAACACCAACGACCAACTGGTCTCCTCCAACCTCTTGCCATTCTAGAATGGAAGTTTGACCACATTGAGATGGACTTCGTGACTGGGTTTCCAAAGTCCAAGCGTGGCAATGATGCTATATTCGTTGTCATCGACAAACTCACTAAAGTGGCTCACTTTCTGCCTATCAAAGAGTCTATCACTGCAGCTCAATTGGCGGAGCTGTATACCTCTCGGATTGTCTCTCTGCACGGCATTCCACAGTTGATCTCTTCAGACCATGGCAGCATCTTTACATCCAAGTTTTGGGATTCTTTTCAGAAGGCCATGGGCACCAACATCCGCTTCAGCACAACTTTCCATCCTCAAACTAGCGGCCAAGTCGAGCGTGTCAATTAGATTCTCGAAGATATGCTCAGGGCTTGCGTTATCTCTTTCGGTATGAAGTGGGAAGATTGTCTTCCATATGCCGAGTTCTCCTACAACAACAATTTTCAAGCAAGTTCGGGCAAGGCCCCATTTGAAATTCTCTATGGCAGGAAGTGCCGTACTCCTCTTAACTGGTCCGAGACCGGTGAACGTCAACTTCTTGGAAATGACTTGATCATAGATGCAGAGGAAATGTGCAAAGTTATTCGTGATAACCTCAAAGCAGCGCAATCATGTCAGAAGAGCTACTATGATAGTAAGCATCATGATTTGGCTTTCGAGATCGGAGACCATGTTTACCTCCGCGTCTCTCCAATGAAATGTACTCGTCGCTTCGGTATCAAAGGGAAGCTTGCCCCTAGATACGTGGGTCCTTTCAAGATCATCAGCAAGAGAGGTGATCTCGCTTATCAAATCGAGCTTCCTTAAAACTTTGCAAATGTGCACGACGTGTTCCATGTCTCTCAGCTCCGCAAGTGCTTCAAGACCCCTGACCGCACCGTCAACTTCGAAGACATTGATCTCCAAGAAGACCTTTCTTATCGTGAGCACCCAGTTGCTATTCTTGAAGAGACTGAATGCAAGACTCGCAATAAGTCAATCAAATTCCTCAAAGTCAAGTGGTCACACCATTCCGACCGCGAAGCCACCTGGGAACGCGAGGATCACCTCCGTTCTGAGTACCCGGCGTTTTTCCAGTCCTAGATCTCGGGACGAGATCCTTTTGTAGTGGTGGAGTGTTGTAACACCCCGGATGTAATTTACCTTATATGTATCCCAACTCTTGCCGTTTCCGGCGCTAAGTTATTTTATTTCCTCGGGTTCGGGTTTTTGTCTCCGTGTGTGGTTGCCTTTGTCATGCATCTCATATCATGTCATCATGTGCATTGCATGTGCATACGTGTTCGTCTCATGCATCCGAGCTTTTTTCCCGTTGTCCGTTTTGCATTCCGGCGCTCCTATCTCCTCCGGTGCCCCTTTCTACCTATTTTCGTGTGTGGGAGTTAAACATTTCCAGATTGGACCGAGACTTGTCAAGCGGCCTTGGTTTACTACCGGTAGACCGCCTGTCAAGTTTCGTGCCATTTGGACTTCGTTTGATACTCCAACGGTTAACCGAGGGACCGAGAAAGCCTCGTTTGTGTTGCAGCCCAACACCCTTCCAATTTGGCCCAAAACCCACCTAAACCCACTCCATCATCTAGAGCGTTCGATCACGATCGCGTGACCACAAACCGCACTCCATTTGGAGCTTCCTAGCTCCCTCTATGCCTATAAATAGACCCCCTTCCGAAATCACGGGTCTCTTCCTACCCTAACCTAGCTCCCCGCCTCTCTGCGCGCCGGACAACGTCCGGGCCGCGCCGGACATCCCCGCCGCCGCCAACCACAGGCCGCCACATGGCGCGCCGCCACCTGCAGCCACGCGGCCCGCTCGACCCGCGGTGAGCCCCCGCGGCCCGCCTCCGCCGCCACTCGTCCCAGGTGAGGCGCCCCTCACCGCGCCGCCCCGTCTCCTCCCCCGCGCCGGCGAGCCTCCGCCCGGCGCCGCCACCTGCCATCGACGTCGCAGGCCGCTCCGGCCGCCGCACCACCGCCGCCTCTTCGCCGCACCACCACCACGGCCGCGCCGCCCGCGCCGCCCCTCGCCGCTCCGGCGACCCGCTCCGGCCATCCCCTCGCGCCGGCGAGCGTCTCCAAGTCCGACGACCTCGGACTCCAACTCCGGCGATCATCGTTTTTCCGCGCCGCTACAGTGCCCGATCCGGATCCAGATCTGGAACCCTAACCTCGGTTGACTTTTTGCCCTAACCCTAGTTTTTATGCATATTTCATCGCATCGTATCTCCGCAACCGTGGCTCCGATTTGCGCGTGTAGCATATCAAAATGTTCGTCTCAGAGAGTACATCATTTCATCTCAGTGCATCATTTTCATTTGAGCTCATCTTGATGCCCGAAATGCTGTTGGAAGAGGGCTATGTGGTTAAATTGTCAGTTCTGTTTCATCAAATAGATATTTGTCATTTTTGCCATGATTAATGTGTGCGTGATATGCTCCCGAGCTCTACATGTGTTTTGTTATATGCCATGCCATCTTTACAGAGGTTCTTACAATGTATTTTTGTGATATGTGTGGTGACTGGCACAAGCTTGCAAAGTAGCGTATTCGGTAATGCTGATTTCAGGGACTTAGAATTTCTCTAAGTCCTTGTCCTGATTTTGTCATTATGCCATATGTTCATGTTGTTTCCTAGTGATCCGTGCCTCTTTTGAGGATGATCAGTAAGGATGATTTGTTAACATTGTGGTGCTCTATCCATCCATGTCTTTGTTTTAATTTATGGAGCACCCTAGCTTGAGTCAATCGAGCCCTACTTTTGCTATTTCGTGATTCCTGGCAGATTGTTGACTTGTTAGCGATTTTGCCGAGGATGTTGTTATTGATCCGTGCATGCTATGTTGTTGTTATTGCCATATCTAGCTTCTATGCCATGTGTTCTTGATGGTTCTATGCTTAGTTTGTCATGCCTTGCTCTGTAGTGAGTGCATCGAGCTCGTAAACATGCCTACTCGTTAACAGATTTGCATGCTCCAGTTTTTAAATTAGCTTCATGTCATGCCTTGCTTTGCCATGTTAAGTTCCTGTAGCATATAGTTTTCATGCTCTAAAGTGTGCTACCTGATGTTGAATTCCAGACTTGTGTTAATTTCACTTAGTCTGAAACCTGTTATCGTTTGCATTTTTGCCATGCTTGTTTGAACCTATTAATGGATGAATTAGCCGTAGCTCAGTGTTCATCTTTTGTCAAGCATCATGAGTGGATCCCTGCCATGTATTTTGTTGTCATGTTTGAGTGCTGTAGCATATTTATCTTGATGCATTTAGATGGCTACTTGCTGATTATCGCAGACCGGTGCCATATTTGTTTTGCTTGCCATTTCCATACCGTGCATCCGATTCCGGTGATCTTTATATCGATTTCAACCAAAATCACCTCACCTTTCTAGTGGCACTCTTGGATTTCCAATTTGAGGCCAGGTTCAACCATTCCTTGTCAAATCTCGCATATGCATCACATATCGCATCCCGCATAGCATACCATGTTTGCATCATGTTGTTCGAGCATTGCACGTGGTTGATTGTGTTCCTTTAGCTTGTTTGTCTTGTTTGGGTAGAGCCGGGAGACGAGTTCGCTAATGAGGAGCCCGTTAAGTTTGCTTACGAGGATCAAGTCAACTCTGACAACTTTGCAGGCAAGATGATCATACCCTCAAAATCACTTCTATCTTTGCTTGCTAGATGCTCGCTCTTTTGCTATGCCTATGCTACGATGCCTACCACTTGCTTATCATGCCTCCCAAATTGCCATGTCAAACCTCTAACCCACCATGTCCTAGCAAACCGTTGATTGGCTATGTTACCGCTTTGCTCAGCCCCTCTTATAGCGTTGCTAGTTGCAGGTGAAGATTGGAGATCGTTCCTTGTTGGAACATTGTTTATTGTTGGGATATCACCATATTATCTTGTTATCTTAATGCATCTATATACTTGGTAAAGGGTGGAAGGCTCGGCTTTTTGCCTAGTGGTTTGTTTCACTCTTGCCGTCCTAGTTTCCGTCATATCAGTGTTATGTTCCCGGATTTTGCGTTCCTTACGCGGTTGGGTGATAATGGGAACCCCTTGACAGTTCGCCTTGAATAAAACTCCTCCAGCAATGCCCAACCTTGGTTTTAGCATTTTCCACCTAGCCTCTTTTCCCCTTGGGTTTCCGGAGTCCGAGGGTCATCTTATTTAAACCCCCCCGGGCCAGTGCTCCTCTGAGTGTTGGTCCAAACTAGAGCCCTTTGCAGCGCCACCTCGGGGAAACTCGAGGGCTGGTTTTAGTTGTACGGATTGCTTATCCGAGTGTGCCCTGAGAATGAGATATGTGCAGCTCCTATCGGGATTTGTCGGCACATTCGGGCGGTGTTGCTGGACTTGTTTTACCATTGTCGAGGATGTCTTGTAAAACCGGGATGCCGAGTCTGATCGGAATGTCTCGGGAGGAGGAATATCCTTCGTTGACCGTGAGAGCTTGTGATGGGCTAAGTTGGGACTCCCCTGCAGGGATTTGAACTTTTGAAAGCCGTGCCCACGGTTATGGGCAGATGGGAATTTGTTATTGTCCGGTTGTAGATAACATGAAACTTAACTTAATTAAAATGAATCAACCGCGTGTGTAACCGTGATGGTCTCTTCTCGGCGGAGTCCGGGAAGTGAACACAGTGTTGGAGTAATGCTTGACGTAGGTTGTTCTAGGATCACTTCTTGATGATAGTTGTTCGACCGTGCTTTTGCCTTCTCTTCTCGCTCTCTTTTGCGAATAGGTTGGCCACCATATATGCTAGTCGCTTGCTGCAGCTCCACATATTACCTTGCCTTACCTATAAGCTTAAATAGTCTTGATCGCGAGGGTGCGAGATTGCCGAGTCCCCGTGACTCACAGATTACTTCCAAATCAGATGCAGGGACCGATGATACCGTTCCAGATGATGCGCTTGAGCTCAAGTGGGAGTTCGATGAAGACTCTCGCTGTTACTATGTGTCTTTCCCAGAGGATCAGTAGTGGTGCCCAGTTGGGGCGATCGGGGACCGTGTCGCATGTTGGGGTTGATCTTTTATTTTGGTACCGTAGTCGGACCATGAGTGTATTGGATGATTGTAATGTTATTCATGTATTTGTGTGACGTGGCGAGTGTAAGCCAACTATGTATCCTTTCCCCTTTTTATATATATTTACATGGGTTGTTGTGAAGATTACCTTACTTGCGACATTGCTTTCAATGCGGTTATGCCTCTAAGTCGTGCTTCGACACGTAGGAGATATTGCCACATCGAGGGCGTTACACCATACTATTAGTAGAATACGTATTGAGTAAAGTCAAATTCGATTTATTTCACATGCATAACAATACAAAATTGTACCCAAAAGAAATAAAAATCAAATTGCAGTATTGAACCAAACAGTTAAATGGACAACAGTACAAATGAACCAAAACAGTTAACTGAGCACGGCATTGCAGAATAGAAACATGTACTAGAAGATAAGACAGTTAACAAAACAAAGAATGCTTGAGAACAATACTACGAAATGTAGCAATTGTTGGACCAAACTGTTAACTGAACATTACATTTCAGAGGACCAAACTATTAACTAAACATCAGATTGCATATTAATATTACAGAGGACAAATCACTAGAAGGCACTGGCGGTGGCCTCGAGAAAACAGCACGAACTATATTTTAAAGTAGACAACCGCGTGGCGGTGTCGACGGTGGCTTCGAAGACGAGGTGCTCCTCCAAGATCTGGCGGTTGGCACGCATGACAGCCATAGCGACCTCGTCCGTGCGTGCGGCCGCGATTTGCTTCTCCGCTACTAGATGCTATTGTGCTCCACGTTATACTGTGTGCAAAATGGCTGTGAGCGACGCTTAATTGGAGGAGGGGGACAATGATTTCGGCGAAGGTGTCACGTTGTCGGTCAGGGCATGTGGGACGGGGAAGGCGAAGGATGGTGTGGGTGGGGTTTGGATTATCTGACCATATCGACGAGGCAACGCATCAAGAAGAAGGGTCGTCGATGAGGAGGCGGCACTGCAAGAAGAAGGGTCGCCGACGAGGAGGCGGCGTTGCAAGAAGAAGGGTCGGTGGCGAGGAGGCCGCCAGCAAGAAGAAGGGTCGTCGACGAGGAGGCGGCACTGCAAGAAGAAGGGTCACCGACGAGGAGGCGGCGTTGCAAGAAGAAGGGTAGCCGCCGAGGTGGCGGCGCTGCAAGAAAAAGGGTCGCCGTCGAGGAGGCTGAGCTACCAGTAAGCCGCAGTGAAGGTTTGAACCTGGAAAGCAAGGAGGAACAATGGAAATGTGGCTTTTCGGGGGAGGGGGGGGGCGGGGAGATAGATATTTTCACGGTGGCAGAAAAATTTCGCTCGGTGCCACAAGAAACTGGCGCGCAAGTGTGGTTCATGCGGGGGTGGTGGACTGTAGACGACGAAGCTTCCTACGTAAGCCAGACAAGACGGTGCGCCAAGATATTTTGTATCGCATCCCACAAGATTCTTTCTAGTAAACTATTTGTGGTATACCTGATTTTTTCATTCTGTTTTGAAAGACAAAATGGTGTTATGGAGGAAAAGGATGGTGTTTGAATTGCTAGAACATTTATGTACAGTGAAAATGCAACTACATGAGTTTCGTGCTTAAATTTTGAATTATTCCGGGTTTGTTTGGCATTTTTATGCATTAATTGTTTTTCTAGGCATTTAATGTGCATAATTCAAATTTGAACTATAAGCACATGCTCAAGTGCATCAATGTAACACCCACAATGCGGCTATATCTCCCACGTGTCGGGGCACGACTTAGAGGCATAGCCGCATGGTAGGTCTGTCGCAAGAGGGGTAATCTTTACACGACCCATGTACTGAATAAGAAAGGGGTAAAGAGTCGGCTTACAATCGCCACTTCACACAATACATTAATAATCCATACATCATACAAAGTACAACCAAAGGTCCGATTATGGAACCAAAATAAAGAAAGACAACCCCAAATGCTATATCCCCGATCGTCCCAACTGGGCTCCACTACTGATCATCAGGAATGGAAACATAATAACGTCCCGAATCCTCGTCGAACTCCCACTTAAGTTCGGTAGCGTCCCCTGCACTGGCATCATCGGCACCTGCATCTGTTTGGAAGTAACCGTGAGTCACGAGGACTCAACAATCTCACACCCGCGAGATCAAGACTATTTAAGCTTAAGGGTAGGAAAGGGTAGTGAGGTGGAGTTGCAACAAAGCACTAAGCATATATGGTGGCTAACTTATGCAAAAGAGAGCGAGAAGAGAAGCAACGCACGGTCGAGAAGCTAATAGTGATCAAGCAGTGATCCTGAAAACTACTTACGTTCAAACATAACACGAGCCGAGACCATCATGGCTACACACGCTGTTGATTCATTTTAATTAAGTTAAGTGTCAAGTTCTCTACAACCGGATATTAACAAATTCCCATCTGCCACATAACCGCGGGCACGGCTCTCGAAAGTTTATACCCTGCAGGGGTGTCCCAACTTAGCCCATCACAAGCTCTCACGGTCAACGAATGATATTACTTCTCCCAGGAAGACCCGATCAGTCTCGGAATCCCGGTTACAAGACATTTCCGACAATGGTAAAATAAGACCAGCAAAGCCGCTCGATGTGCCGACAAATCCCGATAGGAGTCCCACGTATCTCGTTCTCAGGGCACACCAGATAGGTCAAGCTACAAGTAAAACCAACCCTCAAGTTGCCCTGAGGTGGCCCCGCAGGCTGCCCGTTTCGGACCAACACTTAGAGGAGCACTGGCCCGGGGGGTTTAAAATAAAGATGACCCTTGAGTCTGCAGAACTCAAGGGAAAGGTATATGGTGGTAGGTAGGCAAATGGTAAAACCAAGGTTGGGCCTTGCCGGAGTAGTTTTATTCAAAGCGAACTGTCAAGGGGTTCCCATAACATCCAACCGCGTAAGGAACGAAAAATCAAGGAACATAACACCGGTATGATGGAAACTAGGGCGGCAAGAGTGGAACAAAACACCAGGCATAAGGCCGAGCCTTCCACCCTTTACCAAGTATATAGATGCATTAAAGGAAATAAGATATAATAATGATATCCCAACAATATCCATGTTCCAACATGGAACAAGCTTCAACTTCACCTGCAACTAGCAACGCTATAAGAGGGGCTGAGCAAAAGCAGTAACATAGCCAAACAACAGTTTGCTAGGAAAGGTGGGTTAGAGGCTTGACATGGCAATATGGGAGGCATGACATAGCAAGTGGTAGGTAGCGCGACATAGCAATAGAGCGAGCAACTAGCAAGCAAAGATAGAAATGATTTCGAGGGTATGGTCATCTTGCCTGCAAAGTTCTCAGAGTTGTCGAAAGCTTGATCCTCGTTAGCATACTCAACAGGTTCCTCGATCACGCACTCGTCTCCCGGCTCTACCCAAAGCGAGAACACAAGCAAAAGGACCAACAATCAATCATGGTGAAATGCACAAGCAACATGATTCAATACATGGCATGATATGCAAGACATGATATGCAATGAATATGTGTGCTTCGGAAGAGAAAAAATGATCAAGGCATCAACTTGGCAAACCAAGTGCGCAGCTGGAAAGATGAGGTGATTTCGGTCGAAATCGATATAAAGATCACTGGAAATGGAGGCACGGTTTGCAAATGGTAAGCAAAACAAGAATGGTGTTATTCTGCGATTAACATCATGATGCCATATAGAATGCAACAAGAAACTAAGCTACTGAACTCCAACATAACAACAAAGCATATGGCAGTGATGTACAGAAGATGCTTGACAAAACATGAACACTAAGCTATGGCTAAATCACACAAGAGCAGGTTCAAACATGCATGGAAAAAGTGTAAAAGATATCAGCTTCACAGACTTGGTGGAAATACTAACATGTCAAAAATAATATGAGGAAGCCATGTTTAGAGCAAGCCAACATCATGCTACAAGAACATATCATAGCAATACAAGGCATGGCATGATTCTAATAAATGCATAGATCAAAAGTCCCTCACTGAACATGAGCCAAAAAGGCACAGAAGATATGATGGCACCCATGTAAACATAGCAACTTTTATTAACAGTTTCAGACTTAGCAGAAAAATAGAGCATGGCATAAACAGACTTATGATAGCAACTTTGCGAGCTCAAACCACTCACCACAAAGTATTGCATGGCAAGATAAGCATACTAACAGCAAGATGACATGTTCATGAAGCTAACCATGGCAAGATCAAGTTCATAGCATGCATGTATCACTAGCAACCACCATGTCAAAATTGATTAACATGTTAACATTCTGCCAGGAACATTTTATAGCAGAAGTAGAGAAAGAATAAGACATACTAGGGCACTCCATAATTGCAAACAGGGGAATGGATGGATATAGCAAAACCACATGTTCAAAACATCCTTACTGAAGTAACCCGAAATAACCATGGATATCACTTTAGAATCAAGTTTACATGGCATAAAAATAACAACAGGAAAAGGACAGCAAAATCCTAAGTCCCTGAAAACAGCAATATCACAAAGCCTAGTTTGCATGCTTGTGCTAGTCACCACATAGATCACAAAAATGCAACAGAAACTCCACTGTAAAGATGGCATGTTGTATATCAAAACACATGTAGATCTCATGCTCATATGAAGCACACATCAAATGTGACAAAAATGACAAATCACCATAAACTGATAAGTAGCAGCAGTAAACATTTTATAGCACTCTTGCATCAATTATTAGGGCATCAAGGTGAACTCAAACAAGAATGCCACAATGGAATGAAATGAAGAGCATCTCACAATGAACATTTGGATATATCGTATGCATGAAACGGAGCTACGATCATGGAGATATGAGGCAATGAACAGGGGCATAAAATGTTGCACAAAAAGGACTTAGAGAAATATACCCCTCGCGAAATGGATCTAGGGTTTGGTGGCACTGTTTCCAAGGTTCACTGGAAGATCACCGAAGGCGTCGCCAGAGATGGGGAAGGGCGGTCGGAGCTTGGGGTCGCCGAATCCGGTCGCTCCTCGACCGGATCTGGCCGAAGCTAGGGAGGAAGAGGCGACGAGGCGGAGGCGACTCCGGCGAGGGTCGCGGGCGGCGGAGCCGGCCGGAGAAGCGGGCGACGGCGACGGCGCTGGGGCGGAGCGGCGAGCGAGGCGACGGGGAGCGGACGCGGCGGCGAGGCGTGGTCGGGCCGCGGGGGCCGGGCGCGGGCCTGGCGGGCTTCGGCGGCGGCGGCGGTGGAGCGCCATGTGGCGGCGTCTGAGTGGAAGGGGCGCGGCGGCAGAGGGCGGATCTAGGGTTTCGCCCGAAATTTCAGAGGAGGCCTTTTTATAGGTAGGAGGAGGTAGGAGTGTCCAAATGGGGTGTAGTTTTCACCCACACGATCATGATCCGACGACAGATGGCATGGAAGTGGTTTAGATGGGTTATTGGGCCGTTTGGAGGGGTGTTGGGCTGCAACACACAAGAGGCTTTTGCGGTTCCCCGGTAAACCGTTGGAGCATCAAACGGACTCCAAATGGAACGAAATTTGACAGGCGGTCCACCGGTGGTGTACCAAGGCCACTTGGCAAATCTCGGTCCATTCTGAGAACGTTTAACACCCGCTCACAAAAAGAGACAAGAGGGGAGCGCCGGTGCATGTGGGAGTGTCGGATTGCAAAACGGTCAACAGGGAAAAATGCTCGGATGCATGAGACGAACACGAATGCAAATGCGATGCACATGATAACATGATATGAAATGCATGACACGAACAAAATGCAAAACGAAGACAAAACCCAACCACGAAGGGAAATCTCATAACTTAAAGACGAAAATGGCAAGAGTCGGAGTTACAAATATAGCAAGTTACATCCGGGGTGTTACAACACTCCACCAATATAAGAGGATCTCGTCCCGAGATCTAGGACTGAAAGAACTTCGGATATTCGGAACGGTGGTGGTCCTCGCGTTCCCAGGTGGCTTCTCGGTCGGAATGGTGTGACCACTTCACTTTCAGGAATTTGATAGACTTGTGGTGAGTCTTGCGCTTGGTTTCTTCAAGAATAGCACCGGGATGCTCATGATAAGACATGTCTTCTTGGAGATCAATCTCTTCGAAGTTGATGGTGCGCTTAGGAGTCTTGATGCACTTGCGAAGCTGTGACACGTGAAACACATCGTGCACGTTTGCGAAGTTGGATGGAAGCTCAAGTTGATAGGCGAGGTCGCCTCTTTTGCCAATGATCTTGAAAGGAACCACGTATCTAGGGGGCAAGCTTCCCTTTGATACCGAAGCGACGAGTACCTTTCATTGAAGAGACGCGGAGGTAAACATGGTCTCCTATCTCGAAAGCCAAGTCACGATGCTTGCTATCATAGTAACTCTTCTGGCGCGATTGCGCGGCTTTGAGATTTTCGCGGATGACTTTGCACATTTCTTCAGCTTCTGTAATTAAGTCATTGCCAAGAAGTTGGAGTTCACCAGTCTCTGACCAATTGAGAGGAGTACGACACTTTCTGCCATAGAGAATTTCGAATGGGGCCTTGCCCGGACTCGCTTGGAAACTGTTGTTGTAGGAGAACTCGACATATGGAATACAATCTTCCCACTTCATACCGAAGGAAATGACACAAGCCCTGAGCATATCTTCAAGGATTTGATTGACTCGCTCGACTTGGCCACTAGTTTGAGGATGGAAAGCTGTGCTGAAGCGAATGTTGGTGCCCATGGCCTTCTGGAAGGAGTCCCAGAACTTAGAAGTGAAGATGCTTCCACGATCTGAAGATATCAATTGTGGAATGTCGTGCAAAGAGACAATCCTGGAGGTGTATAGCTCTGCTAGCTGAGCTGCTGTGATAGAATCTTTGATTGGAAGGAAATGAGCCACTTTAGTAAGCTTGTCGATGACAACGAAGATAGCATCATTTCCACGCTTGGACTTGGAAAATCAAATCACGAAGTCCATCTTGATATGATCAAACGTCCATTCTGGAATAGCAAGAGGTTGGAGGAGACTAGCTGGCCGTTGGTCTTCTACTTTTACCCTTCTGCAGACATCACATTCATTTATGAATTGAGCAATTTCTCGCTTCATTCGAGTCCACCAATACGACTGCTTGAGGTCATGGTACATCTTCGTACTTCCAGGATGAATGGATAGAAGGGAATTGTGCGCCTCGTTCATAATGACTTTCCTTAGATCACCTTTAGGAACCACAATTCGATCCTCGAAGAATAGAGTGTCTTTGTCATCAATGCGATAACACTTGTATTTGGGTTGGCTCTTGGCAATCCCATTTTTCACCTTCTTCACCATGGAATCTAGGAGTTGTGCCTCACAAATTTGATCTTCCAAAGTAGGAGAGACTTGGAGGTTGGCAAGAAAGCCTTGAGGAACAACTTGGAGATTCAGTTTGCGGAAAGCATCACAAAGGTCCGGTTGGAAGGGCTTGAGAATTAAGTTGTTGCAGTAAGCCTTCCTGCTCAAAGCATCTGCAATGACATTGGCCTTGCCTAGAGTATATTCAATACTCGGATTGCATTCTTGAATCATTTCGACCCAACGAGTCTGCCTGAGGTTGAGGTTGGGTTGAGTGAAGATGTACTTGAGGCTCTTATGATCTGTGAAGTTGTCGACTTTCCTTCCCAACAAGAGATGTCTCCACGTTAATAATGCATGGACAACTGCCGCCAACTCAAGATCATGAGTGGGGTAGTTCCTTTAGTTGGGCTTCAACTGGTGAGAGGTATAAGCCAAAACTTTCTTCTCTTGCATTAACACAACACCGAGACCTTGTAAGGAGGCATCACAGAAAACTTCAAATGGCTTGGATTCGTCAGGAGGAGTCAAGACATGAGCTGTGACTAACTTCTCTTTGAGGGTGTTGAAAGCAACGTCACATTCAGGCGTCCAGACATACTTGACATGCTTCTGGAGGAGGTTGGAAAGAGGCTTTGCAATCTTAGAGAAATTCTCAACGAATCTTTGACAATAGCTTGCAAGCCCAAGAAAACTGCGAAGCTGCTTGACATTCTGAGGAGGTTCCCAATTCACAATTACAGACACCTTCTCACGATTAACAACGATGCCCTTGGCGGAGATGATATGACCAAGGTAAAGAACTTTGTCAAGCCAGAACTCACACTTGGAAAACTTCGCATAGAATTGATGCTCTCTGAGTTTGTCGAGTACCAATCTCAAATGCTTGGCATGATCCTCCTTATTCTTGGAAAAGACCAAAATATCATCGAGATAGACCAGACGAAATCATTTGTGTAGGGGTTGAAGATGAAGTTCATCATGCGAGAGAACGTTGGAGGATCATTGACAAGGCCGAACTGAAGGAAATATGCCCTAGAGGCAATAATAATGTTACTTTTTTATTTCCTTATATCATGATAAATGTTTATTATTCATGCTAGAATTGTATTATCCAGAAACATAATACTTGTGTGAATACATAGACAAACCAAACGTCACTAGTATGCCTCTACTTGACTAGCTCGTTGATCAAAGATGGTTATGTTTCCTAGCCATAGACATGTGTTGTCATTTGATTAATGGGATCACATCATTAGGAGAATGATGTGATTGACATGACCCATTCCATTAGCTTAGCACCCGATCGTTTAGTATGTTGCTATTGCTTTCTTCATGACTTATACATGTTCCTATGACTATGAGATTATGCAACTCCCGTTTACCGGAGGAACACTTTGTGTGCTACCAAACGTCACAACGTAACTGGGTGATTATAAAGGAGCTCTACAGGTGTCTCCAAAGGTAAATGTTGGGTTGGCGTATTTCGAGATTAGGATTTGTCACTCCGATTGTCGGAGAGGTATCTTTGGGCCCTCTCGGTAATGCACATCACATAAGCCTTGCAAGCATTGCAACTAATGAGTTAGTTGCGAGATGATGTATTACGAAATGAGTAAAGAGACTTGCCGGTAACGAGATTGAACTAGGTATTGAGATACCGACGATCAAATCTCGGGCAAGTAACATACCGATGACAAAGGGAACAAAGTATGTTGTTATGCGGTCTGACCGATAAAGATCTTCGTAGAATATGTAGGAGCCAATATGAGCATCCAGGTTCCGCTATTGGTTATTGACCGGAGACGTGTCTCGGTCATGTCTACATTGTTCTCGAACCCGTAGGGTCCGCACGCTTAAGGTTTCGATGACAGTTATATTATGAGTTTATGCTTTTTGATGTACCAAAGTTTGCTCGGAATCCCGGATGTGATCACGGACATGACGAGGAGTCTCGAAATGGTCGAGACATAAAGATTGATATATTGGAAGCCTATATTTGGATATCGGAAGTGTTCCGGGTGAAATCGGGATTTTACCGGAGTACCGGGAGGTTACCGGAACCCCCCGGGAGGTATATGGGCCTTAGTGGGCTTTAGTGGAAGAGAGGAGAGGTGTCCAGGGCTGGGCCGCGCGCCCCTCCCCCCTAGTCCGAATAGGACAAGGAGAGGGGGGCGGCGCCCCCCTTCCTTCTCTCTCTCCTCTTTCCCCCTTCCCGAATCCTATTCCAACTAGGCAAGGGGGGGAATCCTACTCCCGGTGGGAGTAGGACTCCTCCTGGCGCGCCCTCCTCCTGGACGGCCGCACCCCCCTTGATCTTTATATACGGGGGCAGGGGGCACCCCTAGACACACAAGTTGATCCACGTGATCATATTCTTAGCCGTGTGCGGTGCCCCCTTCCACCATAATCCTCGATAATATTGTAGCGGTGCTTAGGCGAAGCCCTGCGACGGTAGTACATCAAGATCGTCACCACGCCGTCGTGCTGACGGAACTCTTCCCCGACACTTTGCTGGATCGGAGTCCGGGGATCGTCATCGAGCTGAACGTGTGCTAGAACTCGGAGGTGCCGTAGTTTCGGTGCCTGATCGGTCGGGCCGTGAAGACGTACGACTACATCAACCGCGTTGTGCTAACGCTTCCGCTGTCGGTCTACAAGGGTACGTAGATCACACTCTCCCCTCTCGTTGCTATGCATCACCATGATCTTGCGTGTGCGTAGGATTTTTTTTGAAATTACTACGTTCCCCAACAGTGGTATCAGAGCCTAGGTTTTATGTGTCGATGTTATATGCACGAGTAGAACACAAGTGAGTTGTGGGCGATATAAGTCATACTGCTTAGCAGCATGTCATACTTTGGTTCGGCGGTATTGTTGGACGAAGCGGCCCGGACCGACATTACGCGTACGCTTACGCGAGACCGGTTCTCCCGACGTGCTTTGCACATAGGTGGCTTGCGGGTGACAGTTTCTCCAACTTTAGTTGAACCGAGTGTGGCTACGCCCGGTCCTTGCGAAGGTTAAAACAACACCAACTTGACAAACTATCGTTGTGGTTTTGATGTGTAGGTAAGATTGGTCCTTGCTTAAGCCCGTAGCAGCCACGTAAAACTTGCAACAACAAAGTAGAGGACGTCTAACTTGTTTTTGTAGGGCATGTTGTGATGTGATATGGTCAAGACATGATGCTAAATTTTATTGTATGAGATGATCATGTTTTGTAACCGAGTTATCGGCAACTGGCAAGAGCCATATGGTTGTCGCTTTATTGTATGCAATGCAATCGTGCTGTAATGCTTTACTTTATCACTAAGCGGTAGCGATAGTTGTGGAAGCATAAGATTGGCGAGACGACAACGATGCTACGATGGAGATCAAGGTGTCGCGCCGGTGACGATGGTGATCACGACGGTGCTTCAAAGATGGAGATCACAAGCACAAGATGATGATGGCCATATCATATCACTTATATTGATTGCATGTGATGTTTATCTTTTATGCTTCTTATCTTGCTTTGATTGACGGTAGCATTATAAGATGATCTCTCACTAATTATCAAGAAGTGTTCTCCCTGAGTATGCACCGTTGCAAAAGTTCTTCGTGCTGAGACACCACATGATGATCGGGTGTGATAGGCTCTACGTTCAAATACAACGGGTGCAAAACAGTTGCACATGCGGAATACTCAGGTTATACTTGACGAGCCAAGCATATACAGATATGGCCTCGGAACACGGAGACCGAAAGGTTGAGCGTGAATCATATAGTGGATATGATCAACATAGTGATGTTCACCAATGAAACTACTCCATCTCACGTGATGATCGGACATGGTTTAGTTGATTTGGATCACGTAATCACTTAGAGGATTAGAGGGATGTCTATCTAAGTGGTAGTTCTTTAAGTAATATGATTAATTGAACCTAAATTTATCATGAAACTTAGTACCTGATAGTATCTTGCTTGTTTATGCTTGATTGTAGATAGATGGCCCGTGCTGTTGTTCCGTTGAATTTTAATGCGTTCCTTGAGAAATCAAAGTTGAAAGATGATGGTAGCAATTACACGGACTGGGTCCGTAACTTGAGGATTATCCTCATTGCTGCACAGAAGAATTACGTCCTGGAAGCACCGCTGGGTGCCAGGCCTACTGCTGGAGCAACACCAGATGTTATGAACGTCTGGCAGAGCAAAGCTAATGACTACTCGATAGTTCAGTGTGCCATGCTTTACGGCTTAGAATCGGGACTTCAACGACGTTTTGAACGTCATGGAGCATATGAGATGTTCCAGGAGTTGAAGTTAATATTTCAAGCAAATGCCCGGATTGAGAGATATGAAGTCTCCAATAAGTTCTATAGCTACAAGATGGAGGAGAACAGTTCTGTCAGTGAGCATATACTCAAAATGTCTGGGTATAATAATCACTTGATTCAATTGGGAGTTAATCTTCTAGATGATTGCGTCATTGACAGAATTCTCCAATCACTGCCACCAAGCTACAAGAGCTTCGTGATGAACTATAATATGCAAGGGATGAATAAGACTATTCCCGAGCTCTTCGCAATGCTGAAAGCTGCGGAGGTAGAAATCAAGAAGGAGCATCAAGTGTTGATGGTCAACAAGACCACTAGTTTCAAGAAAAAGGGCAAAGGGAAGAAGAAGGGGAACTTCAAAAAGAACAGCAAGCAAGTTGCTACTCAAGAGAAGAAACCCAAACCTGGACCTAAGCCTGAAACTGAGTGCTTCTACTGCAAGCAGACTGGTCACTGGAAGCGGAACTGCCCCAAGTATTTGGCGGATAAGAAGGATGGCAAGGTGAACAAAGGTATATGTGATATACATGTTATTGATGTATACCTTACTAATGCTCGCAGTAGCACCTGGGTATTTGATACTGGTTCTGTTGCTAATATTTGCAACTCGAAACAGGGACTACGTATTAAGCGAAGATTGGCTAAGGACGAGGTGACGATGCGCGTGGGAAATGGTTCCAAAGTCGATGTGATCGCAGTCGGCACGCTACCTCTACATCTACCTTCGGGATTAGTATTAGACCTAAATAATTGTTACTTGGTGCCAGCGTTAAGCATGAACATTATATCTGGATCTTGTTTGATGCGAGACGGTTATTCATTTAAATCTGAGAATAATGGTTGTTCTATTTATATGAGTAATATGTTTTATGGTCATGCACCCTTAAAGAGTGGTCTATTCTTATTAAATCTCGATAGTAGTGACACACATATTCATAGTGTTGAAGCCAAAAGATGCAGAGTTGATAACTGCCGTTTAGGTCATATCGGTATAAAGCGCATGAAGAAACTCCATACTGAAGGGCTTTTGGAACCACTTGATTATGAATCACTTGGTACTTGCGAACCATGCCTTATGGGTAAGATGACAAAAACACCATTCTCCGGTACTATGGAGAGAGCAACAGATTTATTGGAAATCATAAATACAGATGTATGTGGTCCGATGAATGTTGAGGCTCGTGGCGGATATCGTTATTTTCTCACCTTCACAGATGACTTAAAGCAGATATGGGCATATCTACTTAATGAAACATAAGTCTAAAACGTTTGAAAAGTTCAAAGAATTTCAGAGTGCAGTTGAAAATCATCGTAACAAGAAAATAAAATTCCTATGATCTGATCGTGGAGGAGAATATTTGAGTTACGAGTTTGGTGTACATTTGAAACAATGTGGAATAGTTTCGCAACTCACGCCACCCGGAACACCACAGCGTAATGGTGTGTCCGAACGTCGTAATCGTACTTTACTAGATATGGTGCGATCTATGATGTCTCTTACTGATTTACCGCTATCGTTTTGGGGATATGCTCTAGAGACGGCCGCATTCATGTTAAATAGGGCACCATCAAAATCCGTTGAGACGACGCCTTATGAACTGTGGTTTGGCAAGAAACCAAAGTTGTCGTTTCTGAAAGTTTGGGGCTGTGATGCTTATGTGAAAAAGCTTCAACCTGATAAGCTTGAACCCAAATCGGAGAAATGTGTCTTCAAAGGATATCCAAAGGAAACCATTGGATACACCTTCTATCACAGATCCGAAGGCAAGACTTTTGTTGCTACATTCGGAAACTTTCTGGAGAAGGAGTTTCTCTCGAAAGAAGTGAGTGGGAGGAAAGTAGAACTTGACGAGGTAATTGTACCTGCTCCCTTATTGGAAAGTAGTACATCACAGAAACCTGTTTCTGTGACACCTACACCAATTAGTGAGGAAGCTAATGATAATGATCATGAAACTTCAGAACAAGATACTACTGAACCTCGTAGATCAACCAGAGTAAGATCCGCGCCAGAGTGGTACGGTAATCCTGTTCTGGAAGTCATGCTACTAGATCATGATGAACCTACGAACTATGAAGAAGCGATGGTGAGCCCAGATTCCGCAAAATGGCTTGAAGCCATGAAATCTGAGATGGGATCCATGTATGAGAACAAAGTATGGACTTTGGTTGACTTGCCCAATGATCGGCAAGCAATTGAGAATAAATGGATCTTCAAGAAGAAGACTGACGCTGACGGTAATGTTACTGTCTACAAAGCTCGACTTGTCGCAAAAGGTTTTCGGCAAGTTCAAGGGATTGACTACGATGAGACCTTCTCACCCGTAGCGATGCTTAAGTCTGTCCGAATCATGTTAGCAATTGCCGCATTTTATGATTATGAAATTTGGCAAATGGATGTCAAAACTGCATTCCTGAATGGATTTCTGCAAGAAGAGTTGTATATGATGCAGCCGGAAGGTTTTGTCGATCCAAAGGGAGCTAACAAAGTGTGCAAGCTCCAGCGATCCATTTATGGATTGGTGCAAGCCTCTCGGAGTTGGAATAAACGCTTTGATAGTGTGATCAAAGCATTTGGTTTTTTACAAACTTTTGGAGAAGCCTGTATTTACAAGAAAGTGAGTGGGAGCTCTGTAGCATTTCTGATATTATATGTAGATGACATATTGCTAATCGGAAATGATATAGAATTTCTGGATAGCATAAAAGGATACTTGAATAAGAGTTTTTCAATGAAAGACCTCGGTGAAGCTGCTTACATATTGGGCATTAAGATCTATAGAGATAGATCAAGACACTTAATTGGACTTTCACAAAGCACATACCTTAACAAAGTTTTGAAGAAGTTCAAAATGGATCAAGCAAAGAAAGGATTCTTGCCTGTGTTACAAGGTGTGAAATTGAGTAAGACTCAATCCCCGACCAACGCAGAAGATAGAGAGAAAATGAAAGATGTTCCCTATGCTTCAGCCATAGGCTCTATCATGTATGCAATGTTGTGTACCAGACCTGATGTGTGTCTTGCTATAAGTCTAGCAGGGAGGTACCAAAGTAATCCAGGAGTGGATCACTGGACAGTGGTCAAGAACATCCTGAAATACCTGAAAAGGACTAAGGATATGTTTCTCATATATGGAGGTGACAAAGAGCTCATCGTAAAAGGTTACGTTGATGCAAGCTTTGACACTGATCCGGACGATTCTAAATCGCAAACTGGATATGTGTTTACATTAAACGGTGGAGCTGTCAGTTGGTGCAGTTCTAAACAAAGCGTTGTGGCGGGATCTACATGTGAAGCGGAGTACATAGCTGCTTCGGAAGCAGCAAATGAAGGAGTCTGGATGAAGGAGTTCATATCCGATCTAGGTGTCATACCTAGTGCATCGGGTCCAATGAAAATCTTTTGTGACAATACTGGTGCAATTGCCTTGGCAAAGGAATCCAGATTTCACAAGAAAACCAAGCACATCAAGAGACGCTTCAATTCCATCCGGGATCTAGTCCAGGTGGGAGACATAGAGATTTGCAAGATACATACGGATCTGAATATAGCAGATCCGTTGACTAAGCCTCTTCCACGAGCAAAACATGATCATCACCAAAGCTCCATGGGTGTTAGAATCATTACTGTGTAATCTAGATTATTGACTCTAGTGCAAGTGGGAGACTGAAGGAAATATGCCCTAGAGGCAATAATAATGTTATTTTTTTATTTCCTTATATCATGATAAATGTTTATTATTCATGCTAGAATTGTATTATCCGGAAACATAATACTTGTGTGAATACATAGACAAACCAAACGTCACTAGTATGCCTCTACTTGACTAGATCGTTGATCAAAGATGGTTATGTTTCCTAGCCATAGACATGTGTTGTCATTTGATTAATGGGATCACATCATTAGGAGAATGATGTGATTGACATGACCCATTCCATTTGCTTAGCACCTGATCGTTTAGTATGTTGCTATTGCTTTCTTCATGACTTATACATGTTCCTATGACTATGAGATTATGCAACTCCCGTTTACCGGAGGAACACTTTGTGTGCTACCAAACATCACAACGTAACTGGGTGATTATAAAGGAGCTCTACAGGTGTCTCCAAAGGTAAATGTTGGGTTGGCGTATTTCGAGATTAGGATTTGTCACTCCGATTGTCGGAGAGGTATCTTTGGGCCCTCTCGGTAATGCACATCACATAAGCCTTGCAAGCATTGCAACTAATGAGTTAGTTGCGAGATGATGTATTACGAAACGAGTAAAGAGACTTGCCGGTAACGAGATTGAACTAGGTATTGAGATACCGACGACCGAATCTCGGGCAAGTAACATACCAATGACAAAGGGAACAAAGTATGTTGTTATGCGGTCTGACCGATAAAGATCTTCGTAGAATATGTAGGAGCCAATATGAGCATCCAGGTTCCGCTATTGGTTATTGACCGGAGACGTGTCTCGGTCATGTCTACATTGTTCTCGAACCCGTAGGGTCCGCACGCTTAAGGTTTCGATGACAGTTATATTATGAGTTTATGCTTTTTGATGTACCGAAGTTTGTTCGGAATCCCGGATGTGATCACGGACATGACGAGGAGTCTCGAAATGGTCGAGACATAAAGATCGATATATTGGAAGCCTATATTTGGATATCGGAAGTGTTCCGGGTCAAATCGGGATTTTACCGGAGTACCGGGAGGTTACCGGAACCCCCCAGGAGGTATATGGGCCTTAGTGGGCTTTAGTGGAAGAGAGGAGAGGTGGCCAGGGCTGGGCCGTGCGCCCCTCCCCCCTAGTCCGAATAGGACAAGGAGAGGGGGGCGGCTCCCCCCCTTCCTTCTCTCTCTCCTCTTTCCCCCTTCCCGAATCCTATTCCAACTAGGAAAGGGGGGGAATCCTACTCTCGGTGGGAGTAGGACTCCTCCTGGCGCGCCCTCCTCCTGGCCGGCCGCACCCCCCTTGATCCTTTATATACGGGGGCAGGGGGCACCCCTAGACACACAAGTTGATCCACGTGATCATATTCTTAGCCATGTGCGGTGCCCCCTTCCACCATAATCCTCGATAATATTGTAGCGGTGCTTAGGCGAAGCCCTGCGACGGTAGTACATCAAGATCGTCACCACGCCGTCGTGCTGACGGAACTCTTCCCCGACACTTTGCTGGATCGGAGTCCGGGGATCGTCATCGAGCTGAACGTGTGCTAGAACTCGGAGGTGCCGTAGTTTCGGTGCTTGATCGGTCGGGCTATGAAGACGTACGACTACATCAACCGCGTTGTGCTAACGCTTCCGCTGTCGGTCTACAAGGGTACGTAGATCACACTCTCCCCTCTCGTTGCTATGCATCACCATGATCTTGCATGTGCGTAGGAATTTTTTTGAAATTACTACGTTCCCCAACACGAACGACATGACCGTATATTCATAAGAACCATAGCTTGTTCTGAATGCTGTCTTGGGGATATCTTGTTCACGAATGCGAATCTGATGATAACCCATACAGAGGTCAAGCTTGGAGAATACTTGGGCACCTTTAAGTTGCTCGAAAAGCTCATTGATGTTGGGAAGTGGATACTTGTTCTTTATTGTCTTCTTGTTCAATGGACGGTAGTCAAAGCAGAGTCGTTCCATTCCATCCTTCTTCTTGACAAAAAGGACACCACAACCCCATGGAGATGAACTTGGTCTGATCAGACCCATACGCTCTTGTTCATCGAGTTGTTTATTCAACTCCTTCAACTCCTATGGTCCAAGCTTGTAAGGACGTTTGCAAATAGGTTTCGTGCCAGACTCAAGATCGATAACGAATTCAACTGGCCGGTGAGGAGGCATTCCCAGAAGATCTTCTAGAAAGACGTCTTGATATTCACAAATGACTAGAATATGAGAGATGGCATTCAACTCGCCCTTCTCATTGAGAGAAAACAGCCGAATGGTTTCATCCCAAGCGGCAAAGATGATCACATCCTCAGAAGAGTGTGTCAATTGAATCTGCCTGGCAGCACAATCAAGCTGAGCCTTGTGCTTAGAAAGCCAGTCCAAGCCAAGAATTAGATCAATATCAGAGTCACCAAGAACCATTGGAGAAGACAGAAATCTATAGTCTCCCATCTTGATGGAAACATCCGGAACCACCAAACCGACACTCAACCGTTTACCCGGAGAAACGATATCCATGGGTTTACCCAAATGATAAGAAGTGAATTCATGCTTGGCAAAAAACGGTCTTGACATGAAACAATGCGATGCACCAGTGTCAAAAAGAACTTTTGCAGGAATAGAGTTAACTGGAAGGTTACCCATGATCACTTCTGAAGAATCCTCTGCTTGAGCTGTGTTCATCATGTTGACCTTATCATGCTTGGGATTATGCTTGACCACTGCATTGCTGGCAGATCTCACAGGAGGAGGAGGCGGAAGGCGCCTTTGGTTGAAGCACTTGTTTGCATAGTGCACTTTCTGCTGACACTTGTTGCAAGTAACCTCTGAGAGCGGACGGTGATAAGGAGCACTTGACCTTGGAGCTTGAGACTGAGCTTTGTTCTGATAGCCTAGGTTGGATGGGTGGGAAGATCCATTGCCAACTTTGCTCTTCTACTGATAAGGCTGACGAAATGGAGGAGGAGGAGGCAACCAGAACTTCTGTTGCTTAGCTGTCACTTGTGATGAAGAAGAAGATTGAACTGCATCCCTGACTATCTTCTTAGATGCCTCACACTTGAGCTGAGCAGCTTGTTGATTTAGTGCCATGTTGTAGAATTGATCAAACTCAATCAGCTCAAGAAGCACAAGAGCTAATTGCAGATCTTCTCTGAGGCCACCTCTGAATTGATAAATCATACTCTTTTCATCAGGGACGTCTTGTTTAGCGAAGCGAGCAAGTTTCTGAAACTGGATATTGTATTGATACACGGACATACTGCCTTACTTGAGATTGCAGAACTCCTCACGCTTGCTCTCAGCAACACTTTGTGGAATGTGATGAGCTTTGAAGTCTCGGCGGAAATCATCCCAGGTAATCACACGACCTCCTCTGGAATCTATGTATTGTTGATACCACTCAGCAGCTTGATCCTTGAGTTGAAACGAAGCAAACTTGACAAAGTCCTCAGGCCTGACATTGCTACATTCAACATGTTTGCAGATATCCACGAGCCAGAGGGTAGCAAACTGAGGCCGATTGTTGCCTTGGGCTCGATTTCCTTGGTTGCCTTGCCCTTGGTTGCGTTCTTGCAAGAGTTGCAAAAGCATCTGAGTGTTGGCATTGGTGGCTACCATGACAGCTTGCCATGCCTCCGGAGGTGGAGGTGGTGGAGGATTCTGACGCGTTGGAGGAGCCATCCTGAAGAAGTTGACATCCGTTAGCATCTTGAAAGACATATATTCAAGCTGAATCAAAGGATCGAAATAGCAACATAAAGTCTTAACATTCGAACGAGAATGAACGAATGAATTCCAAAGTAATCATCACACTTCCATTAAGGTTGAGAAGCCACTTAGATAAAGGTAGATAAATAAAGCAACAAGGTACGTATATGAACAAATAAGTGGTAAGGATTACCCAATCACAAACCAAATATCTGCGGGAAGAAATACTAGAGCTACTTGAATTCCCACCTATAAAACTCCCGAAACTTTCTGGTTATGCAATTAGGTGTTGGGGATACAGGGGAAGCATAATATGTCACCCAAACTAACAATTCCTACATCCAGCTGTATCCATCCTTCAACACATAACCAATAAACCTTCAGAAATCATTTACCTCAACCTTCGAAAAGCATCCGTTATACGAGTTATGGCAAACTCCCGAACTCCCGCCCCAGTACCGGGTGGCATCGAGATTATCTCACCAACAACTGCATAAAAGAGATTTTCGATGTCGGTGAACTGAGGTATTCCAGAACTGCAACGATAAAATTGTGACGACAACACCTCAGAGCTCAACTCACCGGGACACTGCCACAACCCCTAAATGTCAGGAGGCACCAAGAACAATGTTCTCGTCAGAAGACTATCGGAACGATTCCAAGATACCCGCGTGATCCTAAAAAAAATTCGTGAAATTTGAGGGGAGAAGAGTCAAAACTTCTATGTTACGAGGCCTCATCAGAGCAACGAAAGGACTGAGGAGTAAAAAGAATCCTACTCTCTGATATATATAATCCTAAGACTCAAAACATTTTGTTCTAGACTCAACAACGTCAGCGATTCGATCAAGCAGGGGGCGCCTAAGTTGGGGAAGGCTCTGATTACCAACTTGTAACACCCACAATGCGGCTATATCTCCCACGTGTCGGGGCACGACTTAGAGGCATAGCCGCATGGTATGTTTGTCGCAAGAGGGGTAATCTTTACACATCCCATGTACTGAATAAGAAAGGGGTAAAGAGTCGGCTTACAATCGCCACTTCACACAATACATTAATAATCCATACATCATCCAAAGTACAACCAAAGGTCCGACTACGGAACCAAAATAAAGAAAGACAACCCCAAATGCTATATCCCCGATCGTCCCAACTGGGCTCCACTACTGATCATCAGGAATGGAAACATAATAACGTCCCGAATCTTCGTCAAACTCCCACTTAAGTTCGGTAGCGTCCCCTGCACTGGCATCATCGGCACCTGCATCTGTTTGGAAATAACTGTGAGTCACGAGGACTCAACAATCTCACACCCGCGAGATCAAGACTATTTAAGCTTAAGGGTAGGAAAGGGTAGTGAGGTGGAGCTGCAGCAAAGCACTAAGCATATATGGTGGCTAACTTACGCAAAAGAGAGCGAGAAGAGAAGCAACGCACGGTCGAGAAGCTAATAGTGATCAAGAAGTGATCCTGAAAACTACTTATGTTCAAACATAACACGAGACCGTGTTCTCTTCCCGGACTCCGCCGAAAAGAGAATATCACGGTTACACACGCGGTTGATTCATTTTAATTAAGTCAAGTGTCAAGTTCTCTACAACCGGATATTAACAAATTCCCATCTGCCACATAACCGCGGGCACGGCTCTCGAAAGTTTATACCCTGCAGGGGTGTCCCAACTTAGCCCATCACAAGCTCTCACGGTCAACGAAGGATATTCCTTCTCCCGGGAAGACCCGATCATTATCGGAATCCCGGTTACAAGACATTTCGACAATGGTAAAACAAGACCAGCAAAGCCGCCCGATGTGCCGACAAATCCCGATAGGAGTCATACGTATCTTGTTCTCAGGGCACACCGGATAGGTCAAGCTACAAGTAAAACCAACCCTCAAGTTGCCCTGAGGTGGCCCCGTAGGCTTCCCGTTTCGGACCAACACTCAGAGGAGCACTGGCCCGGGGGGGTTTAAAATAAAGATGACCCTTGAGTCTGCAGAACCCAAGGGAAAGGTATATGGTGGTAGGTAGGAAAATGGTAAAACCAAGGTTGGGCCTTGCTGGAGGAGTTTTATTCAAAGCGAACTGTCAAGGGGTTCCCATAACACCCAACCGCGTAAGGAACGCAAAATCAAGGAACATAACACCGGTATGATGGAAACTAGGGCGGCAAGAGTGGAACAAAACACCAGGCATAAGGCCGAGCCTTCCACCCTTTACCAAGTATATAGATGCATTAAAGTAAATAAGATATAATAATGATATCCCAACAATATCCATGTTCCAACATGGAACAAGCTTCAACTTCACCTGCAACTAGCAACGCTATAATAGGGGCTGAGCAAAAGCGGTAACATGGCCAAACAACAATTTGCTAGGAAAGGTGGGTTAGAGGCTTGACATGCAATATGGGAGGCATGACATAGCAAGTGGTAGGTAGCGCGACATAGCAATAGAGCGAGCAACTAGCAAGCAAAGATAGAAATGATTTCGAGGGTATGGTCATCTTGCCTGCAAAGTTCTCAGAGTTATCAAAAGCTTGATCCCCGTTAGCATACTCAACAGGTTCCTCGATCACGTACTCGTCTCCCGGCTCTACCCAAAGCGAGAACACAAGCAAAAGGACCAACAATCAATCACGGTGAAATGCACAAGCAACATGATGCAATACATGGCATGATATGCAAGACATGATATGCAATGCATATGTGTGCTTCGGAAGAGAAAAAATGATCAAGGCATCAACTTGGCAAACCAAGTGCGCCGCTGGAAAGATGAGGTGATTTCGGTCGAAATCGATATAAAGATCACCGGAAATGGAGGCACGGTTTGCAAATGGTAAGCAAAACAAGAATGGTGTTATTCTGCGGTTAACATCATGATGCCATATAGAATGCAACAAGAAACTAAGCTACTGCTCTCCAACATAACAACAAAGCATATGATAGTGATCTACACAAGATGCTTGACAAAACATGAACACTGAGCTACGGCTAAATCACAAAAGAGGAGGTTCAAACAAGCATGGCAAAAGTGCAAAAGATATCAGCTTCACAGACTTAGTGAAAATACTAACATGTCAAAAACAACATCAGGAAGCCATGTTTAGAGCAAGAAAACATCATGCTACAGGAACATATCATAGGAATACAAGGCATGGAATGATTCTACTAAATGCATAGATAAAAAGTCCCCCACTTAACATGAGCCAAAAAGGCACAGAAGATATGATGGCACCCATGTAAACATAGCAAGTTTTATTAACAGTTTCAGACAGCAGAAAAACAGAGCATGGCATAAACAGACTTATGATAGCAACTTTGCGAGCTCAAACCACTCATCACCAAGTATTGCATGGCAAGATAAGCATATGAACAACAAGATGACATGTTCATGAAGCTAACCATGGCAAGAGAAAGTTCATAGCATGCATGGATCACTAGCAACCACCACGTCAACATTGATGAACATGTTAACATTCTGCCAGGAACATTTTATAGCAAAAGTAGAGAAATAGTAAGACATACTAGGGCACTCCATAAGTGCAAAGAGGGGAATGGATGGATAGAGAAAAACCACATGTTCAAAACATCCTTACTGAAGTAACCCAGAATAAGCATGGATATCACTGTAGCATCAAGTTTACATGGCATAAAAATAACAGCAGGAAAAGGACTTGGCAAAATCCTAAGTCCCTGAAAACAGCAATATCACGAAGCCTAATTTGCATGCTTGTGATAGTCACCACATAGATCCCCGGGTACCGAGCTCGAATTCGCCCTATAGTGAGTCGTATTACAATTCACTGGCCGTCGTTTTACAACGTCATGCTCAAATGAAGCACACAACAAATGTGACAAAAATGACAAATCACCATAAACTGATAAGTAGCAGCAGTAAACATTTTATAACACTCTTGCATCAATTATTAGGGCATCAAGGTGAACTCAAACAAGCATGCCACAATGGAATCAAATTAAGATCAACTCACAATGAACATTTTGATATATCATATGCATGAAACGGAGCTACGTCGTGGAGATATGAGGCAATGAACAGGGGCATAAAATGATGCAGAAAAAGGACTTAGAGAAATATAACCCTCGCGAAACGGATCTAGGGTTTGGTGGAACGGTTCCCGAGGTTTGCTGAAAGATCACCGGAGGCATCGCCGGAGATGGGGAAGGGCGGCCGGAGCTTGGGGTTGCCGAATCCGGTCGCTCCTCGACCAGATCTGGCCGGAGCTGGGGAGGAAGAGGCGGCGAGGCGGAGGCGACTCCGGCGAGGGTCACGGGCGGCGGAGCTGGTCGGAGAAGCGGGCGACGGCGGCGGCTCTAGGGCGGCGCGGCTAGCGAGCGAGGCGGCGGGGATCGGACGCGCCGACGGCGGTAGGAGGCGCGGGCGGCGAGGCGCAGTCGGGCCGCGGGGGCTGGGCGCGGTCCTGGCGGGCTTTGGCGGTGGAGCTCCACGTGGCGGCGTCTGAGTGGACGGGGCGCGGCGGCAGATGCGTCCGGCGCCGTCCGGACGTGTCCGGCGCGGAGGGAGAGGGCGGATCTAGGGTTTCGCCCGAAATTTCGGAGGAGGAGGCCTTTTTATAGGTAGGAGGAGGTAGGAGTGTCCAATTGGTGTGTAGTTTTCTCCCACACGATCGTGATCCGACGACGGAGCGCATGGAAGTGGTTTAGATGGGTTATTGGGCCGTTTGTAGGGGTGTTGGGCTGCAACACACAAGAGGCTTTTGCGGTTCCCCGTCAAACCGCTGGAGCATCAAACGGACTCCAAATGGAACGAAATTTGACAGGCGGTCTATCGGTGATGTACCAAGGCCACTTGGCAAATCTCGGTCCATTCCGAGAATGGTTAACACCCTCTCATGAAAAGAGACAAGAGGGGAGCGCCGGTGCATGCGGGAGTGTCGGATTGCAAAACGGACAACAGGGAAAATGCTCGGATGCATGAGACGAACACGAATGCAAATCCGATGCACATGATGACATGATATGAAATGCATGACATGAACAAAATGCAAAACAAAGACAAAACCCAACCACGAAGGGAAATCTCATAACTTAAAGCCGAAAATGGCAAGAGTCGGAGTTACAAATATAGCAAGTTACATCCGGGGTGTTACAATCAAAGTTTGTTGAAAAATCACATGTGTGTCTTTGGGTAAATTTATAGGTCCCATGCAATAAATGAGAATGAAATTCAAACATCTGAGCATCGTGGCTCGGCCGAGAACATTGAGAAACTTGATTGTTAAATTCCTGAAAAATTCAAAACTCTCCTAAAAATCATGAAACTTGGCACGGTGTCATTTCATGGCACCAACATGCAGTGGTAAAAAAATCGGCCACATTTGGACAAGTTTTTGGTATAAGCTTCTTGCAAACCGGAGCTTCTCTCGAGAAGGTTCGTGGTTCCCGAGGGGGGACGTGTCACCTTTGTGTGCGAAACGATATACACTACCTCCCCCCTTGATTTTTTACAGAGGCAACATAGAAATATATGAGTGCTATGTTAAAATTTGGAATTATTCCGGGTTCGTTTGGACTTTCTTATACATTAATTGAATTTCTGGTCATTTAATGTGCATAATTCAAATTTGAACTACAAGCACATGCTCCAATGCACAAAGTTGGTTGAAAAATCACATGTGTGTCCTTGGGTGAATTTATAGGTCCCATGCAAGAAATGGGAATGAAATTCAAACATCTGGGTGTCGTGGCTCGGCCGGAAAGATTGAGAAACTTGGTTTTTTAATTCATATAAATCGAAAACATGCCTGAAAATCATGAAACTTAGCATGGTGTCATGACATGGCATCAACATGTTGTGGTAATTTTTTGGCCGAATTGGGACAAGCTTTGGTACAAGCTTCTTGCAAACCGGAGTTTCTCTCAAGAAGTCTCGTGGTTCCGAGAGGGAACGTGTCACCTCCGTGTGCGAAACGACATACGTACACTGCCTTCTCCCACCTTAATTTTTTTACACAGGTAGATTAGACCAAATAGAAGTATCGTGCTAAATTTTGGAATTATTCGGGGTTCGTTTGGCCTTTTTTATACATTAATTGAATTTCTGGGCATTTAATGTGCATACTTCAAATTTGAACTACAAGCACATGCTCCAGTGCACCAAAGTTGGTTGAAAAATCACATGTGTGTCCTTGGGTGCATTTCTAGGTCCCATGTAAGAAATGAGAATGAAATTCAAACATCTGGGCGTCGTGGCTCGGCCGGAAAGATTGAGAAACTTGGTTTTTTAATTCCTGTAAATCCAAAACATGCCTCAAAATCATAAAACTTGGCATGGTGTCATGACATGGCACCAACATGCTGTGCTAATTTTTTTGGCCGAATTGGGACAAGCTTTGGTATAGTCTTCTTGCAAACCGGAGCTTCTCTTAAGAAGTCTCGTGGTTCTGAGACGGAACGTGTCACCTCCATGTGCGAAATGACATAAACTGCCTTCGCCCGCCTTAATTTTTTTACACAATAGATTAGACCAAATAGAAGTATCGTGCTAAATTTTGGAATTATTTCGGGTTCGTTTGGCCTTTTTATACATTAATTCATTTTCTAGGCATTTAATTAACATAATTCAAATTTGAAGTACAAGCGCATGCTCCAGTGCGCAAAATTTAGTTGGAAAATCATTTATGTCTACTTGGGCAAACTTCTAGGTCCCATAGAAAAAGTTGGAATGGAATTCAAACATCTGGGCGTCTTGGCTCGGCCGAAAACATCAAGAAACATTGTTTTAAAATCCCCGTAAATCCAATACTCGCCTGAAATGAAACTTGGCATGGTGTCATGACATGACACCAACATGCTGTGGCAATTTTCTGTCCGATTTGCGAAGGCACACACATTAACAATCTTCAAAGTCATTTTGGAACAAGTGTTGTCACGCTACAAATCGGAAACACAAGTATTATTTAAACAGTGGGCATTCTACTTACCAATTAAGTGCCGCCATGCGTCCCCTTTTTTATTGGCTAGGAGGTGTCGTGCGGTGTAGCTATTTGAGTCCAGGAGGCGTGCGATCGGACTCCTGCGCGTGCTCATTGGGAGGAGAGCCCTTTGACCTCTATCCGCCGCGCACCTCCCTCCCAACATCTCCATTAATGGCGCCCGAGCCCCTGTTTCATGGCGTGGCTATGTCTCACTGGACCAAGATTTAAGAGAGAAAAAAGAAAATATGAAAAGAAAGTTTTGCACGAATCTTGATGTAAGATTCGACGGACCTATATAGCATCGACTATGACTTATACCAAGACTAATGAATATAAGGATGATGACAGTGGATAATAATTGTCTTACATATTTAGGAACATAATTAAAAAAAGCCACATGCGGCAACGCGTGAAATACACAAGGGCAAAAAAGAAGGAAGACAACGATTTGGCTTGTTGATCTCTACTTTCTTAGTGCGTTGCTGCAGGCTGCGGGGACTAGCACTGGTACGCGTTGGTGCTATACAAACGGCTTTTAACCCCTTTCTGCGACGGTGTTCGGAACCGTCGCCAAGTGAGTGACGGCGATAGGGGGTCCTTCCCACACGATCCACAAACCGTCGGGGATATGCCCTCCTGGCACACAAGCTTGACAAAATGAGGTCGTGTGTGACCGGCAAGCGCTCAAATACGGAAATACATACAGTAGAGCTAAAAATACAATTATACAGGCGAAATCATTTCCAGTCGCAAGTACATCCCACATAGTCAGTCCCCGCTAAACGTTTCCATTCGTATGTACACCCCACACAGTCGCTCCAGGGAAAATGTTTCCGTTCACAGGTACATCACACACAATTTCCCCCGTTAAATCGTTTGTGATAGCATTGCCATTGCACACGATATTAACAATTTTATCGTTTGCGTTATTGAATGCATCACACACGGTGCGTAGAAGAAACTGTGTGGCAAAGGCAGTCCATCACACATAGTTTTTATGTGGTTAACGTTTGTGCAAGGTGGCCTAATGCAAACAGTTTTCAAGAGGATGTCGTGTGTGCAGTGGAGATTGATCGCACACGTAGTGAATCCTAGAAATGTTTCTGATCTCCACGTTTATCGCAGACGTTTCACTTTAGCAAACCGTGTGCAGTGTAATCCCTAATTAATCCCTAATTTAAAAATCACATGTTTTGAATTTGAAAGTAGGAAATCACTTATTTCATATCCAACCATGTTTATTACAAATATAGGTTCAACCACGAATGCATAATTTGATGCACAAGTACATATACTGAAGAACTACAAAAGCCCCAAGTAAAGAATGATGAACCACAGTTGTACTAAAGACTATAAAGAGAGAGGAAAAAGACATACTGGTTGCTGGAGAAGGTGAAGCAGAATGCCCATATTGTGCCCTCCTCCATGTATAATGCGCGCACGACTCTAGGCCGACCCCTTGTGATGGCTGCCCGTCCATCCTTCATTGTCTTCATTGCGACTTCTCGATGCTCATTGTAGTCTGGATGAAATACTTTAACCTTCATTGCGTGTCCACCAATCATGTACTTTGCGAGGTAATCTTGAGTGAATTGCTTCGGGAACCACTGCGAATGAAAAAGATTCAGACATTTTTGTCTAACAACTCATTATGGGTAGTAAAAAGGGAAGGGTGGAGAGTTTGTAGTTACCATCCTACAGCTCACTGTTGTGTTGGATAGAGCATAAACAAATAATTTTGTTGCCACCATTTGTATCTTTTTGCTAATAACCCGTATCAGTTTCCTCACTTGATGCTTGTTCATGAATATCTCATTGCCCCATACGCAAAAAGGGTCGATGCATGGATCCTTGCCAAGGGCATATGTACCTACAAGCAACAAGTCAATATTAGAAGCTAACAAGTGTCCAGGTCTGGATCTATATGCACTACATTATGGAACGACGGGGTGAGTACAAGTCATGGGATGAAGCTAACCTCGGCGGAAAATGGTGGCCACTCCCTTTGCTGCCCGCATAAGTAGTTGAAAGGCATGATAAGTACAACAACCTTAACATCAAACAAATATAACAAAGGTAAACAACATCATCTCCAAATGATAGCTTGAATGTGTTGGTTTCATCATGCTGTTAAAGCAGATATAAATTGGAAGGCAATGTTACCGACATCAGGCTTAACAACCATGAAATTAAATATTGCAATTCAAACTGGTATTGTTGAAAATGAATAGACCATAAGTAATGCTTAAACATCACACTAGATAAATGTGTAAAACTGAAATAAATGGCATGTGTTAACTACACTAGGAATAGTTGGAACCAAATATAGATGTTCAAATTGGTATTGATGTAGTTGAGCGGCACAGTTCCGACTTGCACATAATGAACAACACATTGTGAATGAATGAAATAAACAAGGCATAAATGACAAGTATAACAACCAAATATAGCCATTGAAAACTAGACAGAGTCTCACTTCAACCAACCTAATAAGCAAATATAGATAAACAAGGCATATGCTTGAAAACTGGACAAATGCTCACTGCAACCAACCTAACAAGCAGATACAGATAAATAAGGCATCTACTTGATAACTGGACAAATGCTAAAAAAGTAACATAACAACCAAATACAGATAAACAAGGCATCAGCTTGATAACTGGACAAATGCTCACTGCAACCAAACTAAGAACCAAATACATATAAACAAGGCATCTGCTCGATAACTGGAAAAAATGCTCACTCCAACCAACCTAACAACCAAATATAGATAAACAAGGCATCTACGCACTATAAACAACCAAATATAGCCATTCCTGAAACTGAAGTGGACAATTCATACTTACACATCACATAGACCTATTGAACAATGCATTTTTGCATAATTGAAATAATTAAACACGACACAGTTAAAGCACCGCACGGCAAATGCTACTACAACAAGGGTACGGGTTGGCAAGCTAGAAAAGGTAAGATTTGCTGATAGAATGTTGCCTCACATTTCATGGATGGGATCCTTCCACTTGGGAGAGCACCGACCCATGGTGCGCTCTTTGATGTCACAGATGGGCTGTTTCACCTTGGAAGAACCTTCGTGGGTGCCCTCCTCGTGGTCGTGGTCGATGAGATCTGACTTGGCAATTGAGGATCCCAAGCCGCCGCCGTAGAACGTGTCCTTCAGAAATGATAAAATGGGCTCGATGGTGTATAAAGATCGCAAATCCTTGACCACTTGGTGGAGGAGATCAGCGGCAGGGCTGTCGAAGAGATCGACAGCGGTTGAACCAGAGGGGTTGGGGATGGACCACTTAACCTGTGACATGGCTCGCGTGAAGCCGTCGCTGTGGATGAGCTTGATGTCATAGCCAGGTTTCCTGAGGTGCAGTAATACGCTAGCCCACTGACACGAAGCCTTCGGCATGACAACATAGTCAACGTCTTCGCCAGCTTCCACGGCGACGTGTTGCTCCGGGATCGATATGTCGGGGCGAACAGCGGCCACCTCGCCAATGTCCGCCTGAGAGGCCATGATAAACCTCTTCTTGGCCGAACGCTCGTCGGGCTCCCCAGGATACATGGTCGAGCTTAGGCTGCGACATTCTGGAGTAGGGGATGTGGATCTAGCAGGAAGGAACACGTCAGGCTTCATCTAAAAACTGAGGGGAGTGGGGCGACGGTATGGGAATCGCAGGGTAACCTAAAGTTTATTATCTAAGCTAGGAGGAACAGGCAGACTGGCAGGGGTTGGCGGCGGCGCCGGTGGTGGCCGCGAGCTAGGGTTCGAGGGAGGGAGGGGCGGTGGGATGGTGGTGGATGAGGGAGGGCGACGGTTCAAATGCCTTGACTACTGCAATTTTACTATAAGGTCCGTGCTGGAGGAGTGTGGGCGATGGTTGAAGTACGACAGCTACTAAAATTTGGGTAAAGGAATTGATGCAGGGCGGGAGTGCTCAAGATCGCGCACGGTCCAATAACAATATGCGTGTATGATAATAAGGAAAATTGGAGGAACCGCCGATTTTTGCAACGCTCAAGGCGGGTAGTTTGTTTTTATATTTCAAGCTAGCTCGTCTATCACACGGTTCGTCCTAATTTCCAAATAAACTTACCCGCCTTTAGCTTGCACATGTGGTGATTTTATAGCGCACTTACATCACACACAGTTAAGCCAGTACCTCCACCCTTTGCCCGTGCTTGTGCGGTCGTGGTGATTTTACAGCGCACTTGCATCGCACACGGTTGAACCAGTACCTCCACCTTTGCTCGCGCTTGTGCATTCGCAGGACACTAGTATCGCACACGGTTAAGATATTATACCCGTGTCCGTTGAGCATCATCAGAGCCTTTGTAGCAAAAAAAATGTTAAGAGAGGGTCAGAAGACAACTACACCAGCATGTGGCCCAAATATATATGAGTGAAAAGGGTGGTCTATGATATTCAAAATTCCAATGAACAACTTTGACCACGCGGGTCCATGGTTGGGCACGTCGTCGAAGATCGATGAGAGGGGCCAAAAGTCAAGAACCACCTGGAAGTGGCCAAATATATGTAGGAATATTGGGGATGTTTAAAACTTTAAATACACAATGCATAACTTTGGTGGCACCTTCCTAGCAAACCCAAAAGTACCCTTGGATATATATATATATATATCTATAATGACATAATGTCGTACCTAGCTAGGATGCTTGGCCCACCACCCCCCACTTCATGTCAGTGGGGAGGATGCACGTAATGATCGATACTTTGGTCATACATGCATGTCGCCATGACCTACCATAAGATGGACCAATGAATATATCATTTGGTCAAACAACAACTGTTGTTGTCGATAAACTGCTTGGGCCAATAGATTGAACTATCATAAAAATCACACGAGAGGGACCACAAAACCAGCACCTCTTGCATGCGGCCCAAAATGATGTACGTTGGGAAGGGGTGATGCGTGTTTTCAAGATAGAATAATGTACAATTTAGACGTGGTTCCTACCTCTCGATACAGAGAACAACCATGAAGGCAAGGTAGTTAAGGAGAAGATACACAGGGTATGATGTAGGTCGAACCCAACAATCTGAGCATGTGGGAGGGAATCCTGACAACGCATGAGCTCGAGCTTTGGTTGAGCAACATGTGATGGTGACCGGCCCTAACATGAACTAGGAGGAATCCATTCATGGCTAACACATACTCCTCATTATTGATCAAAGGGATGATATATATATACACTTGGGGAGCCCACGGATATGCGTGTCATCACAAAAAACCGCACAAGGGAGGCGTGGTCGATCAGAAGACCCCGTATACATTGCATGCAGCCCGAAAATATGTATGGGTATGGTGGTGTGTGATGTGTTTAAATCCCGAATGCACAACTTCGATGGGCAACCAATTACATTACAAACCGAACACCGTACCCAAACCCAAGCCTGGTTCAATACGTACGATGTCGGTTTCCCAACTTTGAGGCGGGGCGGGGGGGGGGGGGGGGGGGGGGGGGGGGGGGGGGGGGGGTTCGTCCCACACATGCGCTCAAACTTTATTTGGTCTAGCATGGGGCACATCTATATCTATATCTATACGCCTATATAGTGTGCGAATAACTTTGAAAGTTGGTCGTTGGATGAAGCCAATCCGACGGTACAGAGATGGAAAATCCGAACACTACTGGTTGTTGGATATCATCTACATTCCACTAGATTCTGCCACATGTACAATCTAGAAGACTCCATGGTTGAACTTAAGCATAATGCACAAACCTCAAAACACAAGCACTTCTCCTTTGTTCTCTAGAATCTTCCATATCTTAATTGCCCAAACTTTTTTTCTAAATGAATTGTCACTTTTTGTTTTTTACTTTATGCTTTAGAATGCATAATTCCATGAATCTTAAAATAGATTTTTTATAAAACTAATTGATTTTGGATGAGATGAACTATAAGAATTAAACGAACATCTACATCATGCATATATGACTCAAAGCTTACATGCTATATCGTGGTATCTATTCATAATTTGGTTACCAAATCTCATGCGTGCAATGCACGTGTACCTTACTAGTATCAATAGGAAACCATCATGGTCAAACCCTTCTCGTTGTTGGGTCAAAGGGATAGATTGTGTGGGCCTCCTAATTGTCGGTAAAGGATAGTATATATACCTCGGGGAGCCCATAGATATGTGCCGCGTCTATAAGCCGCACAAGGGAGATATGCTCGAGAAGAACACCCTGCGACCTATATCCTGCATGCAACCTGAAAAAGGTTTATATAATCACCATGATAGGTCAAGTCAATCATTATTTAATTTTTTAGAGCCAAAAATAACCCATAAAAATATAGTAGATTTATATGATCGCCATGACAGGTCAAGTCAATCATTCTTTAATTTTTTAGAGCAAAAAATAACCCATAAAAACATAGTCTAAAAATTAGCAAAACAGGGATCCCAAGGTTTATATAATTGCCATGATAGGTCACTATAGAGATATAATATATCTCTATAATGACCGTGTCGTGGCATTTAAATGAAGCTTGAGATATGCAACTTCCCACCAGGTCACCCATCCTTGGACTACTCCAGCCCGAGCATGCTTAAGTTCTGACTTCTATTCGACTAGGCTAGCGGACGGGAAGCCGCCCCTTGCTGATAAAAATTGCCTCCTTGCTATTAAGGCATTTCACGCTGGTCACCCTATGGGACCTACTTCCTCCTATCACACACATTTGTGCTTTTAGAAACTGTGTGGGATGTTGTCACAACCCTATAATTTGGTTGCAGACAGTGGCATTGCATCCATGCATCATGTCTAAAGTTATGTGAAATTGAAATGGGGATTGTTCCAAACGCTAGCACCAAAATTCAATCAACTAAGTTCAACTGAAAATTGCATTCAATGAACCCAAAATGCCTTCATCAATGTTTGATATTTTTGGCAAGGCTTTGAGTCCAAACCAAAAATGGTGAACATCTTTGTGGAATATTTTGGGCACTGAATTTAAGTCATTATTGTATTTGAATTGGGAATTATATTCATAATATGTGGAATATGTTTCAAATAACTTTGAAATGTTTATGTGCTATTGGAGAAGTCCATCCAGCAACATAAAAATATTCAAAGGGTTTTTTGTCACTGTTTTGAAATTGTTCCGAATTTTAAACAGTGGCAAAATGTTAATCAAAAGAAAACAAAACAAAAAGTTAAAAAAAGGACAGAAACCTTACCTGTCCAGCCCAGCCGGCCCAGCACTGTAGATGGCCCAGCCCAGCCGTCGCACCGTCTTCAACCTCCTGCCAGTAGGCAGGAGGGCGTGTGTTTCGCGCGCGCGTGCACGCACTGCGGCCACCTCCTCTCTCCCGGCCTGCCTGGACCTCCCTCGTATCGGCACGCACCTCCCTGGTCTCTCTCTCACTCTCCCCGCCCCTCCTCTGTCTTGATCTCTCACGCACACCTGAACGCGGCCGTCGCCATCGACGATGATCACCGTGGCCACCGTCTACCCTACCCCTCTCCTTACCATCCAACGGCTCCGCCGCGACGCCCTCTTCCTCATCGCCAAGACACGTGATGCCATGAGCCCCGTGCCGTCGTCCTCGCCTTCGTCTTCTTCCGCGGGATCCGACGACAACCGCCAACGATTCGACGCCGTCCGACCTCCCCCGAGCTCGCCGTCTGCCCAACCGACTCGCCATGAGCCCCTGCCTCCTCTCCCCTTGCTCCCGTGCTCCTTTTCTCGCCATGGCCACCGTTCCGCCGGCGACCGATTCGTGCCGCCACCTGAGCTCCTCGCCGCCGTGGCCAGAGGCCGTGTTCGTCGCTCCTAGGCACATGGACGTGCTCCAGACCTCGCCAGGAACCCAACCCACACCCAACTTGCTCTCTCGAGCGCTGCAGCTGCGTCCCCGCACCCGACCGAACTCCGGTCGCCGCCTCGCTCGCCGCCGTCGATGCCACAGCCCACCAGAGCACCAGCCACTGCCATCGTTCGAAGCGCCGCACCAACAGCTCTCCAACGCACCCACCCGCGCAAGCTCTAGCCGCCGGAAGCCGGACAGGTATCGCTGCCGTGCTCCGGTTATCGCCGGAGTTAATCCGGTGACGTGGACGGATTGGATTAGTCCAATTGCTATGATTAGCCTAACTAAAGCTCCTGACAGCGGGCCCTACCACTGGTCAAACCCCAGTCAGCGCTAGGTTTGACCGGGATTTGTCCCTGTGTCACTGACGTGTGGACCCCGCACGTCAGGTTTGACCTGGGTCAACCCAGTTGACCTGCTGACGCAGTGCTCTCGTCATGTTGACGCAGTAAATGTTTTTTGGCGTTTTTAAAATTAGAAAATTCCATAAATTGTCTAAAACTTCTAAAAATCATAGAAATTAATCTATAACTCAGAATGAAATAAATTATATATGAAAAATTATCAAAAAAATCCAATCTATCCATCTATACCATTTTCATGCATGTTAGAAGAACTTAAGGCTATTGTTTAGGACAAATCAAATGAATGGTATTTAAATAACCACATGTGGAGTTTAAATTTGAACTTTGGGTTCAAACCAACCTCATTTAACCTGTTTCTAGTTGCATTAGCTCAAATCACAGCATATTGACATGTCATGATCATGCATCATATTGTGCATTGCATTGATTGTGTTCTTCCTTGTTTGCCGGTGTTTGTCCCCTCTCAATAGATGTGGTTCCGACGACGAGAATGATGACACGGATGAAGTGTGTTCCTCTTCAGAAGTGTCAGACAAGCAAAACCCCCTTGTTCATTCCGATACAATCCCACTCTCTCACTCCTGCTCTCTTTTACTGCATTAGGACAACACCAATTCAACTGTTACATGCTGCGGTAGCTGAACCCCTTTCCTCTGCATGACCTATCATTGCCACAGTAAATAGATGAAACCCACTAGCATGAGTAGGAGTTGTTTGAGCCCTGATGTGCCTACTCATTCATGCTTGTTTGTCATGCCTGCTACTGCTTAGAGTTGAGTCAGGTCTGATTCATCGGGGATGAATTGGAATGGTGATGAACATGTCCTACTGTGTGTGAGCTAAGTGTGTGAACACGATTTGGTAAAGGTAGCGGTGAGAGGCCATGTAGGAGTACATGGTGGGTTGTGTCATTGTAGCCGTCCTCAGGAACTGAGTTCTGTGTTTGTGATCCATGAACAGTTACTACCACACATTGGGCTCCGGGCGCTCCAAGCTCTCTCGACTTATGAATCTACCTGATCTCTGTCCAGGAGTTGCAACTATTTTCTGGTGTTTGTAGGTAGTGTTAGTAGTCTACCAAGTGGCACCCACTACAGGTGGGCTTGGGACAGACTAGGCACAGTGGCCCGGTGTACCAAGTGGCACCCAGATGGTGGGCTTGGGAACCCTGTACATATCGTTTGGGGCCGTGAGCGACACCCCGGCCAGATCTCCTTGCGGATGGAACCCGAATAGGCAATAAACCTGGACAAGAGACTTGTGTGATTAGTCAGGTCGTGGCCGACTCCCTCACCAGGCTTCCGCTTGAAGGTTGCCGAGATACACGACGTGTACATGGTGGTAAGTGGCGAGAGCATGTGTGAAGAAGTACACCCCTGCAGGGTTATCATTATCTATTCGAATAGCTGGATTCCTCGGATATGGAAACTTGGACCCCTTGCATAGTTCATAGACAAGTGAAAGTGGACACTCTAAAATGCGCAAGATAAGCGTGAGTGCTATGGATGGCGTTCTCGTAGGGAAACGGGAGCGGATCCATAGTGGTGTATTGATATGGTGAATATTTGGACTCGTGTTTACCACCTCAAAAGATTTGCTTGCAGTCGTAGTTCAGGATAGCCACCGAGTCAAAGCTGGCTTGCTGCAGTTAAACTCCACCACCCCTTTGTTGATACCGATGCATATGTAGTTAGTTCTGATGTAAGTCTTGTTGGGTACATTTGTACTCACGTTTGCTTAATTTATGTTTTTGCAGTGAGACTTCAGTCTCACTAGTAGTTCCACGTGGACTTCGACGTTTAGCTTGATACCTCAGCTACGATCTTGTGCCCTCGGCAGGATCTGGTAGATAGTCAGGCTTCTTAGCCTTTTCCATTTGTAGATGTCTGTACTCAGACATATTAAGCTTTCGCATGTGCTTTGACTTGTATGCTCTGAATGTTGGGTCATGTGACCCATGTTTGTATTATCTGGCTCTTCAGAGCCTAATGAATAAATACTTGAGTCGTAGAGTTATGTTGTGATGCCATGTTGTATTTACACATATCGAGCATATTGTGTGTATGATTGAAATGCTTGGTATGTGTGGGATCCGACAACTTAGTTGTTTATCCTTGGCAGCCTCTCTTATGGGGAAATGTAGTCTTGTGCTTCCATGAGCCATAGTAGTCCGCTACAGCCCGGTTCACCGGAGTCCTGCTGGCCCCGCACTACTGCTCCGGAACACACGACTGGCCGGCATGTGTTTCACTTCGTTCATGTGTCTGTCCCTTTGGGGAAATGTCACGCGGTGACATCCGGAGTCCTGCCTAGCCTACTACAGCCCGGGTTCCCGGAGTCCTGTTAGCCCAGTGCTACAGCCCGGATTCGCACGCTGCTGTCCGACATGCTCGATGTTGATTCATGTATGCCTGTGATACGTCTCCGTCATATCTACTTTTCCAAACACTTTTGCCCTTGTTTTGGACTATAACTTGTATGATTTGAATGGAACTAACCCGGACTGACGCTGTTTTCAGCAGAATTGCCATGGTGTTGTTTTATGTGCCGAAAACAAATATTCTCAGAATGACCTGAAACTCCACGGAACATCTTAGAAAAAACAATAAAAAATCCTCGCCAAAGATGAAGACCAAGGGGGCCACACCCTTCTCACGAGGGTGGGGGGCGCGCCCCACGTGGGCCCCCTAGATGCCCTCCGACGCCAACTCCAACTCTATATATTTGCTTTCGGAGAGAAAAAAATAAGAGAGAAGAAATCATCGCATTTTATGATACGGAGCCGCCGCCAAGCCCTAAAACCTCTCGAGAGGGCTGATCTGGAGTCCGTTCGGGGCTCCCGAGAGGGGGATTCATCGCCGTCGTCATCATCAACCATCCTCCATCACCAATTTCATGATGCTCACCGCCGTGCGTGAGTAATTCCATCGTAGGCTTGCTGGACGGTGATGGGTTGGATGAGATTTATCATGTAATTGAGTTAGTTTTGTTAGGGTTTGATCCCTAGTATCCACTATGTTCTGAGATTGATGTTGCTATGACTTTGCTATGCTTAATGCTTGTCACTAGGGCCCGAGTGCCATGATTTCAGATCTGAACCTATTATGTTTTCATGAATATATGTGAGTTCTTGATCCTATCTTGCAAGTCTATAGTCACCTACTATGTGTTATGATCCGGCAACCCCGAAGTGACAATAATTGGGACCACTCCCGGTGATGACCATAGTTTGAGGAGTTCATGTATTCACTATGTGCTAATGCTTTGTTTCGGTTCTCTATTAAAAGGAGGCCTTAATATCCCTTAGTTTCCAATAGGACCCCGCTGCCACGGGAGGGTAGGACAAAAGATGTCATGCAAGTTCTTTTCCATAAGCACGTATGACTATATACGGAATACATGCCTACATTACATTGATGAATTGGAGCTAGTTCTGTGTCACCCTATGTTATGACTGTTACATGATGAACCACATTCGGCATAATTATCCATCATTGTCCGGTGCCTACGAGTTTTCCATATACTGGTTCTCGCTTATTTACTTTCCCGCTGCTACTGTTACGAACCACTACAAAATACCAAAAACATTACTTTTGCTGTCTTTACTTTTGTTGCCGCTACCACCACTATCATATTACTTTGCTACTAAACACTTTGCTGCAGATACTAAGTTTCTAGGTGTGGTTGAATTGACAACTCAGCTGCTAATACTTGAGAATATTCTTTGGCTCCCCTTGTGTCGAATCAATAAATTTGGGTTGAATACTCTACCCTCGAAAGCTGTTGCGATCCCCTATACTTCTGGGTTATCAAGACTAATTTCTGGCGCCGTTGCCGGAGAGCATAGCTCTATTCTTTGAGTCACTTGGGATTTATATCTGCTGGACACTATGAAGAACTTGAGAGATCCAAAAAGCAAGATCTATCCCTCAACTACAAGGGGAGGTAAGGAACTGCCATCTAGCTCTGCACTTGATTCACCTTCTGTTATGAGTAAGTTAGCGACACCTACACTTGCTTCTGCTATTCGTTCTGATATGTCGCATGTTATTGATGATGCCACTTCTGCTATGCACGATACTTATGATGAAACTGCTTCTATGCCTGATACTACTGTGCCCCTTGGTGAATTTCTTGATGAACAAATTGCTAGGGCTAGAGAAAAAGAAATTATTGAATCTGAATACGATGATGATAGTGATGATGAAAATATGCCTATTATCCCTGAGGGTTATCTTTTTGATATGGAATCTTCTGCCGCTATTTTAGCTTGCAAGGATAGATATGAGCTTAGGAGGTTATTAATTAAATGGAACAAAGAATCACTTAGAGATAAAATGAAACCCAACCCTGCTTTGGCTACTTCACCTATATGTGTTCCTGATAAGGATTATGAATTCTCTGTTTATCCTGATATAATTACTTTTGTTGAATCTGATCCGTTTTATGGCTATGAATCTGAAACTGTTATGGCACATCTTACTAAGTTAAATGATATAGCTGCCCTGTTCACTAATGATGAGAGATCGCATTACTTCTATATACTCAAAATATTTCCGTTCTCATTAAAGGGTGATGCTAAGATATGGTTTAATTATCTTGATCCTGGTTGTGTGCGTAGTCCCCAGGATATGATTTATTACTTCTCTGCTAAATATTTCCCTGCTCACAAGAAACAAGCTGCTTTGAGGGAAATATACAACTTTGTGCAAATTAAAGAAGAGAGTCTCCCACAAGCTTGGGGGAGGCTTCTCAAGTTACTTAATGCTTTGCCTGATCATCCTCTTAAGAAACCTGAAATACTTGATATCTTTTATAATGGACTAACTGATGCTTCCAGAGATTACCTGGATAGTTGTGCTGGCTCTCTTTTCAGGGAAAGAACACCGGATGAAGCTAAAATTTTATTGAATAATATGTTGACAAATGAAAATAATTGGGCACCTCCTGAGCCAGCTCCTGATCCAACTCCTGCTCCAATTACTGAGCCTATTCTTAAACCAACTCCGAAGAAGAGAGGTGTTCTATTCCTCAGTCCCGAAGATATGCAAGAGGCAAAGAAATCTATGAAAGAAAAAGGTATTAAAGATGAAGATGTTAAGAATTTACCTCCTATTGAAGAAATACATGGTCTTAATATACCGCCTGTTGAAGAAACATATGATCTCAATTCTTTATTTACTGAAGAACCTCCTGATCCCAATATCCCGACACAGGTAGTAAAGGTAAATTCTCCCTATAGATATGATAAAGCTGAAGTCCCTCCTACTAAAATTGCTAGTCAGTGCTTGGATGAGTTTGATAACTTTATGTTTAAGCAAGACGACTTCAATGCTTATTTTGGTAGACAATTGAAAGAAAATGCTTATATGATTAGACGCTTGGGTGATTATATGGCTAATATTAAAGGTGAACTTAAACTTGTTAGCAAACATGCTTCTATGGTTACCACTCAAGTAGAACAAGTACTTAAGGCTCAAAAAGAAGTGCTTGATGAAATGAATAGTAAGAAAAATGATTATGCTGTTAGAGTGGCTACTAGAACTGGTAGAATGACTCAGGAACCTTTGTATCCTGAAGGCCACCCAAAGAGAATCGAGCAAGATTCTCAAAGAAATAATATTGATGTTCCTAGTTCTTCTAAAAAGAAGAAGAAGTAAAATGATAGAACTGTGCAAAATTCTAGTGAACCTATTGCTGAACCACCTGATAATCCAAATGATATCTCTATGTCTGATGCTGAAACACAATCTGGTAATGAACATGAACCTAATGAAAATATTAATGATAATGTTCATGATGAAGCTCAACCTAGTAATGACAATGATGTAGAAGTTGAACCTACTGTTGATCTTGATAACCCATAATCAAAGAATCAACGTTATGATAAAAGAGAATTTGTTGCTAGGAAACATGGTAAAGAAAGGGAACCTTGGGTTCAGAAACCCATGCCTTTTCCTCCAAAACCATCCAAGAAAAAGGATGATTAGGATTTTGAGCGCTTTGCTGAAATGATTAGGCCTATCTTTTTGCGTATGAGATTAACTGATGTGCTCAAAACAAATCCTTATGCTAAATATATGAAAGATATCATTACTAATAAAAGAAAGATACCGAAAGCTGAGATTTCCACCATGCTTGCTAATTATACTTTTAAGGGTGGAATACCAAAGAAACTTGGAGACCCCGGAGTACCTACTATACCTTGCTCCATTAAAAGAAATTATATTAAAACTGCTTTATGTGATCTTGGAGCCGGTGTTAGTGTTATGCCTTTCTCTTTATATCGTAGACTTGACTTGAATAAGTTGACACCTACCGAAATATCTTTGCAAATGGCTGATAAATCAATTGCTATACCTGTCGGTATTTGTGAGGATGTGCCTGCTGTGGTTGCAAACGTTACTATTTTAACGGACTTTGTTATACTTGATATTCCCGAGGATGATAGTATGTCTATTATTCTTGGAAGACCTTTTCTTAATACTGCAGGGGTTGTTATTGATTGCAATAAAGGAAATGTCACTTTTCAGGTTAATGGTAATGAGCATACGGTACACTTTCCGAGGAAACAACCTCAAGTTCATAGTATCAACTCTATTGGAAAAATTCCATCGATTATATTTGGAGGTTTTGAATTTCCTCTTCCTACTGTCAAGAAGAAATATGATATACTTATTATAGGGGATGTGCATATCCCCGTTGAGGTAACTTGGTGTTATTCGAAATTTCTCCGGTTTCATGATTATCGGAATGAGTTTGTTAACAAGACTTGATCAACCTTGTTAGTGGATTCTTTTTGATGAGCATGAGATGGATGAAACTAGAAGCACAAACTTCTGTACCCCACTTTTACTTTCCCTTATTTATATTAAATAAAGTAAAAATAGTATTTTCAGTCTGTTTCCTGGCTTATCCGTGCAATATAAAAATATCCCGAAAATAAAAGTCCTCCAAATGCCATGCCAATTTAATATGATTTTTCGGGAATATTTGAGGATTTACTGTGCAAAAATTACCGCGAGAGGAGCTGCCACCTGGCCATGAGGGTGGTGGGCGCCCCCCTAGGGCGCGCCCCCTGCCTCGTGGGCCCACGGTAGCCCTCCTCCACTTATCCCAACACCCATCTTCTTCCTCTGTCTCACACAAACCCGAAAAACCAACTCAAGCACGAGTTCCAGCCACTTTTGCTATGATTTTCGATCTCCTTGCTCAAAGCACCTCTCGCAAAACTTCTTGGGGAGATTGTTCCTTAGTATGTGACTCCTCCATTGGTCGAATTAGTTTTTGTTCTAGTGCTTTATTCTTTGCAAATTTGTGCTGCATGGGTGATCATGTTCTTGAGCTTGCATGTCAAATTTATATGGTTCCAAGTAGTTCTAATGCTTGATATAGGCTCTAGGCACTTGTAGGAGTAGTTACTATCAGTTTTATTGAGTTTGGTTACTTTTATATTGAAGTTACTAAAAATTTCAGAATTTTTCAGAGAAAGACATTATGCTTAGGAAGATGTTCCAAGGTGGTTCCTCTAAGAAGCAAGGACCCATGATTGCTATGCGCAATGCTGACGAGGATCCACCAAGAGACGCTCTAGTACGGCCTTGCGAATGACCGTCGGAAAATTTTATGGACCGTGCAGGAATTAAAGAAGAATCCAAAGCATATTTGCGCAATGCCAGTCTTGAGGATTTTGAGGCTAACAAATGCCCCCAGGATTTCACTCTTGTTTGCAAACTTCCAACATGGGGCAGTATTAGGGATCCCCCTAAATCTGAATTTAGAAACTTTCTTGCTAGTATAACTGTAGGGGAATCTAGAGTTATAACGCAGGCTACCATAGGGAGCATTCACTTTCCTGCTATACATTATTTTGCTCTCTTCATCGGTAGATGCATAAATGCTAAGGATGAAGCATGTCACATGTGTGTCCCTGATCTTAGCATTCTTAGGAGTGCTATGTTAGGAGACCAATCTTATCATATGGGAGCCATTGTAGCTCGTAGGTTGCATCATAATAGACATAATGGAGATTTCTTTGGAGGAATTTATGCAACCCGCTTAGCTCATTTTCTTGAGATAGACATTCGTGAGGGTGATACGGAGTTGCCCCCTGCATATTTAGATTATAACTCTATGGCTTCGCACCAGTTTGTCGAAAGGCCTGAATCACCTCTCTTATATCGTTTTATTTTTGATAAACAACGTGTTTTCCGTATTACTCTCCCTGCTCCTGCCTTCTTTGATTCACAGACAAAAAGGAGATATGTTATTACCAGAGAGGAGGCAGAAGAGTACTAGAGGAGAGCGGAGGCAGCTCGACTCCATGCTGCAGCTCAGCAGGCGATAACCGCTGCACATCAGTATGATCCCAACTATTCTTCCTCATCACAGTACGACCCCAACAACTATTATTATGGATATCCTCCAGGCCAGCCGTGGCCATAGACCAACTTAGGCGAAAAGCCTAAGCTTGGGGGAGTACGTATTTCTCACCGACATTACATTTATGTTCACACACACTCATTACTAGATGTTGGTGTTCATACTTTTTCATTGTAATATCCATGCTAGTTTATTTTCCTTTTCCTGCTTTCTTCTTGTGTGTTTAATAAACCTTAAGAAAAACCAAAAAATTAGTAGTAGTTTATTTTTCTGCTGTAGTAGTAATAATTAAAAATAAAACCCAAAAATATTTCCCGTTCTTCTTTTTGCTTGTTGGGAGCTTTCCCGTGTAAATAGTTTTATTTCTTTTCTTTTCTTTGGGGGTCAATAGGAGAAGACCATAATTAAATTGTTGAAGTGGCTCTTATATGCATTATTGTTGATTTAACCAAGAGCCCATATTGCCTTGTCTTCTCCTGTTTATTGAATGCTCGCAGATTCCATCTTAGTCCAATGCACGTACACTCTTATTATTATTCACACCGTTCGGTCGTGCAAGTGAAAGGCAATTATGATGATATATGATGGACTGACTAAGATGAGAAAAGCTGGTATGAACTCGACCTCTTTTGTTTTTGTAAATATGATGAGTCCCTCGTTCTTGATTCAGCTTATTATGAATAAACATGTTTGCAATGACAATTAGATATACAGTTGCTTGTGCCATGCTTGATTAGCTATGAGTTATAATGGTTTACCTTGTGTACCAACATGCTATTGAGATGATTATGATGTGGTATGATGGGGTGGTATCCTCCTTTGAATGATTTAAGTGACTTGACTTGGCACATGTTCACGCATGTAGTTGAAACAAAATCAACATAGCCTTCGCGATATTTATGTTCATGGTGGATTATATCCTACTCATGCGTGCATCCAATGTTTATTAATTTTAATGCATGTACATGGCTGTTGTCGCTCTCTAGTTGGTCGCTTCACAGTATTTTGCTAGCCTTCACTTGTACTAAGCGGGAATACTGCTTGTGCATCCAATCCCTTAAACCCCAAAGTTATTCCAGATGAGTCCACTATACCTTCCTATATGCGGTATCTACCTGCCGTTCCAAGTAAATTTGTATGTGCCAAACTCTAAACCTTCAAATAAACATTCTATTTTGTATGCTCGAATAGCTCATGTATCAACCAAGGCTGTCCTTATCTTCCGTGTTAGGCGGGTTATTCTCAAGAGGAGTGGACTCCGCTCCTCACTCACGAGAAAATGGCTGGTCACCGGGATGCCTAGTCCCATGCTTTATGCAAACCAAATCAAAATTAATTGCAAATAAAACTCCCCCTGGGACCTGATGTATGTTGGAGGCACTCGTTGTTTCGAGCAAGCCATGGATTGATGTTTGTTGGTGGAGGGGGAGTATAAACTTTACCATTCTGTTTGGGAACCGCCTATAATGTGTGTAGCATGGGAGATATCGCCATCTCTTGGTTGTTATGTTGACAATGAAAGTATACCGCTCAAAATACAATTTATCTCTATTTAAAAACTGAGCTCTGGCACCTCTACAAATCCCTGCTTCCCTCTGCGAAGGGCCTATCCATTTACTTTTATATTGAGTCATCACCCTCTTATTAAAAAGCACTAGCTGGAGAGCACAACTGTCATTTGCATTCATCACTGTTAATTTATATTGGTTGTGACTATGATTGGATCTCTTTTACCATGAATTACAATGTCTAGTCAGTCCTTGATCTTTAAAGGTGCTCTGCATTTATGTTTTGCGGTCTCAGAAAGGGCTAGCGAGATACCATCTTGTTATATCATATTATGATTGTTTTGAGAACGTGTTGTCATCCGAGATTTATTATTATGACTTGCTAGTTGATTATGCTATTGATATGAGTAATTATGAGACCTGAGAATTATTGCAAATGTGGTTAGTTATGATCTTGCTGAAAACTTGAATGTTGGCTTGACATAGTTGCAACAACAAGAGCAAACCGAGTTTGTAAAAGTTTTTCTTTCTTTCAGTTTGTCAACTGAATTGCTTGAGGACAAGCAAGGGTTTAAGCTTGGGGGAGTTGATACGTCTCCATCGTATCTACTTTTCCAAACACTTTTCCAAACACTTTTGCCCTTGTTTTGGACTCTAACTTGTATGATTTGAATGGAACTAACCTAGACTGACGCTGTTTTCAGCAGAATTGCCATGGTGTTGTTTTATGTGCAGAAAACAAATATTCTCGGAATGACCTGAAACTCCACGGAACATCTTAGAAAAAACAATAAAAAATCCTCGCCAAAGATGAAGACCAGGGGGCCCACACCCTTCTCACGAGGGTGGGGGGCGCCCCCCCTAGGGTGCGCCCCCTACCTCGTGGGCCCCCTGGATGCCCTCCGACACCAACTCCAACTCTATATATTTGCTTTCGGAGAGAAGAAAATAAGAGAGAAGAAATCATCGCGTTTTACGATACAGAGCCGCCGCCAAGCCCTAAAACCTCCCGGGAGGGCTGATCTGGAGTCCGTTCGGGGCTCCGGAGAGGGGGATTCGTTGCCGTTGTCATCATCAACCATCCTCCATCACCAATTTCATGATGCTCACCGCCGTGCGTGAGTAATTCCATCGTAGGCTTGCTGGACGGTGATGAGTTGGATGAGATTTATCATGTAATCGAGTTAGTTTTGTTAGGGTTTGATCCCTAGTATCCACTATGTTCTGAGATTGATGTTGCTATGACTTTGCTATGCTTAATGCTTGTCACTAGGGCCCGAGTGCCATGATTTCAGATCTGAACCTATTATGTTTTCATGAATATATGTGAGTTCTTGATCCTATCTTGCAATTCTATAGTCACCTACTATGTGTTATGATCCAGCAACCCCGAAGTGACAATAATCGGGACCACTCCCGGTGATAACCATAGTTTGAGGAGTTCATGTATTCACTATGTGCTAATGCTTTGTTCCGGTTCTCTATTAAAAGGAGGCCTTAATATCCCTTAGTTTCCAATAGGACCCCGCTGCCACGGGAGGGTAGGACAAAGGATGTCATGCAAGTTCTTTTCCATAAGCACGTATGACTATATACGGAATACATGCCTACATTACATTGATGAATTGGAGCTAGTTCTGTGTCACCCTATGTTATGACTGTTACATGATGAACCACATCCGGCATAATTATCCATCACTGATCCGGTGCCTACGAGTTTTCCATATACTGGTTCTCGCTTATTTACTTTCCCCCTGCTACTGTTATGAACCACTACAAAATACCAAAAACATTACTTTTGCTATCTTTACTTTTGTTGCCGCTACCACCACTATCATATTACTTTGCTACTAAACACTTTGCTGCAGATACTAAGTTTCCAGGTGTGGTTGAATTGACAACTCAACTGCTAATACTTGAGAATATTCTTTGGCTCCCCTTGTGTCGAATCAATAAATTTGGGTTGAATACTCTACCCTCGAAAGCTGTTGCGATCCCCTATACTTGTGGGTTATCAGCCTGTCCCCGTAAGTTAGTGCCACTTTGGGTTCATGACTAGTCATGTCGGCCCGGGTTCTCTGTCGTATGGATGCTAGCGACACCATCATATACGTGAGCCAAAAGGCGCAAACGGTCCCGGGCCATGGTAAGGAGACACCCGTGGGAATACCGTGCGTGAGGCCACAAAGTGATATGAGGTGTTACCGACTAGATCGATGTGACTTGGAATCGGGGTCCTGACAGCTTTGGTATCAGAGCCTAACTGCCTGTAGGATTACCAAGCCAAACTGGTCGAAGTCGAGTCTAGAAATGCTTTAGTTATATAAGGGAATTGATTGTGGAAGGGAACGTAAGGCTCTTTTTACTCCTTTACCCTATGGCCTTCTGATCTGAGTCATCCTCTTCCTTTCTACGGGGATTAAGAACTAGGCCTTCTCATCTATCTATCAGGATGACGAGTTACTATGATAGAGACTTATAGGATTGATGGATTTAAGCCCCAGTTCAGTTTCTACTACTTCCGTGTGTTCATAGTTGGTCTCGCAACCTTGATATTGTGCTCCTGAGTGGTCATGCCACTATTTTTGCAGGATGTCTCAAATCTTTTTGAGCATTTACAGCCGTTATGCTATCCGAGTCATCCCAGGTTTCTAAATAGTCTGATGCAATTGCAAATCCCTTCTTTCCGTTCCCGATGATCCTTTTGGGCCAGATTGACGACACTAATTGTTGAGTTGAGGTACTCCATTACCTCGACATATATGTTGGAGTTGTTATTATGACACTAGGGTATCTTAGAGTTCGTAATCTAGCCATGTTTGGTGTTCCCAGTGTGATGATTCTGGCCACCATTCTCGAAAGCATCTTGTGATGTTATTTAGTTAGTAGGTATTCTACTCCTGGGTTTTGAACCCGAGATTCACTCTACTTCTTGTTGTTAGTATTTGCTAGTTCCCTTAAGATATTAGTAACCTTGTGCTAGTCCTCGAGGTTTGTGGTATATCGTTCTTCCAATACCATGAGCCAATATGGCAGAAGTTATTTGAACCAAAAGATCACAATCAGATTACTCTTGAGGAGTTCTCCATTCATAATTGTAACTCTGCCGGTCCTACCTCTCTGCATGGGTTATCCGGAAGAAACATGTTGAACTTGGTTCGACATACTAATCTATGCATCCACAACTCAGAAAGTTATATGTTCCTTGAGTTGACCCTCCTCAGCTGTATTTTGACCCTAGTCTATCAATTGATAGTCAGGAATAGTTGTGCATTCGTGTTCATCGATGCCTATTATTCTTGTGGTCCGTCAAGCCATTCTATTCTGGAAAGACTAGGAGAAACAAACTCCAGTACCTCATCCATTTCTAGGAGTGGGTCAAAGCAGTTGTATTCCGCAGATCAAATGACAATCCAGCTTTTGCTCTGTTCTACCCTGGAGTATTACCCTCTTTATGTCAAGAATGCCATGATAATTGCACCACCTCTTATGAATTCTTGATACAGTGATACTTCTCGCCATCATCATTCGTTCCCCGGTTTCATGTTGTTGCAGCCGGAATACCGACAAGTGAACCGTGATGTGTGAAATCAATACTCCTAGCAACCCCATTGCTTGGTGGTTAATGGACAATAACCTCATTCTTAGCGTGTTGATTTTTGAATCATCACCCTAAGGTTGATCGTGCTAACTAGCCTTATTTCCAGTACACTTTTCGATCAATGAGTTAGGATTGTGTCAATCCCTCACCCTTTTTATCATATCATCTTTCCTTGAAAGAAAGATTGCTCCCGAGCTTAATAACATTTTGGTGGTTCATGATTTTCCGGGTATCTTCACGGAAGTATCACCAGGTCGTCCCCTGGCCGATATGTTGAGTTCGTGATCAAGTTGGTTTTCCAATAAACCACCCTTTTTCCAAGAATCCGTGTTGGATACCCCTGAGCTAGTTGGTTAAGCTGAACAACAGCTTGGAGAGTTGGAAGATAAAATCTTGCCTAACTTAGTTCATTCCAAAGGGATATCCTTGTGTTTGTGGGCGTTGAAGAAAGATGATATATTCCTCGATTGATCCTCATGATCAGTTGTCAGTGCTATTATCTTATCCAATCTTTGATTTGAGTATGGGCTTTCGTCAAATCAAATCAGAACCAACGATATCTGTAATGTTGTCTACTCGTGGTTGACTCCTCGAGCATACACCATTACATCTTTCGGTCTGACCAATACTATCACATTGTTCACATAATGGTGGAAGTCCAGTGATATGGAAATTCCGATGAGTTGCTGTTGAGCCCATCACCAACATCTTGTCTCCCCCATGATTCGTGTTAAACATTAAGCTAGTGTTGGAAGCTTTGTAAGCATTTCCTTCATGTTCCACTCATGAGGTATATGTTTGGTGAAAGAAGTGACTTTCTCCAAGTTCACGTGCATTAGGTGTAAGTTGCTGCCGTGAATTCAAGAAAGTTCATTTTTGCTTCCTCTGGAATCATCCCAAGTCAGTCATGCATGTGCGAAGTATTCTGTGGTCTGTTAGACTGATCATCTTCATTCCATATGTATTCCCTAGCACACCAAGCCACTGATTGATCTGTTCAAGGATAAGAAGTTCATCGATAAGTATACAAGGACTTCGATATCCTCAATGATGGTTCCCCATCTGAACCCGGTAGTGTTTTTATTGTAAGACTACTATGTGATCATGCTTGTCTTGGACAGCGTGTTCATAGGTTTGTAACAGAACCAGCTCATGTTTTGGAGCTTGCTATCGTTGTCGGATTTCGGGTTCCGGCAGACCCTTGAGGTTCGAACACTGGGGTGCGCACGGAGATTTCGTCCTCTTCCTACCTGCACCCCTCCGCCTCGCTAAGATCTAAGCTATGGAAGGAACAGCACAAGAGACACAGGGTTTATACTGGTTCGGGCCACCGTTGTGGTGTAATACCCTACTCTAGTGTGTGGTGTGGTGGATTGCCTCTTGGGCTGATGATCATGAGCAATACAAGGAAGAACAGCCTCGCGAGGGTTTGTTCTTGGCTGGGGGGATGAACTGCTAGGAGGAGTTCAGTCGCCCTTCTCTCTCTCTGTGTGATGCTACTCGATCCGATCCTAGCTAGTTTCTCTCTTGGCTTCTAGATTCTCCCTTCTTGATTGCCCCTCTACCCTTGGGGGTGGGTAGTCCTATTTATAGGCAAAGGCCCTGGGCCTCTTCCCAAATATTGAGCAGGAAGGGCGCCAACAATTGGCCATTTTGAAGGGGAACATCTGGTACACTTATCCTGACTAAAGTTGGTCCTCGCCTGCCAAAGGCTCTGGTGGTGACGCTGGCTTGGGCTCCACAATGACTTCCTCCCTGCTGTTGGACTGGTCTTGGTCTCGTTGCACCGAAACGGGTGCCTTTGCTTGATGCTCTCGCCTGCTCTTGCTCCCTTTGCACCAAAGAGGAAAGGAGGACACTGCGCGGCTGGCGCCCGCCTGGCGCCTTTGGTCGTCATGGCTTGTGTCACGGGCACCTCGTGAGGTACCCCGCCTTGATCTCTCCGCCTCCTCGTGAGCCAGCCTGATGAGGCCGTGCCCGAGGAAGCTCCGCGTCGTCCGCCCCGTGAGGCTTGGCCCCTCGCGAGGGTCTTGGGTCTGTGTTGATGAAGATGGGCCGCGCTGGGCCCCCTTTTGAGCCACGCCGCAGGCCGCAGGCAGGCAAGTTTGGGGACCCCCGTTCCCAGAATGCCGACAGTAGCCCCCGGGCCCAAGGCGCGCCCGGACTTGGCCGTGCAGGGAGGCGAAAGGGCAAGAGCGAAGCGCCGCGGGCCCTAACAGCCTGCGGCCTTGGGCGCCGCATGGCGGTTGACTGGACGTGGGCGCCTCAGCAACCGTGCGAGTTGATAAGGGAGCGGCTTCTGCCTAGGCTTTGCTTTTTTTTGCTTTCTCTAGTTGCTGCTCAGATCCCCTTTCTTGCGCCTCTCCTTCCTTCCTCCAAAATTTCTAGATCTACTCCGACCACGTGACCTAGGAAGCCATGGCGCCTCGTCAGTCCCCGGCCGGAGCTTGGTACTCGTCTGCCCTGGACTCGCCGAACGTGTCGGAGGCGAGCCTCGCCCGGTTGCGCCGGATGGCGGCGGCGCAGGGCATCGACGGGGCGAAGGTGTTCAAGGCCGGCTCCGCCACCCCTGAGGGCCAAGGGAGCACCTTCTATCCGTTCTTTGTAAGTGCCATTGCTGCTGGCCTGGTGCCTCCCTTCTCCGAGTTCTTCTTCTCTGTCCTCCGCCATTATAAGCTACAGGCTCTGCATCTCCACCCCAACTCCTTCCTTCTCCTGGCAATCTTCGCCTATTACTGCGAGGCTCACGTAGGGGTGCAGCCCTCAGTGGCCTTGCTGCGCCACTACTTCTACCTCCGGACCTCTCGCGGTCCTGCTTCCGCGTGCACGAGCTTCATCGTGTACTGTGGCGCCATTGCCATTTCGAACCCCGGGAAAAGGATTGAGGGCTTCAGGAGCAAGTGGGTCTTGGCAGATGCTGGGCGCATCCACCCTCGACTGATCTTGCCCACGGAGCAACCCACGAGCTCCAGCGATTGGGGTCGAGCGGAGCTCGCGGACCCCCGTGCGAAGCTGGTGTTGGAGAAGATGGACGCGGATCTGAGGCCGGCCAACATGGCAGCGGCGAAGCTGACCAGTGCGTCGCTGCTGAGGGAATTCCTGGAGCACCAGCTGGCTCCGCTTCGGCAGTACTCACTTCCGATGTGGAGGCCCCATCCGAGCCCCGCGGCCTTGGCCGACGAAGATCTGGCTGCGGTCCTCCAATCTCTGGTCGGGGGCGATGTGGCGAGGTTGGAGGGCGCTCCTACGCCCTTGTTCCTCCGTGACGACTGGGAGCAGGTAGTGGAGTCCATGCCCGTCTTCAACGGGGATGGGCCCATGCCCATGGAAACTCCAGGGGAATCGGTGGACGTGTCCTCCGATGACTCCAGCGAAGAGGAGGAAGGAGGGGAGCGGGAAAAAGGGCCTGACTCCGAGGCGACTAACGGAGAGTCGAGGGCTCCCCTCCCCCGGCGCAGGTCCCGCGCTCTCCGCCTCTCTCCGAGCGATGACGACGAGGATGATGACGAGTGGGGCGGCGGGAGCTTGCCCCCGATCCCGAAGAAGGACAGGACCGGGCTGATCTCCCGCGGGTCTGCCCCGGCCCCGAGGCGGACCGCAGACGCGCCTTCCGCTCCCGAGCTTCCCAAGGTTGACCCTTCCAGCTGGCTTTCAGGCTTCAAATTTGGCCGGAGGCTGCCTGAGCTCACTGGCGACGACCCGTAAGCGCTTGATTCTTGTCTTTATTTCTTGTTCTGCTGCTGAGGCTTGACGTCCACATCTCTTGGACAGGCTGGCGCCCGCAGCAAAGAAGCCGAAGGGAGCTCCTGAGGTTCCATCCGTGGCAGCGCCTCTGCCCGCGAAGGAAGGTGACCGCGACGCACAGGCTTCTCCTGCCCGGTCGTCCTTGCGAGGCCTGGCTGAGCCGGCTGGGGCGAGCTCAGCCCCCATGGCCCAAGTGATTCCCGAGGTGTCTTTGCCTGCTGCTGCCACTACAGCCGTCGGGGCGCAGCAGGCTCCACCTCAGGATGCTATGGTCGCGCTGCCGCCTTCTCCTCCTACTCCATCGACTACTGTCTCTCCGACTCCTCCTGCCGTTCGGGATCGTGCTGCTGCCGAGCTGGACCGGTTGCGGCAGGGTCTTCTTGGGGCCGACCCTCGCTTGGTGGCCGGGCGGTTGGAGCTGGCTTCAGGATGGATTCGCTCCGACGCTTCGATTCGGGCGGCGCTGGTCCAGGCCTCGACGGCTTGCGATGAGGAGAGGCAGGCCGTCCTTGAGGCGAAGGCTGCTCGTGACGCAGTCCTGGGGGAGGTGGTCGACGTTCGTGGTCGCTGCAAGGCGCTGGAGGACGAGCTGCAAGGCCTGCGGGACCAGCTCGCGAAAGAGGTCCGCCTTCGCCAAGAGCAGGAAGAAGGCGTGAAGGCTCGCGAGGCGGCCGTCAAGGAGAGGGAGGTCAAGCTCAGGAGGCACCGTGACCGCCTAGGCGTGCTGGAGCAGGAGTTGGGGGCGAGGAAGGTCGAGCTGGACGACAAGGCCCAGGTTCTTGCCGAGGACCGCGTGGCCTTCGCGGAGATGGAGGCGAAGGCTCGCTCCTCGCTGAGGACGCTTTACGACAGCGGCCTGGAGAGCCCGCTGGCTGGCGCCGAGGACGGCCCCGCCAAGCTGCTTCCCTTCCTGGTTCGCGCTCTTGAAGATATCGCCCTTGGCCTTGGCCCCACGACCGAGGCCGAGGCGCGTGTCCTGTCTTCTGCAGCGCTGACGCGGGTCCTCACCCACATCTACCTTCGTGATCCCAGCGTCGACCTCGACAGCCTGCTGGAGCCAGTAAGTGGCGAGCGTGCCGCTGCCGCTGCTGAGGCCGTGAAGGGTCGCGCGGAGGCTCTGCTGGGGAAGTTCCGGGCCTTCAGCACCAAGCCGAAGCAAGGCGCTGCCGACCCCGCTGCTCCATGAGGCGAACCCACTCCGCGCTGCTCCACCGCCGACAAGTGACTCCGTTGTGGCTCCTGTCCTGCCTTTAATTCCTGCACATGTATCATGCCTCGGGGAGGCATTTAAACTTGCGTTTGGCATTGAGATAACAGTGTGGATTGTAATATTTGCTTTTGAATTCCTTGAAATTTACGCTTTTCCTTCCTACTTGCTTATGATCTACGCCGGCAGAGCCCGGCCCCGCGCATACCTCAGCCGCCGTTAGCCCCGACCGAAAACCAGGACGGGACCAAGGAGTGAGGGGCTACGTGACAAGTTAGGCTCCTGAGTCGCGATGCTCAGGAGTCCCCCTTGGCGCACGAACAGCAAGTAGGGAGGTGTGATGTGGGTGGATCTACCGTTCTACGTCTGCAGAGCCCGGCCGCGCGCATACCTCAACCGCCGTTAGCCTTTCGGAACTAAGGAGTGAGGGGCTACGTGACCAGTTAGGCTCCTGAGTCGCGATGCTCAGGAGTCCCCCTTGACGCTCAAACGGCCTTCGTACCTTGGCTCCGCTCAGGGAGAGACGCGCGACGAACCAGGCCCGGGGGGGCTTGGCTGGGTGGCGTGCGTCTGGGCGTGACCCAGGCGCAGCCCCCGTGCCCAGCCCCCTCGCGCGGCACTCCCGAGGGGAGGCGTTATGATGAGGCTAGACACTGAGCTCTGGGCTCCCTGAGGTTGATGCGGCCCGGGGGACGCCCTCAGTTGTTTATCACCAGCGCAGAGCATAGTGCTTCCATATGTGTACGGGCATAGCCGCTCCTCGGCAGTGTCGTCAGCCAACGCGGAGCATGGTGCTTCCACTGGTACGTGGGAGGGGGCTCCCCTCCGGGAGGAGCCCCCGAGGCATGTACATCCCCGCCCTGACACGTGGCTGGCACGGTAGGGCCTGGCGAGGTGTATCTGGGCACCCATGAGCCAGCGCGGGACTCACGGGGCCCTACCTCTAGGCGGGTTGCGCCTGGCACTGGGCCTTATCTTGTGATGTGTCCCTGCAAATTTGGTTAGATGCCGGCACTCTACGTCCTCGGGTCCCGGCCCTCGAGCTGGTCTCAGCCGTCGCTGGTATGCCAGGTCGCGATGCCGTGGACAAGGCCAGAGGGTGAGGGCTGGAGAGCCAGTAAGAGCCCTGAGTCGCGATGCTCAGGTACCCCCCGTTTAACGTGCAAGTGGTCGGCATGGAGAAGAAGAGGTGCCATGGACAGGCATCAAATAATCAAGCATGGCGGGTCGAACGCATAGCCGGAAATAAACGCAAAAGGGATACATGCCGCTGGGTCTGGCCTGAGCGACTTGGGGGATGATGCAGCCCGAGGGGCGCCCCCAACAAAGTAAGCTAACAACATGAAATAAAAGGGATACATGCCGCAGGGACGGACCCACGCGGCCTGGGAATAATGCAGCCCTGGGGGGCGCTCCCAGCTGGAAATGAAACTTGAAAGATGTCACCTGATGATGTTGAGGACGAAGGAGTGTTGGCGTAGCAGACTCGGTGGGCTGCGGAAGCCGATCCTCACGAGCCCCCAGGCCCAGGGGCCCCGGGAGGCTCCGGAGGCGCTGGTGGCTCCTCGCAGACCATCTCCATCTCCGCCAGGGTTGCGGAACGCCTGGCCTCTTGAGCCTCCATGATGCCCCTCATGAGACGCTGGTACGTGGCAGCCGCGTTCGGCAAGCCGTAAGGCATGCGAACGTAGCTGTGGGGTGGACCTTCGCAGCGCCCCACTCGCGAGGGCCAGAGGCGCTCCAGAGAGGCGACTTGATTGAGCCCTGGTATGTCGATGCAGACGCGCATCCCACCATCCTCGCCTGGATGGGGAGCCACAGCTGGTAGGCGACGGCCGCCTTTCATGACTCTTGACTCCTGTAGCTCCTGAATGGCCTTGCTGACGAACTCCTGAGGGTCTGGCCCTCCTTGCCTTACTCCTTCTTGAGGGAAACCTGCTTCGAAACACGCCTCCATGTGGTGCCCAAGCGCCTCCCTCGTGACCTTAGCCAGGTCGGTGGCCCTCCAGGGGAGAGCCCCCGAGCCCTGCCTGAGGAGGGCGCCAGGCGCGCTTTCCTATGTGATGGAAGGAGGTTCCCCCTGGGCAGGCGCGGGCCCTGAGGGGCCTGCCTCCTGAGGGGCCGGGCCGGACGATGTCTTCTTCTTCTTCTTGGGGGCGGTCTCGGGAAGCCTCCTGCTTCCACGATCCGGGTCTTCCAGTGATGCGGCCTGAAAGGCTCGTTCTAGGGAACACACCGCGTCCTTCTCTTCACAGGGCACCGTGATGACTCCGCCACTTCCTGGCATCTTGAGGACGTTGTAGCCGTGGTGAGTTATGACCATGAACTTGGCCAGCGCTGGGTACCCAAGGATGGCGTTGTACGACAGGCGAATGTGAGCGACGTCGAAGTTGATGAGCTCGGTGCGGTAGTTGTCGCGTGCCCCGAAGGTGACAGGGAGGCAGACCTGCCCAATCGGGACCGTGGAGCCGTCGGTGACTCCGGAGAAAGGCTTGGTTGGCTGAAGCTGGTTGTAGGGCACTTGGAGATTGTTGAATGTTTCCATGGACAGGACATTGAGCCCTGCCCCGCCATTGATGAGGGTCCTGGTGACCACCACGTTGCTGACGATTGGGGAACAAAGCATCGGGAGGACTCCGGCTGTGGCCGCAAACTTGACCTGATCTGCTGAGCTGAACGTGATGGCGCACGCCGACCACCTGAGGGGGCGCGTGGCTTCGAGTTTGGGGAGGACTGCATTCACTTCGCGGGCGAACTGCTTGAAGATGCATTGAGAGGCTGGGGCTTGAGCCCCGCCCAGGATGCAGGCGATCGCGCGCGGCTCCTGGAAGCCCCCAGCCCCCTCGTCCTATTGGCGGTCCTCGTTTCTCCTTGGCTGCGGCGGCAGCGGAGGGAGGCCTGCGTTGCCTTGCGGGCGATCCTCGCGAGGCTGATCCCTCTAGTCTCCCTCGCGAGGCGGGTCTTGCCAGCGATCCTCGCGAGGTCGATCGCGCCACCCTTGGCGCGGGTAGCGGTCTTCCCAGCGTCCTGTGTTCCTTCCTCCTCCTCGACCGTAGCCCCGGTCACCGTGGTCGGGGCGACGGCCGATTCTTCCTTCTCGCACGGCTCGGAGCTCTTGACATTCGTTGGTGTTGTGGGTGTGGAGGTCATGGTACACACAGTATCGACTGCCCTTGGAAGATTCGGGCTGATCTCTGCCCCACTTGGTGTCTGGTTCTGCCGCGAGCATGGCAGCCCCATTGCGCTTCACATCCTTGGCCTTGGGCTTCTTCTCTTCTGGGTCTGCGGCAGGCAGCTCGAGGAGGGAGATACGCCCTTCCTCAGCCCTGGCGCACTTGGTTGCCAAGTTGAACAACTCCAAGGAAGTGCACAGGTCTTCATGCATCGCCAGCTCCTCCTTCATCTTGACATCGCGCACGCCGTCGGAGAAGGCTGAGATGATGGCCTCCTCGGTCACCTTGGGAATCTTGAGGCGTGCGTTGTTGAAGCGCTGGATGTACTTCTGCAGGGTCTCTCCGGGTTGTTGCTTGATGCGGCGCATGTCGCTCACGGCGGGTGGCCGGTCGCGAGTACCTTGGAAGTTGGCGATGAAGCGGGTGCGCATCTCGTCCCAGGAGGAGATCATGCCTAGAGCCAGGTTCAGGAGCCAGGTGCGGGCCCTGTCCTTGAGCGCCATGGGAAACCAGTTCGCCATGACCTTCTCGTCTCCGTTGGCAGCTTCGATGCCCAGCTCATAGAGCTGGAGGAACTCCGCAGGGTCGGCCGTGCCGTCGTAACGAGGAGGCAGGTCTGGCTTGAACTTGCCAGGCCACGCGACGCTACGTAGCTCGGTGGTGAAGGCACGGCGGCCTGCTGTGGCCACGGGAGGCCTTGGGTGACGGAGAGCTTGGTCTTGCATGTCCCCACGCGCTGCAGCTGGGAGCAGCGCGGGGTCTTGACGTGCGGGAGCAGGAGCATGGTCGCGACGTGCTGGAGCAGGGAGCGCCCGGGCAGCTTCTTGCAGGCGAGGGAGTTCTTGGCAGCTTTGCTCTTGCCGCGCTGGCACCTGACGGAGCGGGTTCCGCCCAGGGGCCACGCGCCTTGGAGCCGTGGTGCCTTCTTGAGGAGGAGGTGCCTGGGGCACCCCCGAAGCTTCGCCGCCCACGCGGGGCGGGGTGCGGTGCAGCAGAACAGACGGCGCAGGAGAGCCCCCTGCGGCACGAACGAGCTCGGTGACGCAGTCGAGCCATTCTTCGTAGACGTCGTCGACGGGACGGTAGCGCAGGAGCTCGTTTGCCGCGATGAGCGCAGCTTGAGCCTCCATGGGTGCGCGGAGCGCGCGGGACGAAGAACCAGCTGGGGTGAGCGAGGGAGTAGCGGTGCGGCCGTCTTGCCGCACGGACGGATGCTGAGACGATGCTTGCTGCTCGTTCCCCGCCGGGCCAGTGGCGGCGTTGACGGCAGGTGACGGGGAACGGCGAGGACGCCCGCCGACAGGAGCCGTCTGGGCGACGCGGGAAGCAAGAGCGGCCCGGCGCTCGGCGCGGGCCCGACGAGCATCAGGCATGGACGCGATGGTCGGAGGAGAACGGGGTGGTGGAAGACGAATTCCGGCGCACCCCTACCTGGAGCGCCAAATGTCGGATTTCGGGTTCTGGCAGACCCTTGAGGTTCGAACACTGGGGTGCACGCGGAGATTTCGCCTTCTTCCTACCTGCACCCCTCCGCCTCGCTAAGATCTAAGCTATGGAAAGAACAGCACAAGAGACACAGGGTTTATACTGGTTCGGGCCACCGTTGTGGTGTAATACCCTACTCCAGTGTGTGGTGTGGTGGATTGCCTCTTGGGCTGATGATGATGAGCAATACAAGGAAGAACAGCCTCGCGAGGGTCTGTTCTTGGCTGGGGGGATGAACTGCTAGGAGGAGTTCAGTCGCCCTTCTCTCTCTCTCTGTTTGTGATGCTACTCGCTCCGATCCTAGCTAGTTTCTCTCTTGGCTTCTAGATTCTCCCTTCTTGATTGCCCCTCTACCCTGGGGGTGGCTAGTCCTATTTGTAGGCAAAGGCCCTGGGCCTCTTCCCAAATATTGAGCGGGAAGGGCGCCAACAATTGGCCATTTTGAAGGGGAACATCTGGTACATTTATCCTGACTAAAGTTGGTCCTCGCCTGCCAAAGGCTCTGGTGGTGACGCTGGCTTGGGCTCCACAATGACTTCCTCCCTGCCGTTGGACTGGTCTTGGTCTCGTTGCACCAAAACGGGTGCCTTTGCTTGATTCTCTCGCCTGCGCTTGCTCCCTTTGCACCAAAGAGGAAAGGAGGACACTGCGGGGCTGGCGCCCGCCTGGCGCCTTTGGTCGTCATGGCTTGCGTCACGGGCACCTCGTGAGGTACCCCGCCTTGATCTCTCCGCCTCCTCGCGAGCCAGCCTAATGAGGCCGTGCCCGAGGAAGCTCCATGTCGTCCGCCCCGCGAGGCTTGGCCCCTCGCGAGGGTCTTGGGTCTGTGTTGATGAAGATGGGCCGCGCTGGGCCCCCTTTTGAGCCACGCCGCAGGCAGGCAAGTCTGGGGACCCCCGTTCCCAGAACACCGACAATCGTAGTTCATTTCCCGATAATCTTGCAACGTCATCTCTTGATTTGTGTTGCTACCTTCTTTTTCTAGATACGCTGTCTGGAATATTCCGTTACCAACCATATCTGAATCTCAGGCAAATATGATGGTTGGAACATTCCCAACATTTGCATTTTGTTCCCAACTTGCCCCCGCCTTTGTCCCATTTTACCTACGGTCTGCCTTTTCAGTAATTGCTATTCGGGATCATCTTCAAAAGTGGGCTTACCATGGGTCCCATCCATTTCCGATGATAAGAAAAAATCATCCATTGCCTTTTCTTCAACAAGGTAGTCCACATCATCCATCCTAGTCTGAGTATGCCACTCCTTCAAACTCTTCCAGACGATCGTTTGAGAATTGCCTTAGGCTGGTATAGAGAGTTTCAATGATCTTTGTATCAAAAGTAATTCTTTTTGCCACTTAAGGGAATAATTCTACGAGTCACCTCCTCCAACATGTCTTGTTAGGGAATCATGGCAACTCAACTCCTCGCTATGTTGACAACCGTTCACCACCTTCTTAAGTGTGGAATTGTTGCCTACCTAGTGAACCTTCGTCGTCCGTTTCACTCCATCCCTCTAGGTGTATGCTTCGTGTCTCAGCTCGAGAGATGTTTATATGTCTCATCCCGCGAGTGGATCTTGAATTGCTCGATCTTTGAGAAGATCGATTTCTGAAGAGTTTCTTTCTGTCGTCATAGTTGGATGAAGATCTCGAAAGCAAGGATGTCAAGACCAACAGGATGCAATGGATCAACATCTTCGGGAAAGGTAGTTGGATCATGAAGATTGTGATAGTTCGAGTCCCCTCTTCCTTTTATCCTACGCTTGAATCTCGGGACGAGATTCTTGTTTAGTGGGGGTGAGTTGTCACAACCCTATAATTTGGTTGCAGACAGTGGCATTGCATCCATGCATCATGTCTAAAGTTATGTGAAATTGAAATGGGGATTGTTCCAAACCCTAGTACCAAAATTAAATCAACTAAGTTCAACTGAAAATTGCATTCAATGAACCCAAAATGCCTTCATTAATGTTTGATATTTTTGGCAAGGCTTTGAGTCCAAACCAAAAATGGTGAACATTTTTGTGGAATATTTTGGGCACTGAATTTAAGTCATTATTGTATTTGAATTTGGAATTATATTCATAATATATGGAATATGTTTCAAATAACTTTGAAATGTTTATGTGCTATTGGAGAAGTCCATCCAGCAACATAAAAATATTCAAAGGGTTTTTGTCACTGTTTTGAAATTGTTCCGATTTTTAAACAGTGGCAGAATGTTAATCAAAAGAAAAGAAAACAAAAAGTTAAAAAAGGACAAAAACCTTACCTGTCCAGCCCAGCCGGCCCAACACTGTAGCTGGCCCAGCCCAGCCGTCGCACCGTCTTCAACCTCCTGCCAGTAGGCAGGAGGGCGTGTGTTCCGCGCGCGCGTGCACGCGCTGCGCCACCTCCTCTCTCCCTGCCTGCGTGGACCTCCCTCGTGTCTCCACACACCTCCCTGGTCTCTCTCTCACTCTCCCCGTGCTCCCCCCTCCTCTGTCTCGATCTCTCACGCACACCCAAACGCGGCCGTCGCCACCGACGACGATCACCGTGGCCACTATCTACCCTACCCCTCTCCTTACCATCCAACGGCTCCGCCACGATGCCCTCTTCCTCATTGCCAAGACACGTGACACGGGGAGCCCCGTGCCGTTGTCCTCGCCTTCGTCTTCTTCCGCGGGATCCGACGACAACCGCTGATGATTCGACGCCGTCCGACCTCCCCCGAGCTCGCCGTCTGCTCCAACCGACTCGCCGTGAGCCCCTGCCTCCTCTCCCCTTGCTCCCATGCTCCTTTTCTCGCCATGGCCACCGTTCCGCCGGCGACCGATTCGCACCGCCGCCTGAGCTCCTCGCCGCCGTGGCCAGAGGCCGTGTTCGTCGCTCCTAGGCACGTGGACATGCTCCAGACCTCGCGAGGAACCCAACCCGCACCCCAACTCGCTCTCTCGAGCGCTGCAGCTGCGTCCCCGCACCCGGCCGAACTCCGATCGCCGCCTCGCTCGCCGCCGTCGACGCCACAGCCCACCAGAGCACCAGCCACTGCCACCGTTCGAAGCGCCGCACCAGCAGCTCTCCAACGCACCCACCCGCGCAAGCTCTAGCCGCCGGAAACGGCCGGACGGGCATCGCTGCCGTGCTCCGGTTATCGCCGGAGTTAATCCGGTGACGTGGACGTATTAGATTAGCCTAATTGCTATGATTAGCCTAACTAAAGCTCCTGACAGCGGGCCCTACCACTGGTCAAACCCAGTCAGCGCTAGGTTTGACCGAGATTAGTCCCCGTGTCACTGATGTGTGGACCCCGCACGTCAGGTTTGACCTGGGTCAACCCAGTTGACCTGCTGGCGCAGTGCTGTCGTCATGCTGACGCAGTAAATGTTTTCTGGCGTTTTTATAATTAGAAAATTCTAGAAATTGTCTAAAACTTCTAAAAATCATAGAAATTAATCTATAACTCAGAATGAAATAAATTATATATGAAAAATTATCAAAAAAATCCAATCTATCCATCTGTACCATTTTCATGCATGTTAGAACAAATTAAGGCTACTGTTTCAGACAAATCAAATGAATGGTATTTAAATAACCACATGTGGAGTTTGAATTTGAACTTTGGGTTCAAACCAACCTCATTTAACCTGTTGCTAGTTGCATTAGCTCAAATCACAGCATATTGACATGTCATGATCATGCATCATATTGTGCATTGCATTGATTGTGTTCTTCCTTGTTTGTCGGTGTTTGTCCCCTCTCGATAGACGTGGTTCCGACGACGAGAACGATGACACGGATGAAGTGTGTTCCTCTTCAGAAGTGTCAGGAAAGCAAAACCCCCTTGTTCATTCCGATACAATCCCACTCTCTCGCTCCTGCTCTCTTTTACTGCATTAGGACAACACTGATTCAACTGTTACATGTTGCGGTAGCTGAACCCCTTTCCTCTGCATGACCTGTCATTGCCACAGTAAATAGATGAAACCCACTAGCATGAGTAGGAGTTGTTTGAGCCCTGATGTGCCTACTCATTCATGCTTGTTTGTCATGCCTGCTACTGCTTAGAGTTGAGTCAGGTCTGATTCATCAGGGATGAATTGGAATGGTGGTGAACATGTCCTATTGTGTGTGAGCTAAGTGTGTGAACACAATTTGGTAAAGGTAGCGGTGAGAGGCCATGTTGGAGTACATGGTGGGTTGTCTCATTGCAGCCGTCCTCAGGAACTGAGTTCTGTGTTTGTGATCCATGAACAATTACTACCACACATTGGGCTCCGGGCGCTCCAAGCTCTCTCGACTTATTAATCTACCTGATCTCTGTCCAGGAGTTGCAACTAGTTTCTGGTGTTTGTAGGTAGTGTTAGTAGTCTACCAAGTGTCACCCAGTACAGGTGGGCTTGGGACGGACTAGGCACAGTGGCCCGGTGTACCAAGTGGCACCCGGATGGTGGGCTTGGGAACCCTGTACACATCATTTGGGGCCGTGAGCGACACCCCGTCCGGATCTCCTTGTGGATGGAACCCGAATAGGCGATAAACCTGGACGAGAGACTTGTGTGATTAGTCAGGTCGTGGATGACTCCCTCACCAGGCTTCCGCTTGAAGGTTGCCGAGATACATGACGTGTACATGGTGGTAAGTGGCGAGAGCGTGTGTGAAGAAGTACACCCCTGCAGGGTTATCATTATCTATTCGAATAGCCGGATTCCTTGGATATGGAAACTTGGACCCCTTGCATAGTTCATAGACAAGTGAAAGTGGATACTCTAAAATGCGCAAGATAAGCGTGAGTGCTATGGATGGTGTTCTCGTAGGGAGACGGGAGCGGATCCATAGTGGTGTATTGATATGGTGAATATGTGGACTCGTGTGCGCCACCTCAAAAGAGTTGCTTGCAGTCGTAGTTCAGGATAGCCACTGAGTCAAAGCTGGCTTGCTGCAGTTAAACTCCACCACCCCTTTGTTGATACCGATGCATATGTAGTTAGTTCTGATGTAAGTCTTGCTCGGTACATTTGTAATCACGTTTGCTTAATTTATGTTTTTGCAGAGAGACTTCAGTCTCGCTAGTAGTTCCATGTGGACTTGGACGTTTAGCTTGATACCTCAGCTACGATCTTGCGCCCTCGGCAGGATCTGGTAGATAGTCAAGCTTCTTAGCCTTTTCCATTTGTAGATGTCTGTACTTAGACATATTAAGCTTCCGCATGTGCTTTGACTTGTATGCTCTGAATGTTGGGTCATGTGACCCATGTTTGTATTATCTGGCTCTTCAGAGCCTAATGAATAAATACTTGAGTCGTAGAGTTATGTTGTGATGCCATGTTGTATTTACACATATCGAGCATATTGTGTGTATGATTGAAATGCTTGGTATGTGTGGGATCCGACAACCTAGTTGTTTATCCTTGGCAGCCTCTCTTATGGGGAAATGTAGTCTTGTGCTTCCATGAGCCATAGTAGTCCGCTACAGCCTGGTTCACCGGAGTCCTGCTAGGCCCGCACTACTGCTCCGGAACACATGACTGGCCGGCATGCGTTTCACTTCGTTCATGTGTCTGTCCCTTTGGGGAAATGTCACGTGATGACATCCGGAGTCCTGCCTAGCCTACTACAGCCCGGGTTCCCGGAGTCCTGTTAGCCCAGTGCTACAGCCCGGATTCGCACGCTGCTGTCCAACATGCTCGATGTTGATTCATGTATGCATGTCCCCGTAAGTTAGTGCCACTTTGGGTTCACGGCTAGTCATGTCGGCCCGGGTTCTCTGTCATATGGATGCTAGCGACACCAGCATATACGTGAGCCAAAAGGCGCAAACGGTCCTGGGCCATGGTAAGGCGACACCCGTGGAAATACCGTGCGTGAAGCCGCAATGTGATATGAGGTGTTACCGGCTAGATCGATGTGACTTGGAATCGAGGTCCTGACAGATATTTACATGGCTGGTGTGTTGCCGCTAGCCTTCAATGAGCACTAACACTAGTAGTGGGAAAACGATGGGAGAAGAGGTGGGAAACCGATGAGAGGAGTGGCGAGAAACGGTAGCCTGTTTAGAAAACCTAGTAGAGAAGGAAGTGTGAGCTAGCACGACGCATGCGCACAGTGCTTACCCATGTACTGCATGTGCTGTCGAAAGGGCTCGGGGTTGCCGTTCGATCTGGGAGCATCCAACGGTGCACACGTATGATTCTTGGGGTTTGGATTCTGGCCAATCAGAACGCACGACTCAGATCGCGCGCACAGCAGGGGGAGGGGGGGCATCAGCCACGATTTCGTAGGCACACGACTTTCATGAGTGAACTGTGTGCTATTTGAAAACATTTCGTGAGAAGAATCTCGGTTTTTAAATCCCCGTAAATCCAAAACTCACCCGAAAATCATGAAACCTGACATGGTGTCACGACATGGCACATATATGTCGAGGAATTTTTTTCTTCCATTTTGGCACAAGTTTTATTACAAGCCTCTTACAAACCGGAACTTCTCTCAAAGAAGCCTCGTGGTTCCGATAGGGAAACATGTCCCCCTTGTGGGTGAAATGTAATCACTGCCTCTTTTCACCTTGTATTTTCTTCTATGGGCAACATGGAACGACAGGATATCCGTGCTGAAATTTAAACTTATTTAGGGTTTGTTTGGCCTTTTTATACACTAATTAAGTTTCCTAGGCATTTAATGTCCATAATTCAAATATGAGCTTCAAATACATGCTCCAGTTCACCGAAATGGCTAGAAAATTTATACATGTGTCCTTGGGTGCATGTTTAGGTCCCATGCCAGGAATGGGAACGAATTACAACCGTACCCGCGTCCTGGCTCGTCCTCAAACATTTGGAATCTCCGTTTTTAAATCACCGTAAATCCTAAACTCACCAGAAAGTCATCAAAGGTGGCATGGTGTCACGTCATGGCACACATATGTCATGGTAAAAACATTGTCCAATTTGGGCCAAGCTTTATTACAAACCTCTTACAAACCGGAGCTTCTCTCAAAGAAGCCTCCTGGTTCCGATAGGGAAACGTGTTCCCCTTGTGGGCGAAACATAATCACTGCCTCTTTTCGCCTTGTATTTTCTTCCATAGGCAACATGGAACGAAATGATATCCATGCTGAAATTTGAAATTATTCAGGGTTCATTTAGCCTTTTTATACACTAATTGTGTTTCCTAGGCGTTCAATGTCCATAATTCAAACCTGAACTACAAATAGATGCTCCAGTTCACCAAAATGGCTAGAAAAATTATACATGTGTCCTTGGGTGCATGTTTAGGTCCCATGCCAGGAATTTGAACGAATTACAATTGTACCGATGTCCTGGCTCATCCTCAAACATTTTGAATCTCGGTTTTTAAATCCCCAGAAATCCAAAACTCACCAGAAAGTCATCAAAGGTGGCATGGTGTCATGTCATGGCACATATATGTCGTGGTAAAAACATTGCCAATTTGGGCCAAGCTTTATTACAAACCTCTTACAAACCGGAGCCTGTCGCAAGAACTCTCGTGGTTTCGATAGGGAAACGTCTCCCCTAGTGGGCCAAACGATAATCGCTCCCTCTTCTAGCCTCGTATCTTCTTCTACACGCAACACGGAACAACGTGAGATTCACTCTGAACTTTCAAATTATTCAGGGTTCGTTTGACCTTTTTAATTCATTAATTGTGTTTTATAGGCATTTACTGTCCATAATTCAAATTCGAACTACAAATACATGCTCCAGTGCACCAAAATGGCTAGAAAAAAATGTAAATGTTTCCTTGGGGTGCATGTTTAGGTCCCATGGAACGAATGGGAATGAATTCAACGATCTTGCCATCCTGGCTTGGCCACAAACATTGCGAATCTCGGTTTTTAAATCTCTGATAATCCAAAACTCACCAGGAAATCATGAAACTTGGCATGGTGTCGGGCTGCCTTGAACTTTGTTTTCGACATGCAACATAGAATACCAGGAGTGTCGGGCTGAAATTTGAAATTATTCAGGGTTTGTTTGGCCATTGTGTATATATATATATTACTAATTACTAAGTTTTCTACGCATTTAATGAAGTCCAAATCCAAATTTGAACTACAAGCACTTGCTCCAGTGAAGCAAAATGGGTGGGAAATCGTACATGTGTCATTGGGTGCATGTTTAGGTCTCATTTACGGAATGCGAATAAATTACAAACTTGTCGTCATCCTGAAACATTGAGAATCTCGGTTTTTAAATCCCAGTAAATAAAAAACTCACCCAAAAAACATGAAACTTGGCATGGTTTCATGACATGGCACATATATGTCGTTGTAAAAGAATTGTCCAATTTGAGAAGAGACGCACACATTAGTAGCCAACGAAGTCCTTTTTGAAACAAAAAGCTGACACGTTAATATTGCAAACGGTTGTATTATATTAAACGTGTCGAAATTTAACCATACTCGATGGCATGCGTGCTGTAGCTGTTTGATTAGACAGGACGAGCGCGAGAAGTCCGCTGTGTAGGCTCGACTGGATGCGTGCGACCAGTCCGCCACACAGGCTCGACGGGACGCGCGCATCCTGTCCATCTCGTAGGCTCGATGGTACACGTGCGAGCAGCAAGGCCACCCATGCTCACCGGGAAGCGAGCTCTTTGACCCCCATGCACCAGCCACCGCCCGCCTCGCTCACAACCTCTCCATTAATGGGTTAATTAAAGCACCTGGACGGAGGGTGTTTGCTTGTGATCCCATGGCAATATTATATTTGTTCATGTTTTCAACTTGTATTCCACCCTAATTTAAATTTCCACATAGGGCAACGGATAATACGACCACAAATAAAATGGCAACAGATAATATGATGACAAATTTACAATGGCGCAGATAATAATTGTCTTACATATTCCGGATAATTTAAAATGCCACATGCGGCAAAGCTCGGAAGACACGGGGCAAGAGAAGAAGGAAATTGCAGACAACGATCTGGGTCGCTACTGTCTCTACTCGTTGATGGATCGCCGGGCAACGACATCATCCAGCTCCTTCTTCAATTCATCACGACTTTGCTTGAAAGCAGCCACCGATTCCTCCACCTCCTACTCGCGCTCGATCTGGAGCTTCCTAAAGTCACCCATCAGTTCCTCGACGACCGCTGTCAGCGTCATCCCCGAGGCACTGCTCTGCTCATCAACATCTTCCAGCTGGCGGCCTCCTCCTCCTTATCGGCAAGCGCCATGAGGAGCTTCGCATTGTCACTCATGAGTTGCTCGACGAGGCCGGTCTCCTTGTCAACTGAGGCATCGTTGATCTTGAGCAGCTTCATCAAGCCGTCGATCAGCTCCTGCTGCATAGTGAAGCTAGCGAGAATGTCATCATCGCCGGCGACGGACTTCAGGAATGCCAGCTCATCGCGATGGCAGACGCCACGAATGCGCTTGTGAGAGCCCTCGCATGCCCGTGAGAGCTCGTTCGAGGGCTCCGTGACGCGCCGGGACATCTCTGCTGTGGCTGCGGCTTCGTGGCGAGACGTAAAGTGCTTCCGCGGCCTTGGTCTTTGCTTCCTGGTTATATGTCCACCCTAAACTCCTCCCACCGGTCATGGCGGAACGACTTGACAGGAAAGACCTGTTTTGTGGGTGATGAGGAGAGGAACTGTGAAGTAATTTTCGAGTGGCTAGTTTTTATAGCCTGGTGCTAAGTGTGAACACATATTAGTTTGATAAGTGTGAACGGATTTGTAATTACTTATTGCGTTTTAATCTGCAATGTGACGAGAAACAAGGTCAAAATTTATTGAAGGCAGAAGGTTGACCACGTGGTTGCTTGCCGTTGAGGTGGCCGCGGTGTGCTCTGCTCGCGTCCGTCTAAGCGTTTTTCTCGCCATTGAGGCGGCCGCGGCGTGCTCCGTTCATCCGAGTCGGCTGTTTCCCACATATCACACACATCTTGTTAAGTTGAACCATTTCTGTTGTGTTCCCTAATCAAAAACAGTTCGTCCGAGTGAACCGTATGCCGTATATCACGCACACTTTGATCTGGCTAACCGTTTCTGTTGCACTCCCTAATAGAAAATAGTTCATCGGAGCGAATTGTATGCCATATATCGCACACACATTGATATGGTTGCCCATTTGTGTTGTTCTGCCTCATCGCAAATAGTTCGAATGGATTAACTATGTGCCCTGCATCGAACACGCAACTAAAATCTGAACCGTGTTTGATGGCTCTGCCATCAAAAATGTTTTGCACCTTTTGACAGTTTTTTACAGCCCCGTTTGCGATTAATGCATCGCACACAGTTTCGTGAAAGGGTCTCTGATCGTAGTGTCGCGTTAGCAACATCCTGCGGTAGTGTAGTCTCCGCGGCGAGCGGTGATGAGCTCTTGTCCTCAAGATGCAGCTTGAGAGCATCCACTGACTCCTCCACCAGCCTTTTGCGCTTGATGCACAACATGGCATTCTCGTCCATAAGTTTCTCGACGATGATGCCGGTCCTCTTCAACAAGGCAGTGGCCTCCTCCTGCTGATCCGCACTTCCGATGATCTTCACCCTCAACAGGTCGCGCTCGTCCCAAAGCTTCGCATTGCTCTCCCTTAGATTCGAGATGACGCCAGTAGCCTGTTCAAATGAGGCTTTCATGTCATCCTGCATCCTCGCCCAGCCGGAGATCTGATCCATCTAGCTATGGACGATCGCATGCATGCGCCTATAAGAGTCCTCGCCTGCCCGCGAGACATTTTCCCAGGCCTCCGCGGTGCGGGAGGACAGCTCTGCTGCATTCGCGGCGCGGCGGGACATCTCTGCTGCTTCCGCGGCGCGGCCGGACCAGTCTGCTGCATCGACGGCGCGGTGGAACCTCCGTGCTGCTTCGGCGGTGCTATGGGACCTCTGTGCTGCTACGGCCGCGCGACGGGACATGTCGACTGCTTTCACGGTGAGGCAGGACTTCTCTCGTTCTTCCGCTTCCATGCTCTCCTCTCCCTGGTGGCAATCTCTTGACCCAGAACTCACGCTGGCCATGGCAGACGCAAGGGAACGATGATGAATGACTTGTTTGTTTTTGTGGACGAGGAGTTGAGGAGGAATGTGCAGTCATCTTGGAGTAGTAGTATTTATAACTAAGTACTAATACACTCCTAAGTGGGAAACCATTTAGGTTTTGATCGGTGTGAACTTGTTTGCAATTACATATAGCATGGTAGTAATTTGGAATGTGACGGGACGCAAGCTCAAAATTTATTGACAGTTCTATAATTTCTAAGTGCGGCACTATTCTCGGACAGCGTAACGTGGTCACGCTTTCTCGGCCGAGTACGTGGCGTTTGCACCATAGGGTGCACTGCAATAGGCAATGTTAGCACACGTCCTGTTCAAACAATCGTTCGCGCTCGTTATTACCATCGCACATGCTTCTTTTAATTAGAATGTGTGCCTGTCTAGCACACACACGTTGACATGTCTAATTGTTTCTGTTTGTTGTGGCTAATCGCAAACAGTTCATCTGTGTGAAGTGTATGCCATCAATCGCAGACACTTTGATCTAGCTGACTGTTTCTGTTCTGTTGCCTAATTACAAACAGTTAATCCTTCTGAAGCGTATGCCCTCAATCGCACACACCTTTATGTAGCCGCCCGTCTCTGTTGTTCCTCCTCATCACAAACAGTTAATCCGAGTGAACTATATGCCGTATAATGCACACGCCTTCATCTGGCTGCCCCATTCTATTCTTCTTCCTCATCACAAACAGATCATTGAACTGAATCGTGTGCCCTGAATCGTACACATAACTAAAATCAGAACCGTGTTTGATGCATCTGTCATCGCAAATGTTTTGCCCCTTTTTTGACATTTTTTTACACCACCGTTTGTGATTATTGCATCGCACACAGTTTCGTCAAAGGGTCTCTAATCGTAGTGTCGTGTTAGCAGCATCCTGCAGTAGTGAGACTACCTCGTTGATCAAAGATGGTTATGGTTTCCTAACCATAGACATGTGTTGTCATTTGATAACGGGATCACATCATCAGGAGAATGATGTGATGGACAAGACCCATCCGTTAGCTTAGCATAATGATCGTTCAGTTTATTAATATTGTTTTCTTCATGTCAAATACATATTCCTTCGACTATGAGATTATGCAACTCCCGAATACCGAAGGAATACCTTGTGTGCTATCAAATGTCAAAACGTAATTGGGTGATCATAAAGATGCTCTACAGGTATCTCCGAAGGTGTTTGTTGAGTTGGCATAGATCGAGATTAGGATTTGTCACTCCGAGTATCGGAGAGGTATCTCTGTGCCCTGCCGGTAATACACATCATAAGCTTGCAAGAAAATGACTAAGGAGTTAGTTGTCGGCATTCTGGGAACGGGGGTCCCCAGAATTTCCTGCCTGCGGCCCACGGCATGGCCCTGCAAGCGGGCCCGTATGACCCATCTTCACCAACAAGCATTCAAGACCCTCGTGAGGCGCCAAGCCTCATGACGCGGACGACACAAGACCTCCTCAGGAGCGGCCTCACTAGGCTGGCTCGCGAGGGGCGGAGATATCAAGGCAAGACAAACCTCGCGAGGTTCCAGTGACGTGAGCCATGACGACCAAGGCCAGGCGGGTGCCAGGCAGGCGCTAGCGCGCACAGTGTCCTTATTTCCTCTTTGGTTCTAAGGAGGCAAGCACAGACGAAGAGTACCGAGGCGTTAAGCAAAGTTTTCCATATCGATGCAACGAGACCAAGACCAGCAGGACGGCAGGACGGAGGTCACCATGGAGTCCAAGACAGCATCACCACCAGAGCCTTTGGTAGGCGAAGACTACTTTTGTCAGGATAAGCTATACTAGCTGTCCCCTTCCAAATTGGCCGTTGTTGGCTCCCTTCCCACTCAATATTTGGGGAGAATACTAGGGCCTCTATAAATAGGACTAGCCACCACCATAGCCGGGGGACCGACCTGGACAACCACAAGTTCACCAAGCACAAGAACACCTCTCCTCAGGAGGCTGTTCTTCCCCTTGTACTATTCATCCTCAGCCCAAGAGGCAATCCACCACCACCACACTGGAGTAGGGTATTACACCACAACGGTGGCCGAACCAGTATAAATCTTGTGTCTTGTGTGTTGTGAGTTCGTGTGCCTAGCATAGAAATCGCGAAGTGTGTGAGGGCGTGATCGGTGAGGGAGATATCTTCGCGCGCACCCCAGTGTTCGAACCATAATGGTTTTGCCGGAACCCGAAATCCGACATTTGGCGCGCCAGGTAGGGGTGCTCCGGAGTTTTCCTCCCGTCGATTTGCGCTCCACCATCTTCATGCCCATTCTCCATGGCTGGCACCGCCCTGCCGGCTGGATCCACCGGTGCCCACAGTGACGCTCGGGGGCTCCGAGCCCTTGCTCCCGCCCTGCGGCAGGTACAGTGGCCACCCAAGTTCAAGCCGGAAATGCCGCCGTGCTACGACGGCGCGGTGGACCTGTCGGCTTTCCTATTGGCGTATGAGGAGGCCGTCCTTAAGGCCCGGGGCAACGACAAGGTCATGGCCAACTGGCTTCCCATGACCCTCACTGGCGCACCGCGTGCCTGGCTGCTCAACCTCCCCGGATCCACGGTGGCGTCCTGGGAGGAGTTGCGCGGCCTCTTCGTTGCGTGCTACGCGGCGTCGGTGCACCATGCGGTTGCAGCCCTCCTCGGCGGCTCACAAGCACCACCCTCGGATCGTCACGTCAAGCCGTTCTTTCGCCAGATCGGCACCACTTCCAAGCACTCGGGGGCTCCGGTGGGCTGGGCCGTGCCCGAGGCCGACCTCACCTTTGACTCAGGGGATCATCCCGCCTCCACCGTTGGATCGGGTGCACTCCCAATGCTTTGCACGCCCACCATCTGCCACGTGTCCATCACCAAGATGCTCATCGACGGCGGTGCCGGCCTCAACATGCTCTCCGTCGAGGCCTTCAGCCTTCTTCATGTACCGCTCAAGCGGCTCCGCCCTATCAAGCCTTTCTCAGGGGTTGGTGGAGGCTCCACCCGCTCCCTGGGGCAGATCCGCCTCCCCATGACCTTCAGCACGCACGACAACTACCGCACCGAGCTCATTGACTTCGACATTGCCTACATCGGCCTCCCGTACAACGCCATCCTTGGGTACCTGACCTTGGCTTAGTTCATGGAGGTGACCCATCCGGCTTACAACCCCATGAAGATTCCCGGGAGCAAGAGTGTCCTCATGGTAGTTGGGGACACCAAGGAAGCCTTGATGACGCTCAAGCTCGCTCTCAAGGCCGCCGCGACAACACAACCCGGCAACGTGGATACCTCCAAGGCCAAGGGAGCTGCACCAAACAAGAAGAAGCAGTTTTTCACTTAGGACAAGGAAGAAACCAAGCAAGTACCAGTTGAGGAGGACGGGTCCTCAGGGGCCACCTTTACCATTGGCGCCAACCTTGAGCCTGATTTGGAGGAGGCGCTGGTGAAGTTCTTGCGCACAAAGAAGGAAGTGTTTTCTTGGGAGCCCGATCAGCTGGTAGGGGTCCCAAGAGGAGTGATAGAGCACCACCTGAAGGTGTGCCCCAACGTACGCCCCGTGAAGTAGAAGGCGAGGTGGCAGTCCACGGAGAAGCAAGTTTCCATTGTCCAAGAGATCCGCAAGTTGGAGGCTGCGGGTGTCATTCGCGAGGTTCGATACCCCGAGTGGCTGGTGAACCCCGTCGCCATCCCCAAGAAAGGCGGGAAGGAGCAGATGTGCGTCGACTTCACCAACCTCAACAAGGCCTGCCCCCAAGATCCGTTCCCCCTTCCACGCATCGACCAGATCGTTGACTCCACTGCCGAGTGCGACTTGCTATGCTTCCTGGATGCCTTCTCATGGTATCACCAGATCAAGATGGCGGTAGAAGATGTGGAAAAGACAGCCTTCCTGACCCCGTGCGGGGTATACTGCTACACTTGCATGCCTTTCGGGCTGCGCAACCTTCCAGCGGCTCGGGAGATACCTAACCAGCCCTCTAGTGATGGTGGCGCCGCGACCCCTCGAGCCCCTAGTGCTCTATCTTGCTGCTACTCCCTACTCCGCCAGCGCGGCTCTAGTGGCGGTTCGGGAAGAACACCAAGCCATGGGTGCCTCGCGCCGAGCTACACCCCCAGCAGAGACGACGCAAGACCAGGAGGGCGCCCAAGGGCCGCCGCAGCAATAGCAAAAGAGCAAGCTCAGGAGGACGATGCTCCCGAACCCGCAAAGGCCCCGGCAAGCGATCAGGCCTTCGGCGCTCCACCACCTCAGGAGGCACCCCAACTCCCGGAAGACGCAAGCCACATCAGCACGCCTACCCTCGTCGAGCACCCGGTATACTTTGTCAGCACGGTGTTGCGGGATGCAAGAGCACGGTACCCCATGCCTCAGAAGCTCCTACTCGCGCTCCTGGTGGCCTCACGAAAGCCGCGGCACTACTTTCAAGGCCACCCCATCAAAGTCGTCTCGGCCTACCCACTGGAGAGGGTGCTCAGGAGCCCCAACTCCACTGGGAGGGTCGCCGAGTGGAACATCGAGCTGCAAGCGGTCCAGTTGGAGTTCAGCACCACCAGGGTCATCAAGGGAGCCGTGCTCGCCGATTTTGTGGCAGAATGGATGGACGCCCCGGTGCTTGAAATAGGCGAGGACCGGTCCCTATCGCCGGGAAGTGAGGCGCCCGACGGCTGGGTCATGTATTTCGATGGTGCCTTCGCGCGCCAAGGCGCGGGGGTATAGTAGTGCTCATCTCACCCACTTAGGACAAGCTCTACTACACCGTGCAGCTATGCTTCTAGCAGGGCGAGAAGGTCTCCAACAACTGTCGGTGATTTGGGAATGGGGGTCCCTAGACTTGCCTGCCTGCGGCCCACAGCGTGGCTGGGCTGGCAGGTCTCTACGACCCATCTTATCGACAAGGCATTCAAGACCCTCGCGAGGGGCCAAGCCTCGCGAGGCGGACGATGCAAGACCTCCTCAGGAGCGGCCTCGCTAGGCAGGCTCGCGAGGGGCGGAGAGACCAAGGCAAGGCAAACCTCGCGAGGTCCTCGTGACGTGAGCCATGACGATCGAGACCAGGCGGGCGCCAGGCAGGGGCCAGCGCGCACAGTGTCCTCGCTTCCTCTTTGGTGTCAAGGGGGAAAGCGCAGGCGCGGAGTACTGAGGCATCAAGCAAAGGTTTCCATATTGGTGCAACGAGACCAACACCAGAAGGACGGCAAGATGGAGGTCACCGTGGAGCCCAGGACGACGTCACCATCAGAGCCTTTGGCAGGCGAAGACCACTTTTGTCAGGATAAGTTGTACTAGTTGTCCCCTTTCAAATTGGCCGTTGTTGGCTCCCTTCCTGCTCAATATTTGGGGAGAGGACCAGGGCCTATATAAGTAGAACTAGCCACCACAGTAGGGAGGAGGGACTGGACAACAACAACGAAAAGAGAGCACAAGAGCACCTCAACCTCAGGAGGCTACTCTTCCCCTTGTACTGTTCATCATTAGCCCAAGAGGCAATCCACCACCACCGCACTGGATTAGGGTATTACACCACAACGGTGGCCCGAACCAGTATAAATCTTGTGCCTTTGTCTTGTGAGTTTGTCGAGTTCGTCTGTGAGATGTTAGAGAGCTAGGGCGTGGATCGATAGGGAGAAAACCTTCGTGCGCACCCTAGTGTTCTATAACGCCCTCGATGCGGCTATATCTCCTACGTGTCGAAGCACGACTTAGAGGCATAACCGCATTGAAAGCAATGTCGCAAGTAAGGCAATCTTCACACCATCCCATGTAAATAGATAATAAAAGGGAAGGCCACGTCACACAAAGTACATAAATAGCATTACATCAACCAATACAATCATGGTCCGACTACGGTACCAAAATAAAAGATCAACCCCAACATGCGACATGGTCCCGACCGCCCCAACTGGGCACCACTACTGATCATCAGGGAAAGACACATAGTAACGGCGTAAGTCCTCGTCGAACTCCCACTTGAGCTCAAGCGCATCATCTGGAACGGAGTCATCAGGCCCTGCATCTGGTTTGGAAGTAATCTGTGAGCCACGGGGACTCAGCAATCTCGCACCCTCACGATCAAGACTATTTAAGCTTAATAGGAAAGGCAAGGTAATATGTGGAGCTCCAGCAAGCGACTAGCATATATGGTAGCTAACCTGTTCGCAAAAGAGAGCGAGAAGAGAAGGCAAAGCACGAACGAAGAACTATAGAACATCCTGTGGCAAACATTACTCCAACACCGTGTTCACTTCCCGGACTCCGCCGAGAAGAGACCATCACGGTAACACAAGCACTTGATTCATTTTACTTAAGTTAAGGTTTAAGTTATCTACAACCGGACATTAACAAATTCCCATTTGCCCATAACAGCAGGCATGGCTTTCGAAAGTTCAAGTCCCTACAGGGGAGTCCCAACTTAGCCCATGACAAGCTCTCACGGTCAACGAAGGACAAACCTTCTCCCGAGACATTCCGATCAGACTCAGCATCCCGGTTCTACAAGACAAATTCGACAAAGACAAAACAAGTCCAGCAACACCGCCCGAATGTGCCGACAAATCCCGATAGGAGCTGCACATATCTCGTTCTCAGGGCACACTCAGATAGGTCAAGCTACGAGTAAAACCAACCCTCGAGTTTCCCCGAGGTGGCCCCGCAGGCTGCTCGGTTCGGACCAACACTCATAGGAGCACTGCCCCCCGGGGGGGGGGGTTAAATAAAGATGACCCTAGGGCTCCGAAAACCCAAGGGATAAAGAGGCTAGGTGGCAAATGGTAAAACCAAGGTTGGGAATTGCTGGAGGAGTTTTATTCAAGGCAAACTATCAAGGGGTTCCCATTATCACCCAACCGCGTAAGGAACACAAAATCCGGGAACATAACACCGATATGACGGAAACTAGGGCGGCAAGAGTGGAACAAAACACTAGGCATAAGGCCGAGCCTTCCACCCTTTACCAAGTATATAGATGCATTAATATAACAAGATAATATAAAGATATCCCAACAAGAAAATAATGTTCCAACAAGGAACGGTCTCCAATCTTCACCTGCAACTAGCAACGCTATAAGAGGGGTTGAGCAAAGCGGTAACATAGCCAACCAACGGTTTGCTAGGACATGGTGGGTTAGAAGTTTGACATGGCAATTTGGGAGGCATGATAAGCAAGTGGTAGGCATCGTAGCATAGGCATAGCAAAAGAGCGAACATCTAGCAAAGCAAAGATAGAAGTGATTTCGAGGGTATGATCATCTTGCCTGCAAAGTTGTCAGAGTTGACTGGATCCTCGAAAGCAAACTCAACGGGCTCCTCGTTAGAGAACTCGTCTCCCGGCTCTACCCAAACAAGGCAAACAAACAAAAAGGACACAATCAACCACGTGCCAAGCTCAAACAACATGATGCAAACATGGTATGCTATGCGGGATGCGATATGTGATGCATATACAAGATTTGGCAAGGAATGAAAGAACCTGGCCTCAACTTGGAAAACCAAGTGTGCAACTGTAAAGGTGAGGTGAATTCGGTTGAAATCGATATAAAGATCACCGGAATCGGATGCACGGTTTGGAAAGGGCAAGCAAATCAAATATGGCACCGGTCTGCGATAAACAGCAAGTAGCCATCTAAATGCATCAAGATAATTATGCTACAACACTCAAACATGGCAACAAAATACATGGCAGGAATCCAATCATAAAGCGTAACAAAAGATGAACACTAAGCTACGGCCAATTCATCCATTAACAGGTTCAAACAAGCATGGCAAAAGTGCAATTGGTAAACAGGTTTCAGACTTAGTGAAATTAACACAAGCCTGGAATTTCAGATCAGGTAGCACAATTTGAAGCATGAAAACTAGATGTTACAGGAACTTAACATGGCAAAGTAAAGCATGGCATGGAGCTACTCAAAGAGCTTAACAAAAGTCCCTTAGTGACCTTGAGCCAAAAGGGATCAGAACATACAATTGCAAGCATGTGAACATGGCAAAAACATAACCAGATCTCAGACTTTAACATGCAAATCTGTTAACGAGTAGGCATGTTTACGAGCTCGATGCACTCACTACAGAGCAAGGCATGACAAGCTAAGTATACAGCCATCAAGAATACACATTATATAAGCTAGACATGGCAAGAACAACAACATAGCATGCATGGATCAACAACAACATCCTCGGCAAAATCGCTAACAAGTAGACAATTTGCCCAGATTCATGAAATAGCAAAAGTAGAGCTCGATTGACTCACGCTAGGTTGCTCCATAATTGCAAACAAAGACATGGATGGATAGAGCACTACAAGGTTAACACATCATCCTTACTGATCATTCTCAAAAGAGGCACGGATCACTAGGAAACAACATGAACATATGGCATATTGATAAAAACAGATCAGGACTTAGTGGAATATCTAAGTCCCTGATATCAGCATTAACGAATGCATCACTTTGCAAGCTTGTGCTAGTCACCACACACATCACAAAAATACATGGATAGCACCCCTGGAAAGATGGCAAAGCATGTAACAAAACACATGTAGAGCTCAGGAGCATATCATGCACACAATAATCATGGCAAAAAATGACAAATAGCTATTTGGTGCAGCAGATCTGACAATTAACTCAAATAGCTCTCTTCCAATAGCATTTCGGGCATCAAGATGAGCTCAAATGAAAATGATTCAATGAGATGAAATGATGTATTCTCTGAGGCGAACATTTTGATATGCTACACCCCCAAAACGGAACTACGGATGCAAAGTTACGATGCAATGAAGATGCCTAAACAATTAGGGTTTCGGGGAGAAGTCAACCGTCCAAAATCCTCAGATCCAGATCTGGCACGGATTTCGAGGATCGCCGGGGTACTGTAGCTCGCCGGAGTTCGTAGATCGCCGGATAGGAGGAGGCCGGCCGGGGCGGGTCAACGGCGTGGAGGAGGCGGCGAGGCCAAGGTGGTGGTGGACGGCGCCGGCGATGGCCGCGGCGGTGAGGTGCGGCACCGGCCGGGAGGAGTGCGGCGGCCGGCGAGCTGTGGGGCGGCGAGCTCGCGCCGGCGCGGGGGCACGTCGGGCGGAGGCAGCCGGCGACGTGGAAGAATGCGGTGATGCGAGCGCGGGGTGCGGCCCGGTTGGCGCGGGGAGAGGGCCCGCCTCGGGCCTGGGCGGGCCGGCGGCGCTGGGGCGGCGAAGTGGGGCGCGCGGGCCACGTGGCAAGCCCCGGTTGGCGGGGGTGATTTTGTTCCGGCCGGACCGGACGTGTCCGGCCGCGCGGAGGAGCTGGGACTAGGGTTTCGGGGGGAGAGGAACCGGGATTTTAGGATGGGGTTCTATTTATAGGCATAGAGGGAGCTAGGAGTGTCCAAATGAGGTGCGGTTTTTGGCCACGCGATCGTGATCGAACGCTCTAGATGATGAAGAGGGTTTTGGTGGGTTTTGGGCCAAATTGGAAGGGTGTTGGGCTGCAACACATACGAGGTCTTTTCGGACCCTCAGTTAACCGTTGGAGTATCAAACGAAGTCCAAATGGTACGAAACTTGACAGGCGGTCTACCGGTGGTAAACCAAGGCCGCTTGGCAAGTCTCGGTCCAATCCGGAAATGTTTAATCCCCACACACATAAAGAAGGTAGAAATGACCACCGGAGGAGATAGGAGCGCCGAAATGCAAAACGGACAACGGGGAAAATGCTCGGATGCATGAGACGAACACGTATGCAAATGCAATGCACATGATGACATGATATGAGATGCATGGCAACAACAACAACACACGGAGACAAAAACCCGAACCCAAGGAAATAAAATAACTTAGCGCCGGAAACGGCAAGAGTTGGAGTACATAATAGGTAAATCACCTCCGGGCTGTTACAACACTCCACCACTATGAAAGGATCTCGTCCCGAGATCTAGGACTGGAAGAATGCCGGGTACTCAGAATGGAGGTGATCCTCGCGTTCCCAGGTGGCTTCACGGTCGGAATGGTGTGACCACTTGACTTTGAGGAATTTGATTGACTTATTGTGAGTCTTGCGTTCAGTCTCTTCAAGAATAGCAACGAGGTGCTCACGATAAGAGAGATCTTCTTGGAGATCAATGTCTTCAAAAAGTTGACAGTGCGGTCAGGAGTCTTGAAGCACTTGCGGAGCTGAGAGACATGGAACATGTCGTGCACATTTGCAAAGTTTGAAGGAAGCTCGAGTTGATAGGCGAGATCGCCTCTCTTGCTGACGATCTTGAAAGGACCCCTGTATCTAGGGGCAAGCTTCCCTTTGATACCGAAGTGACGAGTACCTTTCATTGGAGAGACGCGGAGGTAAACATGATCTCCGATCTCGAAAGCCAAATCACGGTGCTTACTACCATAGTAGCTCTTCTGGCGTGATTGCGCTGCTTTGAGGTTATCTCGAATGACTTTACACATTTCCTCTGCCTCTGTGATTAAGTCATTTCCCAGAAGTTGACGTTCACCAGTTTCAGACCAGATGAGAGGAGTACGACACTTCCTGCCATACAGAATTTCGAATGGGGCCTTGCTCGAACTTGCTTGAAAACTGTTGTTGTAGGAGAATTTAGCATATGGAAGACAATCTTCCCACTTCATGCCGAAGGAGATCACACAAGCCCTGAGCATATCTTCAAGAATCTGATTGACACGCTTGACTTGACCGCTAGTTTGAGGATGGAAAGCTGTGCTGAAGCGGATGTTGGTGCCCCTGGCCTTCTGAAAAGAATCCCAAAACTTGGAGGTAAAGATGCTGCCATGGTCTGAAGAGATCACCTGAGGAATACCGTGCAGAGAGACAATCTGAGAGGTATACAGCTCCGCCAATTGAGCTGCAGTGATAGACTCTTTGATAGGCAGAAAGTGAGCCACTTTAGTGAGTTTGTCGATGACAACGAATATAGCATCATTGCCACGCTTGGACTTTGGAAACCCAGTCACGAAGTCCATCTCAATGTGGTCAAACTTCCATTCTGGAATGGCAAGAGGTTGGTGGAGACCAGCTGGCCTTTGGTGTTCTACCTTCACTCTTCTGCAGATATCACACTCATTCACGAACTGAGCAATCTCGCGCTTCATCCGAGTCCACCAATAAGCCTGCTTGAGGTCCTGATACATCTTCGTACTCCCAGGGTGGATGGAGAGGAGAGAATTGTGAGCCTCATTCATGATTACTTTACAAAGATCACCTTTGGGCACAACAATATGATCCTCGAAGAAGAGAGTATCCTTGTCATCAAGGCGGTAGCACTTGTACTTGGGTTGACTCTTGGCAATCCCAATTTTCACCTTCTTCACCATAGCATCAAGAAGTTGAGCCTCGCGAATCTGGTCTTCCATGTAGGAGAGACTTGAAGGTTGGCGAGGAAACCTTGAGGAACAACTTGCAGATTAAGTTTGCGGAAAGCTTCACAAAGCTCGGGTTGATAAGGCTTGAGAATCAGACTGTTGCAGTAAGCCTTCCTACTCAAAGCGTCAGCAATCACATTGGCCTTGCCTGGAGTATACTCGATACTTAGATTATACTCTTGAATCATTTTAACCCAACGAGTCTGCCTGAGGCCGAGATTAGGCTGCGTGAAGATGTACTTGAGACTCTTGTGGTCAGTGAAGATGTCCACTTTTCTTCCCAATAAGAGATGTCTCCAAGTCAAAAGAGCATGCACAACTGCCGCCAACTCGAGGTCATGAGTGGGGTAGTTCTTCTCATTGGGCTTCAATTGGGGAGAGGTATAAGCCATAACTTTCTTCTCTTGCATCAACACTGCACCAAGACCTTGAAGAGAGGCATCGCAGAAGACCTCGAACGGTTTGGATTCATCGGGAGGAGTCAGAACTGGAGCAGTGACCAATTTCTCTTTCAAAGTGTTGAAAGCGATGTCACATTCCAGAGACCAAACGTACTTGGCGTGCTTCTGGAGAAGGTTTGAAAGAGGCTTCGTGATCTTTGAAAAGTTCTCAACGAACCTTCGACAGTAGCTTGTGAGACCGAGGAAGCTACGGAGTTGCTTCACGTTCTGAGGTGGTTCCCAATTCACAATTGCAGACACCTTCTCAGGATTCACCGCAATGCCCTTGGCAGAGATGATATGCCCAAGATATAGAACCTCATCGAGCCAAAACTCGCACTTTGAGAACTTGGCGTAGAACTGATGTTCCCTGAGCTTATCGAGCACCAAACGCAAGTGCTTGGCATGATCTTCCTTGTTCTTCGAAAAGACCAGAATGTCGTCGAGATAGACCAAAACAAAGTCATTTGTGTAGGCATTGAAGATGAAGTTCATCATGCGAGAGAAAGTCGGAGGAGCGTTGACGAGGCCAAAAGACATGACAGTGTATTCATATGAACCATAGCTTGTCTTGAAAGCCGTCTTGGGAATATCTTGCTCACGGATTCGAATCTGGTGATAACCCAGACGTAGATCAAGCTTGGAGAATACTTGGGCACCTTTGAGTTGTTCGAACAGCTCATTGATGTTGGGCAGTGGGTACTTGTTCTTGATAGTCTTCTTGTTCAATGGACGGTAGTCAACACAAAGTCGGTCCGTTCCATCCTTCTTCTTCACAAAAAGTACTCCACAACCCTACGGAGAAGAACTAGGTTGGATGAGACCCATTCGCTCTTGAATGTCGAGTTGCTTCTTCAGCTCCTTCAACTCTTCAGGTCCGAGCTTGTAAGGACGCTTGCAAACCGGTTCCGTGCCGGGCTCAAGATCGATGACGAATTCAACTGGCCGGTGCGGAGGCATTCCTGGAAGCTCTTCTGGAAAGACGTCTTGATATTCGCAAACAACTGGAATTTGAGAGATAGCATCCTGTTCACCCTTCTCATTGAGAGAAAATAGACGGATTGTATCATCACGGGCGGCAAAGACAATTACATCCTCAGACGAATGAGTCAATTGAATCTGCCTGGCTGCACAATCAAGCTGAGCCTTGTGCTTAGAAAGCCAATCCATTCCGAGAATAAGATCAATATCCGAGTTACCAAGGACCATTGGGGAAGAAAGGAACTTGTAGTCGCCCAAGGTGATAGTAACATCTGGAACCTCCAGACTTGCACTCAAGCGTTTGCCAGGAGAAATGATGTCCATTTGTTTGCCCAAATGAGAAGAAACGAATTCATGCTTGGCGAAAAATGGCTTTGACATGAAACAATGCAATGCACCAGTATCAAAAAGTACTTTTGCAGGAACATCGTTAATAGGAAGGTTACCCATGATGACATCTGACGAGTCCTCTGCCTGAGCTGCATTCAGCAAGTTGACCTTGGTGTGCTTGGGGTTATGCTTGACCATAGCTGTACTTGCCGATCTCACAGGAGGAGGAGGAGGGAGACGCCTCTGATTGAAGCATTTGTTCTCATAGTGACCCTTCTGTTGGCACTTGTTGCACGTGACCTCTGAAAGCGGATGGTGATACGGAGCACTCGATCTTGAAGCTTGAGAGGGAGTCTTGTTCTGAAGGCCGGGGTTGGGGGGGGGGGAAGATCCACTGCCACCTTTGCTCTTCTGATACGGCTGCCGGAACGGAGGAGGAGGAAGCCAATACTTCTGCTGCTTGGCCACTTGAGTAGAGGAAGAAAGAGTAGCATCTCTGACTCGCTTCTTGGAAGCATCACACTTCAGTTGAGCAGCCTCTTGCTTCAATGCCATGTTGTAGAACTCATCGTACCTCAAGGGCTCAAAGAGAATAAGGGCTAGCTGGATTTCTTCTCTGAGGCCACCCCTGAACTGGTATATCATGCTGTTCTCATCAGGGACGTCCTGCTTAGCAAAGCGGGCGAGCTTCTGAAACAACTTGTTGTAGTCATATATAGACATAGAGCCTTGCTTTAGTTTGCGAAATTCCTCACGCTTGCTTTCAACCACGCTCTGAGGAATATGATGAGCTTTGAAGTCTTGATGGAATTCATCCCAGGTAATCACACGGCCTCCTCTGGAATCTTTCTACTACTGGAACCATTCTTCAGCTTGGTCTTTGAGTTGGAAGGAAGCGAACTTGACAAAGTCCTCAGGCTTGACGTTACTGCACTCGAAATGCTTGCATAGGTCCATGAGCCAATCGTCAGAATCAGTTGCCTCAACACAATTGCTGAAGGTCTTTGGTTGGTTAGCAAGGAACTAGTTGAGTGTAGCAAAGTGATTCTGATTGTTGCCCTGGTTGCCTTGAAGAGGTTGACATCCATTAGCACATTGATAGATAAAATTGAAGCTGAATCCAACGGGTTGAAATTGCAACATATAGTCTTCACATCTGAACAAAATGAACGAATGCATTCCACTTGAAATGGTCACATATCCATAAATTGAGAAGCCACTTAGAATTTAGGTAGAGGAATAAATCAACAAGGTACGAAACAAGAACGAATACTCGATAAAGATCACCCAATCTCAAACCAAATATCCGTGGAAGAAGAACTATAGCTACAAGAATTCCCACCTATGAAACTCCCGAACCTTTCCGGTTATGCAATCAGGTGTTGGGGATACAGGGGAAGCATAATATCTCACCCAAATCTAGCAAATCCTACATCCAGCTGTATCCATCCTTCAACACATAACCGAGAAAAGCTTTGGAAACCATCTACCTCAACCTTCGAAAAGCATCCGTTATACAAGTTATGGCAATACTCCCGAACTCCCGCCCCAGTACTGGGTGGCGTCGAGGTTATCTCACCAACAACTGCATAACAGAGATTTTCGATGTCGGCGAACTAAACTCAGGTATTCCAGAACTGCAACGATAAATTTGTGATGACAAAACCTTGGAGCTCAACTCCCCGGGACACTGCCACAACCCCTAAATGATAGGAGGCACCAAGAACAATGTTCTCGTCACAAATCGATCGGAACGATTCCAAGATACCCGCGTGATCCTAATTTTTTTAGTGAAATTTGAGAAGAGCAGAGTCAAAACTCTACGTCAGGATGCCTTACCAGAGCGATGAAGGGACTGGGAGTAAAAAGAATTCCTAAACTCTCCGATATATAATTCCTAAATGACTCAAAACATTTTTTCTAGACTCAACAATGGCTGCTAATTCGACCAATTAGTGGGGGCTCCTAAGGTCGGGGAAGGCTCTGATTACCAACTTGTAACGCCCTCGATGCGGCTATATCTCCTACGTGTCAAAGCACGACTTAGAGGCATAACCACATTGAAAGCAATGTCGCAAGTAAGGCAATCTTCACAACATCCCATGTAAATAGATAATAAAAGGGAAGGTACATAGTTGGCTTCCAGTTGCCACGTCACACAAAGTACATAAATAGCATTACATCAACCAATACAATCATGGTCCGACTACGGTACCAAAATAAAAGATCAACCCCAACATGCGACATGGTCCCGATCGCCCCAACTGGGCACCACTACTGATCATCAGGGAAAGACACATAGTAACGGCGTGAGTCCTCGTCGAACTCCCACTTGAGCTCAAGCGGATCATCTGGAACGTAGTCATTAGGCCCTGCATCTGGTTTGGAAGTAATCTGTGAGCCACGGGGACTCAGCAATCTCGCACCCTCGCGATCAAGACTATTTAAGCTTAATAAGAAAGGCAAGGTAATATGTGGAGCTGCAGCAAGCGACTAGCATATATGGTGGCTAACCTGTTCGCAAAAGAGAGCGAGAAGAGAAGGAAAAACACGAACGAAGAACTATAGAACATCCCGCGGCAAACATTACTCCAACACCGTGTTCACTTCCCGGACTCCGCCGAGAAGAGACCATCACGGTAACACACGCAGTTGATTCATTTTACTTAAGTTAAGGTTCAAGTTATCTACAACCAGACATTAACAAATTCCCATCTGCCCATAACCGCGGGCACGGCTTTCGAAAGTTCAAATCCCTGCACGGGAGTCCCAACTTAGCCCATGACAAGCTCTCACGGTCAACGAAGGATAAACCTTCTCCTGAGACATTCCGATCAGTCTCGGCATCCCAGTTCTACAAGACAACTTCAACAAAGACAAAACAAGTCCAACAACACCGCCCGAATGTGCCGACAAATCCCGATAGGAGTTGCACATATCTCGTTCTCAGGGCACACTCAGAAAGGTCAAGCTACGAGTAAAACCAACCCTCGAGTTTCCCTGAGGTGGCCCCGCAGGCTGCCCGGTTCGGACCAACACTCAAAGGAGCACTGGCCCGGGGGGGTTTAAATAAAGATGACCCTCGGGCTACGGAAACCCAAGGGAAAAAGAGGCTAGGTGGAAAATTGTAAAACCAAGGTTGGGCAATGCTGGAGGAGTTTTATTCAAGGCGAACTGTCAAGGTGTTCCCATTATCACCCAACCGCGTAAGGAACGCAAAACCCGGGAACATAACACCGATATGACGGAAACTAGGGCGGAAAGAGTGGAACAAAACACTAGGCATAAGGCCGAGCCTTCCACCCTTTACCAAGTATATAGGTGCATTAAGATAACAAGATAATATAATGATATCCCAAAAAGAAAATAATGTTCCAACAAGGAACGGTCTCCAATCTTCACCTGCAACTAGCAACGCTATAAGAGGGGCTGAGCAAAGCGGTAACATAGCCAACCAACGGTTTGCTAGGACATGGTGGGTTATAGGTTTGCCATGGCAATTTGGGAGGCATGATAAGAAAGTGGTAGGCATCGTAGCATAGGCATAGCAAAAGAGCGAGCATCTAGCAAAGCAAAGATAGAAGTGATTTCGAGGGTATGATCATCTTGCCTGCAAAGTTGTCAGAGTTGACTGGATCCTCGAAAGCAAACTCAATGGGCTCCTTGTTAGCGAACTTGTCTCCCGGCTCTACCCAAACAAGGCAAACAAACAAAAAGGACACAATCAACCACGTGCAAAGCTCAAACAACATGATGCAAACATGGTATGCTATGCGGGATGCGATATGTGATGCATATGCAAGATTTGGCAAGGAATGAAAGAACCTGGCCTCAACTTGGAAAACCAAGTGTGCCACTAGAAAGGTGAGGTGATTTCGGTTGAAATCGATATAAAGATCACCGGAATCGGATGCACGGTTTGGAAATGGCAAGCAAATCAAATATGGCACCGGTCTGCGATAAAAAAACAAGTAGCCATCTAAATGAATCAAGATAATTATGCTACAGCACTCAAACATGGCAAAAAAATAAATGGAAGGGATCCACTCATAAAGCTTAACAAAAGAGGAACACTGATCTATGGCCAATTCATCCATTAACAGGTTCAAACTAGCATGGCAAAAGTGCAATTGGTAAACAGGTTTCAGACTTTGTGAAATTAACACAAGCCTGGAATTTCAGATCAGGTAGCACACTTTGAAGCATGAAAACTAGATGTTACAGGAACTTAACATGGCAAAGTAAATCATGGCATAGAGCTACTCAAAGAGCTTAACAAAAGTCCCTTAGTGACCTTGAGCCAAAAGGGATCAGAACATACAATTGCAAGCATGTGAACATGGCAAAAACATAATCAGATCTCAGACTTAGAGAAAAGCTGGAACATGCAAATCTGAAAAGCTGGAACATGCAAATCTGTTAACGAGTAGGCATGTTTACGAGCTCGATGCACTCACTACAGAGAAAGGCATGACAAGCTAAGCATACACCCATCAAGAATACACATTATATAAGCTATACATGGCAAGAACAACAATATATCATGCACGGATCAACAACAACATGCTCGGCAAAATCGCTAACAAGTAGACAATCTGCCCAGATTCACGAAATAGCAAAAGTAGAGCTCGATTGACTCACGCTAGGTTGCTCCATAATTGCAAACAAAGACATGGATGGATAGAGCACTACAAGATTAACAAATCATCCTTACTGATCATCCTCAAAAGAGGTACGGATCACTAGGAAACAACATGAACATATGTCATATTGATAAAAACAGATCAGGACATAGTGGAATATCTAAGTCCCTGATATCAGCATTAACGAACGCACCACTTTGCAAGCTTGTGCTAGTCACCACACACATCACACAAATACATGGATAGCACCCCTAGAAAGATGGCAAAGCATATAACAAAACACATGTAGAGCTCAGGAGCATATCATGCACACAATAATCATGTCAAAAATGACAAATAGCTATTTGGTGCAGCAGATCTGACAATTAACTCAAATTGCTCTCTTCCAACAGCATTTTGGGCATCAAGATGAGCTCAAATGAAAATGATGCAATGAGATGAAATGATGTACTCTCTGAGGCGAACATTTTGATATGCTACATGCCCAAAACGTAACTACGGATGCAAAGTTACGATGCGATGAAGATGCCTAAACAATTAGGGTTTCGGGGAGAAGTCAACCGTCCAAAATCCTCAGATCTAGATCTGGCACGGATTTCGAGGATCGTCGGGGTACTGTAGCTCGCCGGAGTTCGTAGATCGCCGGAGAGGAGGAGGCCGGCCGGGGCGGGTCGGCGGCGTGGAAGAGGCGGCGAGGCCGAGGTGGTGGCGGACGGCGCCGGCGATGGCCACGGCGGCGAGGTGCAGCACCGGCCGGGAGGAGTACGGCGGCCGGCGAGCTGCGGGGCGGTGAGCTCGCACCGGCGCGGGGGGAAGAAGGCGGCGATGCGAGCGCGGGGCGCGGCCCGGTTGGCGCGGGGAGAGGGCCCGCCTTGGGCCCGGGCGGGCCGGCGGCGCTGAGGCGGCGAAGTAGGGCGCGCGGGCCACGTGGCAAGCCCCGGTTGGCGGGGGCGTTTTCGTCCGGCCGGACCGGACGTGTCCGGCCGCGCGGAGGAGTTGGGACTAGGGTTTCGGGGGGAGATGAACCGGGATTTTAGGAGGGGGTTCTATTTATAGGCATAGAGGGAGCTAGGAGTGTCCAAATGAGGTGCGGTTTTCGGCCACGCGATCGTGATCGAACGCTCTAGATGATGAAGAGGGTTTTGGGCCAAATTGGAAGGGTGTTGGGCTGCAACACACACGAGGCCTTTTCGGTCCCTCGGTTAACCGTTGGAGTATCAAACGAAGTCCAAATGGTACGAAACTTAACAGGTGGTCTACCGGTAGTAAGCCAAGGCCGCTTGGCAAGTCTCGGTCCTATCCGGAAATGTTTAATCCCCACACATGTAAAGAAGGTAGTAATGACCACCGGAGGAGATAGGAGCGCCGGAATGCAAAACGGACAACGGGGAAAATGCTCGGATGCATGAGACAAACATGTATGCAAATGCAATGCACATGATGACATGATATGAGATGCATGGAAACGACAACAACACACGGAGACAAAAACCCGAACCCAATGAAATAAAATAACTTAGCACCGGAAACGGCAAGAGTTGGAGTACATAATAGGTAAATCACATCCGGGGTGTTACATGTTCGAACCTCAAGGGTTTGCCGGAACCCGTTATCCGACATTTGGCGCGCCAGGTAGGGGAGTGACGGAGTCTCTTCCCCACCAATCGACCTGCCGATGCTCTGTGACCCCGGTGTCCGGCGACCCAAGGGCCGACTCCGACCGCTGGGCAGCCTCGCCAGCCCGGGCGGTGCCACCTGCCCATGATGACCTCAACCCCGCGCTCCAGGCGGCACGAGCGCCACCTAACGCTGCGGGGCGCGGGCGGCACCCCCAGGCGTTGTCCACCCTCACTCCACAACAAGCGCGAGCCGCTGCAAGGGCCGCAAGACACGCCGCAGCAATGGCGCCCCACACCCGACGGGAGGAGACGAACATGCGGGTCGCGCTCACGGTGGCGCGGGAGTTGCTGCCGTGCCGGCTGATGGAGAGCGGCCACGACACACTGGTAGAAATTGTCGCTAAGCTACTAGATGTGGCGGCATCAGGAGCGTCGCCTTTCTACTATCTGCTCCCTTCCCGGGCTGCTACCGGACCTCACGACGTGCCTCGCTGCAATCGCGCGCCCTCGGGTGCGCCTGGGGGCTTCATCGGCACCAGGACGGCCGGCGGCGCTGGGGGCCCTGTTACCCCCGTGCCGCCTCTGGTGAGATGGGCATGAGCGTTGCCCCCCATGGCCCCAGCGAGGCGTCATGTTATCATCCTCAGGACGCCGCGCTGGGTCGGGCGACGTGGAGTGTGGGGCACTACGGCGAGGTGTTTGGGGTGACAGCCCCGAAAGCCTATGTGCCCCGCATGATGGACCAGGAGTACATGTCGGAGGACGACCCTGGCTCGTTTCTCGGGCCAGGTTGGGAGGAGGAGGCATTAGGAGCTGAAGCCTTCCAGGAGCCACCAGAGAGCCCCGCCAACCGCACCGTCGACAACAGATATATGGTACCACTAATCCCTCAAGAGAAAGCTTACACTAACCATGAGTCACAGATGAACCAGGCTACGGCGCCGAATGATGGTTCCGGCACGGCGATGCCCACATGTCGTGGAATTGTCACGGAAGATGTCCTTAGTGTCAGGACTTAGTGGCGAGGCCAATGCATCTATGTGGTAGCTTGAGAGGGGTTGAGTGGAATGAGAGACACGAGGTTTTACCCAGGTTCGGCCCCTCACGGTGGAGGTAAAAGCCTACGTCCTGCTTCATTGATATTGATGATGATGATCATGATTACAAGGGAGCTCTATCTCGAGAGCTATTGAGTTGTCTGTCTAAACCTAACTTGTAAAAACCTCTCCTCTTGGGGTGCCCTGCCCCTCCTTATATAAGTTAGAGGGGCGGGTTACATGTGGAGTCCTATTAGGATTAGGACTAGTCTAACTTCTAATACAAACCAGATACAAGTCTGGGTCTTAACTCCTTGTAAGGTAAATATTCCTCAGGCCTTTCCTCTTAAACCAGCCCACCATTAACATAAACTGACCTTCTGGGCCTTGGGCCTTGTCATCCGTCTGTCCCGCCTGCCAGGTTACAAGTGAGTCAAAATGTTCAGGCAGGTTGCTTGTAAACCGTCTGGTCAGGGCAGGTCGCCAGTGAATAGCCAAGTGTAAACCGGGTCTCAAGTAAACCGCCAAGTCCGGCCGAGTCATACTACGAGGTATATCCCCAACATTAGCCCCCAGTTTAGCTTGGATTTATATATGGTAAACTTATGCTGCAAAATAAACACAAGAACAAATTTGACAGGTTGTGCCCCGGGTTAAGAAATTCTTGTAAACGGACACCTGAACATCCTTAAGTCCTTGTCATTTCCTTCTTCTAGAAAATCCGGGTCAATAGACCAGCTTCATAATCAACTTGCTTTCATAAGAAATATTGTAAATCAAGAATCCATTTGAGTCGGCCTTCAATGCTCTGACTTAACAAAAATATTGGTCTTTGAAATATTCAACTGATATCCAGCCTGCTTGAAGAAGTAGAACTTGCCGGTTTATGATTACCACCAGTGTTGGGTTATAAAAACTAATAATTCCAGGTCATGACTATTATAGACACCAGATCATGATTGTTACCAACACTGGGTCACACAATTAATCTTCCTGCTTTGCTCAAAACTGAGAATTTGCAGATGTTCCTCCTTTATATGCATAATACCTGTAGCCCCCAAGTCTTAAGAGGAGAACAACTGCAACGTTTGAAGATGTTCCTCCTTTATAAATGTTGCAACCTTTGAAGAAATCCAGATTGTTCATCTCAGTCACTAGTCAAAACTGAATATTCCACATATGTAGCCCCCAAGTGCTGGGTTGTCATACTTTCAGCAACCTGTGACTTATAATTTCCTTATTCTCATAAAAATTTCAACCAGTGTAGCCCCCAAAGGGCCGGGTCATTATGCAATAATGAGCAGGGACTTTGTAGATATGATCATGTAGACTTTAACAACAACGTGTAGCCCCCAAGGGCCGGCCCAGTAAGATAATACTGAGCTGGGACTTTATATATACTTTATTGAAAATAACATCATATGATGTAACTCCCATCATGGGGCTTGAACCCACGTCCACAAGGTTAAGAGCTTTGTGCTTTACCAACTTAGAAGTGGACCCTTCAATATAATGGATTAAGACTTGTGTACCTTGAATTGTTGACAGGAGCAATTGGTAGCACACAAGGGACGGCTCATTACAATGTGATGAATCGGGTCTTCAGTAAGTTGAGCAAAAAATGACTTTGCATTAGCCCCCAAGTGTCATGGTGCATGCTTGCAGCGACATGAGACTTGTGTATTTGATGTAATCCCAACTTGAATAATGTAGCCCCCAATGCCGAGTCGTAAGCCTGCAACGACTCAGGACTATTCCTTCCATTGTAGAATAAATTATACCCATTGTGCTAAAGCGACTTTGAAAACCTCAATCATAGTATTGGTTATTAATAACCATAATAAAAATCCAGCCGTGTTGGCTATTAAAGATTTGAATAATATAACCTGGTTTGAAAACCGATTCCTGCCATATAAACCGGTATATCCGTGCCCATATGATACATGCATGCTATGATGATGTAATGATGATGCAATGTATGACGCAATATATGATGATGTATGTGTATGATCAAGAGGGTTTAAGCTATGGTTCCGATATGACCAGAGCCCCCAAGTAGTCATAATTGTGGCATTGCGCCGATCAAGAGGTGTAGCTATGGTTTGAATACGACCAAGCCCCCAAGTGATTTCCCTGGTGGCCTTATGCCTATCAAGAGGTATAGCTATGGTTCGAATACGACCAAGCCCCCAAGTGATTTCCCTGGTGCCCTTATGCCTATCAAGAGGTGTAACTATGGTTCGAACCCATAGCCCCCAAGTGATTTCCATGGCGGCCTTATGCCTATCAAGAGGTGTAGCTATGGTTCGGATACGACCAAGCCCCCAAGTGATTTCCCTGGTGGCCCTTATGCCTATCAAGAGGTGTGACTATGGTTCAAACATAGCCCCAAGTGATATTGTGAGCTGTGCTCAAGGGATACCCATGTTTGAGCTGTGTTGTGCAGCAGAATCTCTTTGGCCCCTTATGATAATATTGGCTTGATAGCCGGATTACTGAAGTAACTAGAGTTGTGCTCTTATGATAATATTGGCTTGATAGCCGTATTAATAGGGTAGTCACAGCTGTGATCAACAAGAGTCCCCAAATGATCAATAATATGATAAACCAATAAGGTAGGATGCCCATGTTTGAACCGCGCATCATGGCAGCAAGTTCTCTTTGGCAATCTTTAATTTTTTTGCAAGAGATAACTTCTTCTTGAACCGGATTGTAAACCGGATATTTGAGAGCTTCAGTAAGACTGACGTCCCTTGAGCCGGATTTTAAACCGGAAGCATTGAGAGCTTCAACGCTTTATGGGAGAGAGATGTCTCTTGAACCGGAATTCTTTCTGATGACCCGGAACTTCTTCATTGAGCTAGGATTTTGTAATTGTCACATACTTTTTAAGCCAAAATTTTTCTGACGGCCTTTAAATTTTCATCAATATAGTAGTAGCCTCCGGGACCAGGTTATCTTTCCCTCCATCGTCCTGGGGTTCTTAAATTTGCTGAAACTGGCAAGATTTGCTGAGTCATGTCATCGTAGCCCCCGAGTCTTAAGATGACTCGAGGAGTTGTCTTGAGACTCTCCATGCTTGACCATGATATAAACCGGCATATAGCTGAACAACGGACCGCTGTCATATGTTGAAGCTGGAAGCAAGGTGGCAAATTAATGATCTTCGCAACACTCATTGTATATCTTTGGCGTTGATAACACAATATGAATCCACATAAACTTGAGGTCGATCGTGGCGGGTTAGAAATGACTCCGTATGATTTGTGTCAGTAATCCGGCCAGCGGTTCATCCCAGCTGGTTGTTTAACCAAAACGTAGTGGCGACGACTTATGTGCCCTATCCATTGAATCATCCGGTGCAGGCGGGTGAGTCGGCTGTGGCATTATAATCCGGTGCAGACGGGCGAGTCGGACGTGGCGTTTGTAAACCGGCGCAGAAGAGAGAGTCAGCAGCGGCGTTGTAAGCCGCACGAACGGGCGGGTCAATCGTGTCGTTGTGTTGATGTAAACAGGGCCGCAGAGGCCGTGGCTTGCACATATATTAATAGATCATTATGGCGGGTCAGATGCATGATATCCTTTATATGACCATGGCTCTTGCAATGAACATTTGCCCTGCACCCAAAAAATATCGCAATCCAGAGTAATTGCTCTTTTAAAAAGATTATTATGTAATATGAAAATACGCTGGATGGATTTCACCTGATATGTTTAAACCGGAATTTATCCACCACGGAGTTGATGATCACCACGGTGAAGCAGGGTAAATTGCAGGGTGGTAAGCCACGCGGACGGGTGACTTGGCCGCAGGCGCAGACGGACGTAAACCGAACATCGGGGGTGGCGACTTGTACGTGTATCCCTCGAGCAACATGAGACGGACGAATGCCAGTGCAGAGTTATGCTGGTGCGCGCTACATATCCGCCGTACAACATCTTTGTCATGAATAACTACCTTGCGTAAAAATATTACGGAACAAATAATTGTTCCCACAAATTAATATGTGCTATTAAAACAGACTGGACGGATATCACCTGATGTTTTTTGAGCGAGAGATGATCTCGTCAGGTCTCCGTAAACAGTGAGCCATTGTCCTGTTTTTCTTGGACAAAAGATGACCTGTGCCTACGTCTACACGTAGGTGACTCGCGTCAGAGCAGAAGGGCGTCGAAGCGGCCGGCGACTTGGCACGCTGGCTGAGTCTAATGCCATCCAGAAATTGTGTGTACATGCACCATCTTCCATTTGACCGATGCTTCATGTGGGGTTATGGCAACAAGCACTAGTACTCGAAGGCCAAATTGTTTAATAATGGATCGATATTACTGATCCGGCTCGTAGCGGCACACTGTTCTTGGGCCACAACTTCTTTCCTTTGCTCCTCACGGGGTGTTTGAATCCGGTCTGAATGTGGTCTCGGGAGGAGTACTGGACTACAGGCGCATAGCGTTTTGGCACAGAGGATGGCGACCCGCCGGCGGCAACGAGGTGAGGCGGCCGATGTCGCTCGGGGGAAAGTTGGGACAGAGGTAGAATGAGGCCGCGGCCATTCGGGCGTAATCAGGTGGCAAAGAAGAGGAACTGCGAATGCTTCAGCGCATGCATGCGCAGCCTGTTTGTGAAGCGCGACGCCCGAGGTTGTGCTCTTGAAATTTGGAGTGTTAGGTCCTGTGTTGGCCGTATGCTCTTTTCTCCCTGTTGATGATCCAGTAGTAGTACTTGAGCTCTTCCCCAATTGTCTCGGATGCCCGCTCTCGGTCATAGACGGAATAAAAAAAATCTGAATTGTACTAGAATCAGACCAGCTCACTTTTAACCTTTAGCTCAAGGGTCTAATCAATTAATCATTATTCCTCCTGAGGTATCTCATGCGGGGAAGTAGAACCCCCCTTTTGTTTTCTTTTTGAGGTAGGAGTCCGACCCGCTTTCCTGGCCGCTTGTACTCTGCGTCGAGGAACGCCTCGGAAACGACTGACGTGTCCATGCTTCCAAAGTCCGAACCTGCCGCGTGTGATGGAATTCCTGTCGGTCTTGTCGACGTACATGTGCAATGGTGTCGTACAGCAGCTTGCAGTAGAATTGATCTTTGATCAGAAAATTGCGGCGGCGACAACGGACGAAGAAAACCATAATTTCTCGAGAAAGTTGAATTTGCCGGCTCTGTCCAAGGTTGTCCCACACCGGGTTTACTCTGCACGATATTTTCATGCCAGCTCATCTTCGATCAGGAAATCGCGGTGGCGGCAGCTCAACTTGCAACCCTAAAAACCTTTTCAATCTTAATCTTCGTAATGCCGTTTCGACTGCTCGTCAACGATGTAGATTCTTCCTAACTGGTCCTTTTTCAATCAGTACATCATGAGCTTCTCAATCCCTGAAGAGATCCCCCCAAGAACTCATCATCACCGTGCGCGGGCCCCACGGTGGGTGCCAACTGTCATGGAATTGTCACGGCAGATGTCCTTAGTGTCAGGACTTAGTTGCGAGGCCAACGCATCTATGTGGTAGCTTGAGAGGGGTTGAGTGGAACGAGAGACGCGAGGTTTTACCCAGGTTCGTCTCCTCATAGTGGAGGCAAAAGCCTACGTCCTGCTTCGTTGATATTGATGATGATGATCATGATTACAAGGGAGCTCTATCTCGAGAGCTATTGAGTTGTCTGTCTGAACCTAACTTGTAAAAACCTCTCCTCTTGGGGTGCCCTGCTCCTCCTTATATAAGTTAGAGGGGAGGGTTACATGTGGAGTCCTATTAGGATTAGGATGAGTCTACTTTCTAATACAAACCGGATACAAGTCCGGGTCTTAGCTCCTTGTAAAGTAAATATTTCTCACGCCTTTCCTCTTAAACCGGCCCACCATTAACATAAACCGGCCTTCTGGGCGTTGGGCCTTGTCATCCGTCTGTCCCGCCTGCCAGGTTACCAGTGAGTCATAATGTTCAGGCAGGTTGCTTGTAAACCGTCTAGTCAGGGAGGGTCGCCAGTGAATCGCCAAATGTAAACCGGGTCTCAAGTAAACCGCCAAGTCCAGCTGGGTCATATTTCCGGCCAGGTCATACCGCGAGGTACATCACCAACACCACCCCGACAGGAGAGACCCGCTGGGGGCTGCGCGGAAGGGGCCAGGAGCAAGGCCCCTCCCCGTGTCGCGCGGAGCAAGGCAATGCCCGGAGGTAGGCCCTTTGCCGGGGTGGCGACTGCGACCTTTCCCCCGGCAGAGGACCCGTGGTCGCCGAGGGCGCCGCTGGCGTCCCCTCTGCCCTCATTGGGCTATCCCGGTTTCCGTTCATCCCAACGGTGGTAGGGGGTGGCGCAAGGCGGGGCCCTCGCCTGGCGATATGAAGCAAGGCCGGTACCTGTGAAGAAGGCCAGTGCCTGTGAAGATCGCCGCCCGTGACACTCTCACGTAATAATGAGTGGGGCTGTACATGCCTCGGAGTCTCCGGAGAGCCGCCCTCGGGCCTCGGGGGCTCCCTCGCACGCCTAGTGGCAGCACTTAGGTCTGTGCTGGTTAGAAGACGTTGAAGACTAGACTAGGCGCCGGACGCGGCCATTTGATTTGGATCTCTTTTCTGTAACCCAGCCTTCTGGATTTGGATTTAAGTTGAAGTTGAATTTTCATTTGATGCACGCGGGGGATGCCTTTTCTTGTTCGAGCTATTTCTCGCAATCTCGTTCTTGCCTTACTTCGGAGTTCACACCAGTCGCTCCCCCCTCGTGGGCCCCTCACGAGCCGGGCTGGGCATGAAGCTCACGAGCCACGCGCGTGCCGAGCCGTGGCAGCCACTCGCTTATCACACGGCCCTCTCGGGCATGGCGACAAATTCATTAGGAGCTTCTCAAGAACCCACAATTTCTCGGGCTGGTTTTGGGATCGTCCAAGCTAAGGTAAACCGCAACAACGACCTTGCCCCGGCATGCGTAAGCTCATGAAGACGCGTACTCAATTTAGCACGAAAGGATAAATGCTGCAATTGTTTACATGAGGGGCTCCCCCTCTCAAAATGCTATTACAATCTTCTGAGGCCACGCCCAAGTTTTTACAGGGTAAATAACAAGGAAAAGAGGAGTCAATCGGATACGTCGCTCGGCGCGTCCCCCATGTCGTCTTCAGACGCGCCGCTGGCGTCACTGTCACCATCGTTGGCGTTGCCTCCACCTTCGCCAGCGTCGACATTGCCGTCATCAACCACGTCGCTTTCGTCCGCCGCAACCACAACCCCGTCATCGTCAGAAGCGAAGGCCCTGACCAGCGCATCCACGTGCTCTTCAACCCATCATGCCAAGTTGCCCCAGATGGCTTCCGGCACGGGAGCAATAGCGGCGTCAAAATCAAAGTTGAGATCAATGTTCCGGAGGTGGCTTAAGACACGGGAGAACGCGCGCCCAAGCATACTGCGACTTCTCTCTTCCACAAGATGGCGAGCCCTATTAGACCGGGCTTCCAGGCGCCTCACCAAGTTGGTGAAGAAGGTCAGGTGTCTGGCGTAGTCATTCGAGGGGGGGGGGGTGCATTCTCATCACAGATGAAGCCCAGGGCGGTATTAGCCCTGTTCCGGAGGCCCTGAAGCATGGGGGCGTGCTCGCACTCCAGCGTCCGCCGTTGAAGCACTTCCTCCCTGTTTTGCCGCGCGACGGCCTCGACGTCATCAACCCGTCTCTCAAGAGAAATCAGCTCGACGCGGGGCAGAGGCCAAGTCCGCCTGCACCGTGACCAGGGCGGCGGCCGTGGCCTCCTCACGTCTATCCGCCTCATGTAACATGGGCCTGAGAGCAGCGGTCCTGCCCACTGCCTCAGTTCCCGCAAACTTCGGCTTAAGGGCGTGCCAACCTTCAAGATCCGCGCGAACCTTGGCCACCCGGCGGTTGACTTCCTCCTGGACCTTGGCCTCGTGAGCCCCGATGGCATCTTCCGCTTGGGCAACTTGACGCTCCCTCGTTTCCAGTTGCTCAAGATCGAGGCTACGCTCCATGGCTTCCAGAGCCAACGCCTCCTCGCGCTTCCGGACCTCATCTTCCTCGGCAGGCGTCCCCCTTAGTGACGCGAGGGCGGCTTTGCGCGCCTCCACTTGCTGCTCGAGGGACGCACCCCAAGCATGGAGCTCCCACGTGCGCTTCTCCGCAGCCTCGCGACGGTGGTCAGCTTCACAAGCCTCCTCCAGAGCTCGGGAGCAGGCCTCATGGGAGGCCGCAAGGGAGACCTCAACCTTCATGTTTTCTAGCCCGCGGTGGTGGCGCCCGAGGTTGATGGCCACTTTCAGCCTATGGCACTCGTCCGCCAATCGAAGACCCTCGGTCTCAAGGCGCGCGTCGACACACTCTAGTTCTTCACTGAGTCAGTTCATCGTGTCCATTGCCTCCTGGAAGAGTTCATGATGAACGATGCTCCGCCCACGCTCGAACTCGAGCACATGGCCCATCTCGCCCTCCGCCATGGGGGCTGTGGGCGACGCCCGGCACGGCACGCCCCCTCTCAGCAGGGGGCTGGGGGCTGGCGTGGCCCCAGGCGCCAGCCGACCCTCATGAGGGGCCCGAACCGAATAAGGCCCGCTGCTTGACGAAGAACCCAGGAACGAGGCCAGCCAGCTACCGACCGTGACATGGGGAGGAGCCCTTGGCACGCCTGCTGCGCTCCGAGCAAGGCCGCGGAGAAAGGACGGTGAAGGCGCAAGCTTGGGGCGCCTTGACGACGGACCAATTCCCGCGGCTGACTCCACACCGTGGGCAGCGCCCGAGGCTGCAGCACTGGAGCTTGGCGGGTGCGGCGGTATGAGAGGGAGCTGCTTCTTAGGAGATTTCACAGCCTTGGAGGAAGGGGTCCTGAGGGGACAATCGTCAGGGAAGGAAGGCGACACACAGAAGATCACCAAGATAAGGTACTTACTCGTCGACGGCGATGTACTTTCGTCGCTTCAATGGCCCAAAGATGCCACTGCCGCTCGGAGATCCTTTCCTCCTGCGGAGCTCCTCGAAGTCCATGCAAAGTCGACCGAAGCGCTAAACATGGCGGCTAGTACGGGGTGAAACCGGAGAAGTGCTCAAGAGAACAACTTCAGGGGTGCCTGGCTGCGGAGAATAGTCGGGCGCCGTCTCACCGCGACTTCCCAAGGCCTCCAGAGTTCCGGCCTCGGGAGCCGCGTGCTGCATCACCTCAGCAACCGGCGTCCCCGAATCACGGGATCCTGAGGATGACGCCCCGGGAGCCCCAGGCGGCATCCACACATCAACACTCATGCCGCCAGAATCTAACAGCGCTCGTCCCCCTGCACCCACATTCGGGACGGGCTCGACGCCACCGACGAAGAGGGGAACCACGCTGGCAGGGTTCTCGCGGGACCCCACCAGGCCGTCCGGCCGCAACCCCCATTCGTCAAAGGGAGGCATGCCCCCTGCGAATTCAACCTTGTTCTTGCAGCGATACAACAGACAGTTCTTCGCAGGCAAGTCGTCCGGCGAAGTGACACCTGTCAGGACCTTGAGCACCGTTTGCCGCGTCCCAAGGGGGAGCCCGGACTCCTGAAACCTCATATGGTCATGGCTGCTGAGCAAGGTCCACATCATGTGAGAATGGCACTGAAGCGGAGCAACCCGATGCTTGATGAACTCCTTCACCACCATCGGCGCGGTCACGCCGCGGTCCTTCAACATCCTTAGCATGTGCCAGACGGGGACAAGACAGGGGCTCACGAGCCTCTCGTGGCCCCAGCCGGAGTGGGAAACGGCAGGCGCTGACGGGGCGTCAAGTAGATGGCTGAGCACACTGGCATCAACAAATACCCACTGTGTTCGAAACTCGCTCGTGGATGAAGGAAGCTCGAAGTTGATCCCCATGCCCGCCATCGCGGCCACGGCCTGGAATCTCACGCACCACGAGCTTTGCCGGCGATCAGTCAGATGCAGTGAGAAGAAGTGGCAGAGAAGGGCCACGGAAGGAGCGATGCCCACCATGGCTTCACACACAAAGGCAAAGACAGGAGGAGAGTCACGGATTGGGGGTCGAGATGCAACATATGGATCTGGTAGTGTTCAAGCACCGCTTTGAAGAAGGCAGAGAAAGGGGGAATCAGGCCTGCCCAAAGGGCATCGATGAAGATTGGGATCTCGGTGACCGTCTGAGCGATGCGAGCGCGAGACGCAGGCCAAGCCACCATCTCCCCCACTCGTTGAAACTGGTGGCGAGCATGGGACACACCTTGTCCATGGCCTCGTTGTTGAGCACCAAGGGTCGGCCGACTGCAGGCTCGGCGGCTAGAGGCATGCTTGGCGAAGACAGAGGCTTCTTCCCCTTGTCTGCTTGCTTCGGCGCCATGGCGATGGAGCGGGCGGAGTGCGGGACAGATTGGAGAGGAGGGGCGGAGTCTCGAGGAAGCAGAAGGACTGGGGAAGCAAGGCGTGGGTGATGGGAGAATAACTATGTAGGTTGCGAGGGCCGCATAGCCAGGCGGATTCAAAGGCAGCGTGGGGAAGCGGAGACGCCCACGTCCAATCAACCGCCACACGTCAACCGAGGCCGCAGGCTTTTGGGGACCGCGGCGCTCCGTGCTGGACCCTTTGGCTTCGCCTCAAAGCCAAGCCCGAGCGCGCCTTGGGCACGGGGGCTACTTTCAGCGTTCTAGGAACGGGGGTCCCCAGACTTGCCTGCCTGCGGCCCACGACGTGGCTGGGCTGGCAGGTCTCTACGAACCATCTTATCGACAAGGCATTCAAGACCCTCATGAGGGGCCAAGCCTCACGAGGTGGATGACGCAAGACCTCATCAGGAGCGGCCTCGCCAGGCAGGCTCACAAGGGGCGGAGAGATCAAGGCAAGGAAAACCTCGCGAGGTCCTCGTGACGTGAGCCATGACGATCGAGACAAGGCGGGCGCCAGCGCGTGCAGTGTCCTCGCTTCCTCTTTGGTTTCAAGGGGGCAAGCGCATGCGTGGAGTACTGAGGCATCAAGCAAATGTTTCCATATTGGTGCAACGAGACCAAGACCAAAAGGACGGCAAGACGGAGGTCACCGTGGAGCCCAGGATAGCGTCACCATCAGAGCCTTTGGCAGGGGAAGACTGCTTTTGTCAGGATAAGTTTTACTAGTTGTCCCCTTTTAAATTGGCCGTTGTTGGCTCCCTTCCTGCTCAATATTTGGGGAGAGGACCAGGGCCTATATAAGTAGAACTAGCCACCACAGTAGGGAGGAGGGACTGGACAACAACAACGAAAAGAGAGCACAAGAGCACCTCAACCTCAGGAGGCTGCTCTTCCCCTTGTAATGTTCATCATTAGCCCAAGAGGCAATCCACCACCACCGCACTGGAGTAGGGTATTACACCATAACGGTGGCCCGAACTAGTATAAATCTTGTGTCTTTGTCTTGTGAGTTCGTCGAGTTCGTCTATGAGATCTTAGAGAGCTAGGGCGTGGATCGATAGGGAGAAAACCTTCGCGCGCACCCCAGTGTTCGAACCTCAAGGGTTTGCCGGAACCCGTGATCCGACAACAACATTGCAGAGTACGAAGGCCTCATAGCTGGCGTGAAGGCTGCAGCGGCACTGGGGGTGAAGCGTCTCACCATCAGGGGCAACTCGCAGCTCCTCGTCAACTTCTCGAACAAGGTATACGAGCTGAAGGACGAACACATGGAGGCATACCTCGCGGAGGTACGCAAGATAGAGAAGTAGTTCCTGGGCTTGGAGTTGCAGCACGTGCCCCGAGGAACCAACAAGGAAGCTGACGACATTGCCAGAAGGGCATCCAAGCGATAGCCCCAAGAACCTGGCGTCTTCGAGGAGCGGCTTTTCAGGCCGTTGGTGATACCATCGCTTTCAAGGACAGCGCAGCCTCGGGGGGAGCTCCCACAGCCACCTGCCACGGGAGCCCCAGCCTGTGGCCCGACTTCAGGAGCACGCCTACTCCTGGCGCTCGAGCCTCAGGAGGGATGCTGGCCCAAGGAATTCAAGGAATACCTGACGCAAGGGACGCTGCCAGAGAAGGAGGAAGACGCGGAGCATGTGGCCCGGCAAGCCACGGAATACTGCATTCTAGGACGCTGAGTTATACAGGAAGCGGCTGTCGGTGTCAAAACTAGCAGATCTCGGGTAGGGGGTCCCGAGCTGTGCGTCTAAGGCGGATGGTAACAGGAGGCAGGGGACATGATGTTTACCCAGGGGCCCTCTTGATGGAGGTAATACCCTACGTCCTGCTTGATGGTTCTTGATGATATGAGTATTACAAGAGTTGATCTACCACGAGATCATAGAGGCTAAACCCTAGAAGCTAGCCTATGGTATGATTGTATGTTGTCCTACGGACTAAACCCTCTGGTTTATATAGACACCGGAGGGGGCTAGGGTTACACAGAGTCGGTTACAAGGGAGGAGATCTACATATCCGTATTGCCAAGCTTGCCTTCCACGCCAAGGAAAGTCCCATCCGGACACGGGACGAAGTCTTCAATCTTGTATCTTCATAGTCCAACAGTCCGACTAAAGGATATAATCCGGCTGTCCGAAGACCTCCTAATCCAGGACTCCCTCAGTAGCCCCTGAACCAGGCTTCAATGACGATGAGTCCGGCGTGCAGTTTCGTCTTTGGCAGTGCAAGGCGGGTTCCTCCTCTGAATACTCCATGGAAGATTTTGAACACAAGGATAGTGTCCGGCTCTGTAAAACAAGTTCCACATACCACCGTAGAGAGAATAATATTTCCACAAATCTAATCTGCTGACACATTTTGATAGCATGACATCACGTCAAAACCCGGTCAATATCAAACTGTTTTTTTTCAACCAGCACCACACATATCGCGAGGCGGTTTTCTTGACACGTCTTGTCAAAGCAGAGATCGTGTCCCCCTTATTACGGGATTCTCATCAATACGGACGTGGGTAACCCAACCGCGCCATCAATTACGGCACTTGGGGAATAAGCGATTTTACCAGACAAGTGGGGAGGCGCATCGCCTCTTCCACCCTTATAAAGGGATTAGGATTCACTCTTTTCACCCACGCCTTCTTCCTCCTTGCTTACCCATTCTCGCACACTCGAGCTCCAGCGCCCAAGTTCGCGTCTTTCTTCTCAAACCACTCCAAGCATGTCCGGAGTGGGAGGCAAGTTGATGGTCTCCTCCGTCACGGAGGAGAACATCACAAAGTTACGGGAAGCCGGATATCTGGCCGCGGATATCGCGCACCGGCTGCCAGATGCAAGGTAGATCATCCCTATGCGCGAACCCCATGAGAGGGTAGTTTTTCTTACCCACTTTGTCCGCGGACTGGGATTTCCTCTCCACCCGTTTGTCCGCGGGCTCATGTTCTACTACGAGCTGGATTTTGATGATCTGGCCCCCAATTTCATCCTCAACATCTCGATGTTTATCGTCGTGTGCGAGGCCTTCCTCCGCATCAGGCCCCATTTCGGCCTGTGGCTGAAGACCTCCAATGTCAAACCGAAGGTGGTGGTTGGCCAGCAAGCAGAGTGTGGAGGCGCCATGGTGGGAAAAATGCCTAACGTCACCTGGCTCAAAGGCTCCTATGTGGAGACCATAAAGGGGTGGTAATCGGGGTGGTTCTACATCACCGAGCCGCACGACACCAACTGGGTGGCGGCCCCCAAATTTTGATCTAGAATCCCCACGCGTCTCACTTCCTGGAAAGAGAAGGGCATGTCCTGGGGTTCTTCGGTAGAGCTGACCGGACTCCAGACCTGCATCAGGAACATGATGAGCAAGAAAATCAAGCTCGTCAACGTGTTCCAGGTCATGCTCTTCTGCCGGATTCTCCCGTGTCAACGACGGGCATTCAATTTGTGGGAGTTCGACCCGGCCAAGCACCAGACGCTGCGAGAGCTCTACTACACGACGCACAAGGAAGTCTGGAGGGTGCTGTTCAAGGGCGCCGAGGTACCTCCTTCCCTCACCGAGGACCGCGGACTCAGCGCAAAGCGCCATGCCAATCCGGTAAGTTTTTATATCTCACAGGGTATTTATTTGCCCCAGTTAAATCATGCGCGGGATCTAAGCTTCCATGTCATTAACAGGACCGGATAAAGACAGCGGAGCAGCTCGATTGCCCAGCCCCCCTACCTGAAGACCCTGCAGATGCTCTCCTAACGGAGATGCTGGCTCCGGCACCTTATGAGGTGCCGGGGAAGAAGACCAAGTAGAAGGCCACCGGGACCCGAAAGGGTCTCCGACGCAAGGTTGTATCGGACTCATCGTCCGATGACTCTGACGCGCACTCCTCCCACAAAAACGAGGAGGAGGAAAGTCCTCCCCCCCAGCTTGGGAGACCAGAAAAGGAAGGCTGACCCAACCGGGGAGGCCGAAGGGTCCAAGAAGGGAAGGATCCTCCTTCCGGACTGCTCCACGACGGCCGCCTACAACAGCGACGAATGGTTACCCAGGGAGAAGTCCCTGGCGAAGTCGTAAGTATCTGGACACCATAGTAATTCATGGTATGTTTTATTGCACTGTTTCTCATTACGCCACATATGAGTATGCGGTCCGTCCCAAGCTCATCTCGACGTAGATTCGTTGGACGGTTCATTGGACTCGTCGGATATGAATAGTGATTCACTTCCGACTGCCTCCACCCCTTTCCCTATGGACAACGTCGAGGTGTTGTCCCGAAAGGCACCGAGTCGAGGGGAGCTAGTCCTGGGGGCGCCTAGAGGCGACCTTCCGGACCCTAGGCGCAAAGGGAGCAAGACTCCCACGGGCTCCAAGTTCGGCCCCCAGCCGAATACTGCTCCGGAACCTTCGGTGGTTCCGGACTCCGGCAGGCGATCCCCCATTAAGGGGGGCAAGCCGCCCGTGCCAGTGTCCTCTGTCCATCTAGAGGCACCGGACAACTTGCTGGAAGCGCTTCGCGACGCTTCCATCGATGAAGAGCACCGCACTATCATGAGTGCGGTGATCGAGAAAGTTTAGTCCACCAAGAATGGACTGACCGAAGCTTGCGCCAGCCTCCTAACAAGCTTTGAGGTAAGCAATCAAAATATAAGAAAATATTACCGCATAGACAGTAGCCCCTGATGCTCTGTTCGGCGTTCGCGAAGAAAGGCCGAATAGAGGATCAAATGATGACCCAGGAGTCTAATCAGAATATGTCTATGTGTATGTGCATGCTCCACTGCTGGCCGCTGCCGCACGTACTGCGGAGGTTTCTGCACTAAAGCAGGACCTGGAGTCGTCCGAGAACGAGCTCGGCCTTACCAAGAGGCAGCTCGAGGAGAGCAAAGGTAAGCAATACCTTGTCTATATATTTAAAAAGAAGTTCGGGTGTGAAGTAATAGGATTATCATGAATTTGCCAGGGGCCATGACCGAGGTGGCGACCCTAAAGAAGGCGTTGTCCGAGGCCGAAGACAAAGCGGCCAAGGAGCGCCTTGAGTGGGAAAAGCAAGAAGCCCGGGTAGGCGAGGTGCAGCAAGAGCTCGAGGCTCTCGCCAAAAAACACGAGTCCTTGGAGCTTGACTCTAAGACGCGAGAGTCCGAGCTTGCGAAGGCGCTCGAAAGCGCACGGAGCGCCAAGGCTGAAGCCCACAAGGCCCTCCAGGAGATGGATGTAGTGAAGAAGATAGCAGCGGGTAAGGCATTCATTATGCAAAGCAAGCATGTGAAGGAAACTTTCCTTTTACTTACCCGAGTTCGGAGCTCTTCCAGGAGCGTTCGCAGATCTTCCCCGCAGTGTGCTGGATGCCGCGGGATTTTACCGAGCTGAGGAGGGGAGCTCTATGGGAAACTTGTTCTGGTCTCAGTATATTGGGACCGAACACCCAATGCCCTTGAGCGACCAGCTGAAGCAATTGGTAGAGCTTCACAAGGCGGCCGAATAGGCCATGAAGGGTCTTATAGTCCAGATATGGCCTGGCGAGCCCCTCACTGGCAACTACTTCGGTCTGGTGAGGCGGCTTGTGGATGCCTGCCCACGGCTTGAAGTCATAAAGCGGTCCATCTGCATCGAGGGTGCGCGCCGGGCTTTTGCCCGGGCGAAGGTGCACTGGGCGAAGCTGGACGCCGTGAAGCTAGTGAAGGAGGGGCCGCCGGAGGGCAAGGAGCATCACTGCCCCGAAATGTATTATGAGAGTGTCCTGCAGGGTTCCCGCCTTGTGGCAGATGAATGTGCCAAATATGTAATTTTTGAATGAACATGCTCATGTGATCCTGTAATGTGAAACTAGTTCATTTGCGCTATGCAACGTTTTTTAATTTAAAATATTACCTTATGTGCGGCCGTTTATAAAATCTGAGAGTTCGCTAGTCGTCGGCTTCTGCCCCCATGTAATTAGTACTAGGGTGTTCGGGATAAACCTGAGCGCTCTTTATCCAAATTTTGGGTCCTTCGAGGGAGGTGTTCAACACAACGAACCAGGCAATCGGACTATAAGGCTTTATCACTCTCACTTAGCCATAGAAGTCCACAATTTTAAATTTTGGCGAAGCCCCTAGTGTTCGGAAGGCCGAATTTGGGGCACTGTACACGCCTATGTCGGTCAAGGCCGACTCCTCGCCCGAAGCGGAAAAAGTCTTTAAGGACTTCAGACCTCTCGAACAGCGACCAGCTCTCGCCCTATCATGACAGTCAGTTTTTAGCTTTCTCTATTGAGGTGCTCGTCCGGAAGAACCGGGACACAATCGCAGTAGTTCTCCCATCGCTACCTTAGCCGATATAGCGGGACGTAAGGTACGAAAGCATGGGAGCCGGGCAAACCCAACTATTGACCCAAGACATGATTCGAAGTTGATGCATATAATGCTATAAGTTCGGGGTGCCGCACTGTCCAAAGTGTTCGGACTTCTAACACCGTATTATGGGGTAAACGAAAGCCCCTGGCGTACTGACCGTACCAGAAAGTACGGGTGCAAGTTGTTGTAAATGAACATATAAGAAAAAAAAGGATGAATAATGCAATAATAGACTAATGCTATGCATTGTTATTTTAAATAATACGTCGAAGCGTACCGATACAAGTAGTGCAATAAGCAGAAAATAGGACTATTTGACATGTCCTATCCAAGGGCAAGCTGCATACGAATAGTAGAAAGCGGGTATATCGATTATTATTAGAGACCACCTGTGGGTTCCCGTGTACATCTTGGCTTCTTGCCTCCTTGGATGTTCCTTCCCGTAATGTGTCCCGCAATCGTACTGCCGGAAAGGGCTTCCAGGGTGTTAGGTCCTGAAAGAGAAAAAATGATAAAGGTATACAACCCCTAGAGCGGTTAAGCCGCATTGCGGGATGTGCCCTGATCGTGCCCCCTCCTATGCCCATGGTATTTTCAGTGCGTAATTATGTACGCGCAGCACAGATTTGGTCGCTTGGCTAGGACTGGGACGGGGGCCGAATTGCTAGGCAAGCTCTGAACGTGCCAGGTGATCCTGTTGCAGTTTACTCCGGACTCGCTTGACGATGTCCGGGGGCTGTATCGCCGAATTGGTGGTTTGCCTTAAAAGGATGCTTTGTGCTTCTGCTGCGAGGGCCACAGTGTGCTCTTCCATGCGAAGCGAGCGTTCTGTGTTTCCATTGACTGTTATGACCCCCTAGGTCCTGGCATCTTGAGCTTGAGGTATGCGTAATGTGGTACCACATTGAATTTTGCAAATGCGGTTCGCCCGAGCAGTGCGTGATAGCCGCTGCGGGGGACGATATCGAAGATTAACTCTTCGCTTCGGAAGTTGTCCGGAGATCCGAAGACCACTTCCAGTGTGATTGAGCCCGTGCAATGGGCCTCTACACATGGGATGACACTTGGTGGGTTTGATCCTTGAGGGATCTATACCCATTTTGCACACTGTATCCTGATAGAGCAGGTTCAGGCTGCCGCCGCCGTCCATAAGGACTCGAGTGAGGTGGAATCCGTCGATGATGGGGTCTAGGACCAGTGCGGCAGATCCGCCATGACAGATACTAGTGGGGTGGTCCCTGCGATCAACGGTGATCGGACAAGCGGACCATGGGTTAAACTTTGGGGCGACGGGCTCCATCGCATAGACGTCCCTTAGTGCACGCTTCCGTTCCCTCTTGGGAATATGGGTTGCGTATATCATGTTCACCATCTTCACTTGTGGGGGGAACCTCTTCTGTCCTCCCGTGTTCGGCGGCCGGGGCTCCTCCTCGTCATCACTATGCAACCCCTTGTCCTTGTATTTGGCGTTTAACTTGCCGGCCTGCTTGAACACCCAGCATTCTCTGTTGGTGTGATTGGCTGGATTATCGGGGGTGCCGTGGATTTGACACGAGCGATCCAGTATGCGATCCAAACTAGACGGGCCCGGAGTACTTCTTTTGAATGGCTTTTTCCGCTGACCGGATCAAGAGCCTCTGAATCCGGCATTGACTGCCGTATCATCGGTTTTATCGCCGTTGTTGCGGCGCTTTTGTCTGTTACGACGTGGTCTGCCGTTGGCATCTTTGGTATCCGGAGTACCCGGATTCCTTGATGTGTTGTTGCTGCGAGCCAGCCAGCTATCCTCGCCCGCGCAAAAGCGGGTCATGAGCGTCGTGAGGGCTGCCATAGACTTCGGCTTCTCCTGGCCGAGGTGCCGGGCAAGCCACTCGTCACAGATGTAATGCTTGAATGCCGCTAAGGCCTCTGCATCCGGACAATCGACAATTTGGTTTTTCTTAGTCAGGAACCGTGTCCAGAATTGTCTGGCCAATTCCCCTGGCTGCTGAGTTATATGGCAGAAGTCATCAACATCCGGTGGTCGCACATAAGTGCCCTGGAAGTTGTCAAGGAATGCGTCTTTCCAAATCCTCCCAACTGCCGACGGAGTCTGCTGGCAAGCTGTTCAGCCAATGCTGAGCTAGTCCTTTGAGTTTTAGTGGGAGGTACTTGATGGCATGTAGATCATCACCGCGAGCCATGTGGATATGAAGGAGGAAATCCTCAATCCATACAGCGGGATCTGTTGTACCATCATACGATTCGATATTTACGGGTTTAAAACCCTCTGGGAATTCGTGGTCCATAACTTCATCAGTGAAGCATAGGGGGGGTGCGGCGCCTCTGTGCCTGGCTATATCACAATGCAGCTCATATGAGTCTTGTCTGCTGTACTCGGCCCGACCGGATTTACTTTTAGTGTATCCGGCGCGACGATCATCGTCCTGCGTTGGTGCGCGTCCCCGTGACCCGTATATTGACCTTGTATGTTTTGCCCTGCTATCCAATACGTCTCGCAGGTCCCGTGTGTTGCCCCGGGCCTTGGTATTTTTGATTGAGTGCCAGCGGGGTGCAGGCTGAACTTCAGGCTGAAATTCCTCTCTGGCTCGTCCGCGCGGTGGCTGGTCGGCCGCATCATACACTGGTGATGGAGGTTTCAATGCTTCCTCCTCGAGGTGAGGTAGCAACCTGCGCTTTGGGTAACTCTTGGAGGGGCCCCCGAGTTCGTATTCCTCGGCCGCAAGGACTTCGGTCCATCTATCTGCTAGCAAGTCTTGATCAGCTTGAAGCTGTTGTTGCTTTTTCTTCAGGCTATTTGCTGTGGCCATAAGCCGGCGCTTGAAGCGCTCCTGCTTGATGGGATCCTTAGGCACGATAAATTCTTCACCGCCGAGGCTCACCTCGTCTTGAGAGAGAGGCATGTAATTGTGCTCCTCCGATTTTTCATCTGCTGCCTTCTCTGGAGGGCTAGCTTGTTCACCCTCCCGCTCTACATCGTGCTGGAGGGGATTGTGGTTGTCTTTGGCACTATCCGGACTGTTATTATCTCTTGTGCCGATATCACTACTTTTGCTGTGGCAGGACTTAGAGTGGCGCTGCTGACGTCGGTGCTTGGGTTGCTTCTTGGAGGGGTCATCCTCCGCTGTCTCGTCGCCATTGCCTTCTTTGGGGGTGTCCACCATGTATATATCATATGATGAGGTGGCAGTCCAGCGCCCTGTGGGTGGTGGTTCCTGTTCGTCTCCCGCATCGTTGTCCATACCGTCGATGTCTTCGGATTTGAAGTCGAGCATGTCAGTTAAATCATCGACAGTGGCTACTAAGTGGGTGGTGGGTGGGCATCGAATTTCTTCGTTGTCCGCATCCCATTCTAGCCGGACACAGTTCGGCCAAGGTTCTCCTGACAAGGAGAGAGCCCTTAATGAATTTAGCAAATCGCCGAAAGGCGAGTGCTGAAAGATATCCTCGGAGGTGAACTCCATGATCAGCGCCCAGTCGGATTCGATAGGCACGGATGCAGGCGGCTCGGAGTCCATGGCCGGAGACGAATCCAGTGGTTCGGAGACACGGCTGTCGTAAGGGGTGAAGTCAGTATCCGGCTCCATCGCCACTGAGAGTGTGGCCTCTGTGGCGGGGTCTATCCCTCCGTCCTCGGATGGCGCAGTTTGCTCCAGATTGAAGGCCAGAGTAGTTGTAGGTGTGATCTCTCGAACACTATCCGACGGCAGAGCTAAATCATGCTCGTCGTGATCATGCCGCGCACCTGACATGGGCTCGAATCCGTCGAAGATCAAGTCTCTGCGGATGTCGGCAGTGTAGTTTAAGTTTCTGAACCTGACCTCATGGCCAGGGGCGTAGCTCTCGATCTGCTCCAGATGGCCAAGCGAATTGGCCCGAAGTGCGAAGCCGCCGAATACGAAGATCTGTCGGGGGAGGAAAACCTCACCCTGGACCGCATCATTACCGATGATCGAAGGAGCCATCGAGCCTTATGGTGACGGCACAGTGGAACTCTCAATGAAAGCACCAATGTCGGTGTCAAAACCGGCGGATCTCGGGTAGGTGGTCCCGAACTGTGCGTCTAAGGCGGATGGTAACAGGAGGCAGGGAACACGATGTTTACCCAGGTTCGGGCCCTCTTGATGGAGGTAATACCCTACGTCCTGCTTGATTGTTCTTGATGATATGAGTATTACAAGAGTTGATCTACCACGAGATCATAGAGGCTAAACCCTAGAAGCTAGCCTATGGTATGATTGTATGTTGTCCTACGGACTAAACCCTCCGGTTTATATAGACACAGGAGGGGGCTAGGGTTACACAGAGTCGGTTACAAGGGAGGAGATCTACATATCCGTATTGCCAAGCTTGCGTTCCACGCCAAGGAAAGTCCCATCCGGACACGGGACGAAGTCTTCAAAATTGTATCTTCATAGTCCAATAGTCCGGCTAAAGGATATAGTCCGGCTGTCCGGAGACCCCCTAATCCAGGACTCCCTCAGCGGCCAAATGGCGTTTCTTTGCGTTGCATCTCCAGGGAACATGGGAAAGAGCTGCTAGCTGACATACACGGCGGGGACTGCGGGCACCACACGTCGTCACGAACCCTCATCGGCAAGGCATTCCGCTGCGGGTTCTACTGGCCTATGGCGCTCAATGATGTAGCTGGACTGGTGAAGTCATGCGAGGCCTGCCAATTCCACGCCAAGCAGATCCATTAGCCAGCTCAGGGCCTCCAGAAGATTCCACTCTCGTGGCCGTTCGTAGTCTAGGGACTGGATATCCTAGGCCCGTTCCCTCGAGCGCCTGCGGGCTACCGATACCTCTACGTTGCCATCGACAAGTTCACCAAGTGGGTGGAGGTGGAAGCCGTCCGCACCATCCCAGCTGGCTCTATGGTCAAGTTCATCAGGGGCCTTGTGAGCCGTTTTGGGGTCCCCAACTGCATCATCACCGATAATGGCTCAGTTCACTAGTAACCTCTTCAAGACATATTTTGCTAACCTTGGAACGCAGATCTGCTACGCTTCGGTAGTGTACCCCAGGAGCAATGGCCAGGCTGAACGCGCCAACGCGGAGGTCCTAAGAGGCCTCAAGACCAGGACCTTCAAGAAGAAGCTCGAGGCCTGTGGCAGGGGCTGGCACGATGAGCTCCAGTCCGTGCCGTGGTCCATCCGCACCACCGCCACCAAGCTGACAGGAGAGACCCCATTCTTCCTCGTCTATGGAGCAAAAGCAGTCCTCCCTCACGAAGTCAGACATCGCTCCGCACGGGTCCTGGCATTCTATGAAATGCAGCAGGACGCCAGGCGGGGGATGGAGCTCGTGCCGGGGGAGGAACGTCGCCGCGAAGTTGCACTACGGCCGGCAAGATGCCAGCATGTGCTGCGGCGGTACCGCTGTCGCATCGTGCGCTCCAGGATGCTCGAGGTGGGTGACCTCGTCCTGAGGCGGGTGCTCTCTAGGGAAGGGCTACATAAGCTCTCACCCATGTGGGAGGTCTTGTTCAAGGTCGTCCATGTCTCTAGGCCTGGCGTCGCCTGCCTGGGGACACAGGACGGGGTACCCATCCAGAACTCCTGGAACATCCAGCACCTCCGGAAGTTCTACCCCTGAAGAAAGGCCCAGCGCGTGTGAAGAAAGTCCTCATGCCTGTGAAGGTCTCCGCTCGTGACACTCTCACGTAATAATGAGTGGGGCTGTACACTCCCCGGAGTCTTAGGAGTGCCGCCCTTGGGCCTCGGGGGCTCCCTCCCACGTCTTAGTGGCAGCACTTAGCTCTGCGCTAGTGAGAAGACATGAAGACTAGACTAGGTGCCAGACGCGGCTTTTCATTTGCTTTCCGAAGTTGGCTTGCCCCTCTTTTAATTGAAATTTGCTTTCTGGTGTCTCTTACTGGTCTCGTCCTGTCGCTTTCTACCTCTGTTTCTGCCTTCATTTCTCTGGTTGACCTGTACTCTCTCTCTCTCTCATTCCTCGCGAGGGGGCTGGACGGGTGCCCTTGTGAGCGTTTTCCCTTTTCTGCCTTTTGTCTGCTTTTCGCGAGGCACCCTCGTTTTAGCCCACAAGTTGGCGCACCTGTCCTAATCCGTGCCCCACGGGTACCGCGATACGAAGCGCTGGGTCAAGGCCAGCGGCGCCTGTGACCAAGGCTCGGGTGAAGGATAAGCCTCTTAACAAATTTTTTGCAGTTCCTAAGCGCCTACCAGTCCAGGGAGGCCTCGGTAGGCACCAGGAAGCAAGCGCCTCGTGATGAGGAGACCACTCCGAGCAAGCCAAGATAAGTTATCTCTACACAAAACGTCGATGTTGCGACACAACACAAGAACGATAAACATAGCATAATACTTGAAAAATCATAGTTCGTTGCACGCCTCTCGGGGGCCCATACCGGCTTCTTTCTTAACACAGGAAGGAAAGGAAGAGAAAAATAAAAGCGGCGCGTGCCCCTACAGCGATGTAATGCCCCGTATGTAACTTGCCATATTTGTATTCCAACTCTTGCCATTTTTGGCACTAAGTTATGATATTCCTCGTGGTTGGGTTTTGTCTTCGTTTTGCATTTTGTCCACGTCATGCATCTCATATCATGTCATCATGTGCATCGCATTTGCATACGTGTTCGTCTCATGCATCCGAGTTTTTCCCCGTTGTCCGTTTTGCATTCCGGCACTCCTACGTTCCCCGGTGTCCCCTTTCGCCTCTTTTTGTGTGCGGGTGTTAAACGTTCTCGAATTGGACCGAGACTTGCCAAGCAGCCTTGCTATACCACCGGTAGACCGCCTGTCAAGTTTCGTGCCATTTGGAGTTCGTTTGGTACTCCAATGGTTAACCGAGGAACCGTAAAGGCCTCACGTGTGTTGCAGCCCAACACCCTTCTAAAGTGGCCCAAAACCCACCAAAACCCCCTCCATCCTCTCGGTCGTTCGATCATGATCGCGTGGCCGAAAACCGCACCTCATTTGGACTCTCCTAGCTCCCAGAATCTATAAATAGGCCTCCCCATCCGAAAATTCGGGTCCAAACCCTATTCTTCCACCCCGCGCCACCGGACACGTCCGGACCAGCCGGACAGGTTCGCCCCGCCGCGCCAGCGAATCGCCGCTCGACATGTCACCTACGCCCGCGCCCACATCGCCGCGTCCGTGCTGGCCCGCTACGGCCCAGGTCGGCCCCCCCGGGCCGTGACGCCGCCCGACCGCGCCCGAGGCGCGCCGCCGCCGACCGCTCCCCGCCGCCTCAACGCCGGCCGCTGCCGTGGATCCGGTGCCACACCGGCCGGTGGCCACCTCGCCGCCTCGTCCTCTCCGGCAGCCTCCCAAGCCCGGCTTCCTCACCTCCGGCAGCCTCCCTCGTCTCCCGCCGCTGGCGAACCCCCATCTCCGACGAACCTCGAGACCCGCGCGCTGGATCTGGATCGGTTTAACCCTAGGGTTGACTTTTGTTTTTCTCTAAGTCCCCAATTTCCAATATTTTTAGGCATGTTCATCTTACCATATCTCATCATCCGTAGCTCCGTTTTGCGCATGTGATATATCAAATTGTTCGTCTGGATGTGCTCTTCATTTCATTCCATTGCGTCATGCTGGTTTGAGTCCATCTTAATGCATAAAATGCTTTTGCAAGAGTGCTATGTAATGTTAGTTTCTTTTTCTTAACAGATTATGGACATTTGTCATTTTTGCCATGATTAATGTGTGCCTCCTAGGAACTTGAGCCCTACATGTGTTTTGGGCCATGCCATGCCATCTTTACAGGGGTGTATGCCATGTATTTTTGTGATGAATGTGGTGACTAGCACAAGCATGCAAAGTAGCTCTCGTGATGTTGCTGATTTCAGGGACTTCGACTTCTTCTAAGTCATTTCCCTTATGTTATTTTTATGCCAGGTATTCATGTCGCTACAGAGTGATCCATGCCTCTTTTGAGCTTGTTCAGTAAGGATGATTTTGAGATATTGTTATGTTCTATCCATCCATGTCCTTTTTTGCATTTATGGAGTACCCTAGCATGACTCAATCTTGCTCTACTTTTGCTATAAAATGTTCCTTGCAGATTGTTTACATGTTATTCAATTTTGCCGAGGTTGTTGTAGTTGATCCATGCATTATATGAGATGGTTCTTGCCATGGTTACCTACTTGATCATGTCTTCTTGCTGGGTGTATGCTTAGTTTGTCATGTAATGCCTTTTGGTGAGTGCATCGAGCATGCAAACATGCCTACGTAACTTTGTTTTATGCCATGTCCAGTTTTCTGCTAAGTCTGAATCTGTTAACGGAACTTGCTATGTTTATATGGGTGCCATCATATTTTATGATCCTTTTTGGCTTATGGTCAGTAAGGGACTTTTGTTATATGCGTTGAGTAGTTTCATACCATGCCTTGCTTTGCCATGATATGTTCCTGTAGCATGTTGTTATCTTGCTCTAAACATTGCTTCCTGATGTTAAATCCTGTCATGTTGTTATTTTCATTAAGTCTGTGAACCTGATATCTTTTGCACTTTTGCCATGCTTGTTTGACCCTGCTACTGTGTGAATTAGTTGTAGCTCAGTGTTCATCTTTTTTCAAGCATCTTGAGTGGATCACTGCCATGTGCTTTGTTGTTATGTTTGAGTGCAGTAGCTTAATTTCTTGTTGCATTCTAGATGGCATCGTGTTGTTATTCGCAGTATAGTGCCATTATTGTTTTGCTTGCCATTTGCAAACCGTCCATCCTGTTCCAGTGATCTTTATATCGATTTCGACCGAAATCAACTCATCTTTCCAGTGGCACCTTGGTTTTCCAAGTTGAGGCCTGGTTCAATCTTTTCCTTCCGGAGCACGCATATGCATTGCATATCACATCCCGCACATCATGCCATGTTTTGCATCACGTTGCTTGCACATTGCACCGTGGTTGATCGTGGTTCCCTTTGCTTGTGTTCTTGCTTTGGGTAGAGCCGGGAGACGAGTACGTGATCGAGGAACCCGTTGAGTACGCTTACGAGGAGCAAGCTTACTTCAACTCGGAGAACTTTGCAGGCAAGATGACCATACCCTCAAAATCACTTCTATCTTTGCTTGCTAGTTGCTCGCTCTATTGCTATGCCTATGCCACGATACCTACCACATGCTTTACCATGCCTCCCATATTGCCATGTCAAACCTCTAACCCACCTTGTCCTAGCAAACCGTTGTTTGGCTATGTTACCGCTTTGCTCAGCCCCTCTTATAGCGTTGCTAGTTGCAGGTGAAGATTGGAATTTGTTCCTTGTCGGAATATGATTATTGTTGGGATATCAGTATTATATCTTGTTGATTTTAATGCACCTATATACTTGGTAAATGGTGGAAGGCTCGGCCTTTTCCTGGTGATTTGTTCCACTCTTGTAGCCCTAGTTTCCGTCATACCGGTGTTATGTTCCTTGATTTTTGCATTCCTAACGCGGTTGGGTTATAATGGGAAGCCCTTGACAGTTCGCCTTGAAAAAAACTCCTCCAGCAAGGCCCAAACATGGTTTTACCATTTGTCACCTAGCCTTTTTCCCTTGGGTTTCGCGGACTCAAGGGTCATCTTTATTTTAAACCCCCCGGGCCAGTGCTCCTCTGAGTGTTGGTCCAAAACGGGCAGCCTGCGGGGCCACCTCGGGGCAACTCGAGGGTTGGTTTTACTCGTAGCTTGACCTATCCGGTGTGCCCTGAGAACGAGATACGTGCGACTCCTATTGGGTTTTGTCGGCACATCGGGCGGCTTTGTTGGTCTTGTTTTACCATTGTCGAAATGTCTTGTAACCGGGATTCCGAGCCTGATCGGGCCGTCCAGGGAGAAGGAATATCCTTCGTTGACCGTGAGAGCTTATGATGGGCTAAGTTGGGACACCCCTACAGGGATTTGAACTTTCGAAAGCCGTGCCTGCGGTTATGGGTAGATGGGAAGTTGTTAATGTCCAGTTGTAAAAACCTGAAACGTAACTTAATTAAAATGAATCAACAGCGTGTGTAGCCGTGATGGCCTCTTTTCGGCGGAGTCCGGGAAGAGAACACGGTCTCATGTTATGCTTGAACATAAGTAGTTCTAGGATCACTTCTCGCTCATAGATTCTCAACCGTGCTTTGCCTTTCTCTTCTCGCTCTCATCTGCGTATGTTAGCCACCATATATGCTAGTGCTTGCTGCAGCTCCACCTGATACCTTTTCCCTAACCATAAGCTTAAATAGTCTTGATCGCGAGGGTGTGAGATTGCTGAGTCCCTGTGACTCACAGATTACTTCCAAAACCAGATGCATGTGTCGATGATACCATTCCAGGAGATGCGACTGAACTCAAGTGGGAGTTCGATGAGGACTCAGGACGTTACTACGTTTCCTCTCCAGACGATCAGTAGTGGAGCCCAGTTGGGGCGATCGGGGATCTTATGCATTTGGGGTTGTCTTTATTTTGGTTGCGTAGTCGGACCTTGATTGTATCTGGATGTTGTAATGTTATATTTATGTATTGTGTGAAGTGGCGATTGTAAGCCAACTCTGTACCTTTTTCTTATTCAGTACATGGGATGTGTAAAGATTACCCCTCTTGCGACATGCCTACAATGCGGTTATGCCTCTAAGTCGTTCTCCGACATGTGGGAGATATAGCCGCATCGTGGGTGTTACAAGTTGGTAATCAGAGCCTTCCCCAACTTAGGAGCCCCCTGCTTGATCGAATCTGGCGTTGTTGAGTCTAGGAAAAATGTTTTGAGTCTTATAGGATTATATATATCGGAGAGTAGGATTCTTTTTACTCCTCAGTCCCTTCGTCGCTCTGGTGAGGCATCCGAACGTAGAGTTTTGACTCTTCTCTTCTCAAATTTCACTAAATTTTTTTTAGGATCACGCGGGTATCTTGGAATCGTTCCGATGGTTTTGTGATGAGAACATTGTTCTTGGTGTCTCCTGACATTTAGGGGTTGTGGCAGTGTCCTGGGGAGTTGAGCTCCGAGGTGTTGTCTTCACAATTTTATTGTTACAATTCTGGAATACCTGAGTTTCGCCGACATCGAAAATCTCTTTTATGCAGTTGTTGGTGAGATAACCTCGATGCCACCCAGTACTGGGGCGGGAGTTTGGGAGTATTGCCATAACTCGTATAACGGATGCTTTTCGGAGGTTGAGGTAAATGATTTCTGAAGGTTTCTTGGTTATGTGTTGAAGGATGGATACAGTTGGATGTAGGATTTGCTAGTTTTGGGTGAGATATTATGCTTCCCCTGTATCCCCAACACCTGATTGCATAACCAGAAAGTTTCGGGAGTTTCATAGGTGGGAATTCATGTAGCTCTAGTGTTTCTTCCGCAGATATTTGGTTCATGATTGGGTAATCCTTACCAAGTATTTGTTCATATCCGTACCTTGTTGTTTTATTTATCTACCTCTATCTACGTGGCTTCTCAATTTATGGAAGTGTGACCATTTAATTTGGAATTCATTCATTCATTCTTGTTCAAATGTTAAGGATATATGTTGCAATTTTGATCCATTTGATTTAGCTTGAATATATGTCTTTCAAGATGCTAATGGATGTCACCCTCTTCAGGATGGCTCCTCCAACGCGTCAGAGTCCGGAACCTCCGCCACCACCTCCACCTCCGGAGGCATGGCAAGCTGTGATGGCCGCTAACAATGCCAACACGCAGTTGATTATGCAACTCTTGCAAGAGCGCAACCAAGGAAATCAAGGCAATGGCAACAATCAAACTTAATTTGCTACCCTCAACCAGTTCCTCGCAAACCAGCCAAAGACCTTCAGTAACTGTGTCGAGGCCACAGACGCTGATGATTGGCTCGTGGATATCTGCAAACATTTTGAGTGCAGTAACGTCAGGCCTGAGGACTTTGTCAAGTTTGCTTCGTTCCAACTCAAAGACCAAGCTGCTGAGTGGTATCAACAATAAAAAGATTCTAGAGGAGGTCGTGTGATTACCTGGGATGATTTCCGCCAAGACTTCAAAGCTCACCACATTCCTCAGAGTGTTGTTGAGAGTAAGCGTGAGGAGTTCCGCAACCTGAAGCAATGCAGCTTGTCTGTTTACCAATACAACATCATGTTCCAGAAGCTCGCTCACTTCACCAAGAAAGACGTCCCTGATGAAAAGAGCATGAATTATCAGTCCAGAGGTGGCCTAAGAGAGGATCTGCAACTAGCTCTCGTGCTTTTTGAGCCGAAAAAGTATGATGAATTCTACAACATGGCATTAAAGCAAGAGGCTGCTCAACTCAAGTGCGATGCTTCCAAGAAGAGAGTCAGGGATGCAACTCCTTCTTCAACTCAAGTGGCAGCTAAGCAGCAAAAGTACTGGTTGCCTCCTCCTCCTCCGTTCCGTCAGCCTTATCAGTAGAAGAGAAAAGGTGGAAATGGATCTTCCCACCCACCCAACCTGGGCTTTCAGAACAAAGCTTCGTCTCATGCTCCAAGGTCAAGTGCTCCGTATCACTGTCCGCTCTCAGAGGTCACGTGCAACAAGTGTCAGTAGAAGGGTCACTATGCAAACAAATGCTTCAACTGGAGGCGTCTTCCTCCTCCTCCTCCTGTGAGATCTGCTAGCAATGTAGTGGTCAAGCATAATACCAAGCATGCCAAGGTCAACATGATGAACGCAGCTCAGGCAGAGGACTCGTCAGAAGTGATCATGGGTAACCTTCCTGTTAATGATATTCCTGCAAAAGTTCTTTTTGATACTGGTGCATCGCATTGTTTCATGTCAAGACAATTTTTTGCCAAGAACGAATTCACTTCTTCTCATTTGCGCAAATCCATGGATATCGTTTCTCCGGGTAAACGGTTGAGTGCCAGTTTGGTGGTTCCAGATGTTTCTATTAAGATGGGTGACTATAAGTTTCTTTCTTCTCCAATGGTTCTTGGTAACTCGGATATTGATCTAATTCTCGACATGGACTGGCTTTCTAAGCACAAGGCTCAACTTGATTGTGCTGCTAGACAGATTCAATTGACACACTCATCTGAGGATGTGATCGTTTTTGCCACTCGTGATGATACCATTCGACTGTTTTCTCTCAATGAGAAGGTCGAGTTAGATGCCATCTCTCAGATTCCAGTCATTTGTGAATATCAAGACGTTTTTCCAGAAGAGCTTCCAGGAATGCCTCCTCACATGGCCAGTTGAATTCGTCATCGATCTTGAGCCTGGCACGGAACCTGTTTGCAAACATCCTTACAAGCTTGGACCAGAAGAGTTGAAGGAGTTGAAGAAACAACTCGATATACAAGAGCGTATGGGTCTCATCTGACCGAGTTCTTCTCCATGGGGTTGTGGTGTTCTTTTTGTCAAGAAGAAGGATGGAACAAACCGACTTTGTGTCGACTACCGTCCATTGAACAAGAAGACCTTTAAGAACAAGTACCCACTTCCCAACATCAACGAGCTTTTCGAACAACTCAAAGGTGCTCAATTATTCTCCAAGCTTGACCTCCGTATGGGCTATCATCAAATTCGCATTCGCGAACAAGACATCCCCAAGATAGCATTCAGGACAAGCTATGGTTCTTACGAATACATTGTCATGTCTTTCGGCCTTGTCAACGCTCCTCCAACATTCTCTCGCATGATGAACTTCATCTTCAACCCCTACACAAATGACTTCGTCTTGGTCTATCTTGATGAAATTTTGGTCTTTTCCAAGAACATGGAGGATCATGCCAAGCACTTGAGATTGGTGATGGACAAACTCAGAGAACATCAGTTCTATGCGAAGTTTTCAAAGTGCGAGTTTTGGCTCGATGAGGTTCTCTACCTTGGGCATATCATCTCCGCCAAGGGCATAGCTGTTAATCCTGAGAAGGTGTCTGCAATTGTGAATTGGGAACCACCTCAGAATGTGAAGCAGCTCCGCAGCTTCCTTGGGCTCGCAAGCTATTGCCGAAGATTCGTTGAGAATTTCTCTAAGATCGCGAAGCCTCTTTCCAACCTCCTCCAGAAGCATGTGAAGTATGTTTGGACGCCTGAATGTGATGTAGCTTTCAACACCCTCAAAGAGAAGTTAGTCACAGCTCCAGTTCTGACTCCTCCTGACGAATCCAAACCATTCGAGGTTTTCTGTGATGCTTCCCTGCAAGGTCTCGGTGTTGTGTTAATGCAAGAGAAGAAAGTTGTCGCCTATACCTCTCGCCAGTTGATGCCCAACGAAAAGAACTACCCCACTCATGACCTCGAGTTGGCGGCAGTTGTCCATGCTCTGTTAACATGGAGACATCTCTTGTTGGGAAGGAAAGTGGACATCTTCACTGATCATAACAGTCTCAAGTACATCTTCACTCAGCCTAACCTCAACCTCAGGCAGACTTGTTGGGTCGAAATGATTCAAGAGTATAATCCGAGTATCGAATATACTCCAGGCAAGGCCAATGTCATTGCTGACGCATTGAGCAGGAAGGCTTACTGCAACAGTTTGATTATCAAGCCCTTCCAACCGGATCTTTGTGAAGCTTTCCGCAAACTTAATCTCCAAGTTGTTCCTCAAGGATTCCTTGCCAACCTCCAAGTCTCTCCTACTTTCGAAGATCAGATTCGCGAGGCTCAACTTCTTGATGCTATGGTGAAGAAGGTGAAGATTGGGATTGCCAAGAGCCAACCCAAGTACAAGAGCTATCGCCTTGATGACAAAGATACTCTATTCTTCGAGGATCGAATTGTTGTACCTAAGGGTGACCTTCGTAAACTAATTATGAACGAGGCTCACAATTCACTCCTCTCTATTCATCCTGGAAGTACAAAGATGTACCATGACCTCAAGCAGTCGTATTGGTGGACTCGAATGAAGCGCAAGATTGCTTAGTTCGTGAATGAATGTGATGTCTGCAGAAGAGTGAAAGCAGAACACCAACGGCCAGCTGGTCTCCTCCAACTCTTGCCATTCTAGAATGGAAGTTTGACCATATTGAGATGGACTTCGTGACTGGATTTCCCAAGTCCAAGCGTGGCAATGATGCTATCTTTGTTGTCATCGACAAGCTCACTAAAGTGGCTCATTTTATTCCTATCAAAGAATCTATCACAACAGCTCAGTTGGCAGAGCTATATACCTCCAGGATTGTCTCTTTGCATGACATTCCGCAGTTGATATCTTCAGATCGTGGAAGCATCTTTACCTCTAAGTTCTGGGACTCCTTTCAGAAGGCTATGGGCACCAACATTCTCTTCAGCACAACCTTTCATCCTCAAACTAGTGGACAAGTCGAGCGAGTAAATCAAATTATTGAAGATATTCTCAGGGCATGTGTCATTTCTTTCCGTATGAAGTGGGAAGATTGTCTTCCATATGCCGAGTTCTCCTACCACAACAGCTTCCAAGTGAGTCCGGGCAAGGTCCCATTCGAGATTCTCTATGGCAGAAAGGGACGTACCTCCCCTCAACTGGTCAGAGACTGGTGAACGTCAACTTCTTGGAAATGAATTGATCACAGAGGCGGAAGAGATGTGCAAAGTCATTCATGATAACCTCAAAGCTGCACAATCGCGCCAGAAGAGCTACCATGATAGTAAGCATCGTGATTTGGCTTTCGAGATAGGAGACCATGTTTACCTCCGCGTCTCCCCAATGAAAGGTACTCGTCGCTTCAGAATCAAAGGGAAGCTTGCCCCTAGATACGTGGGTCCTTTCAAGATCATTGGCAAAATAGGCGATCTCGCCTATCAACTTGAGCTTCCATCCAACTTTGCAAACGTGCACGGCGTGTTTCACGTGTCTCAGCTTCGCAAGTGTTTCAAGACTCTGACCGCACCATCAACTTCGAAGAGATTGATCTCCAAGAAGACCTGTCTTATCATGAGCATCCCGTTGCTATTCTTGAAGAAACTGAGCGCAAGACTCGCAACAAGTCTATCAAATTCCTGAAAGTGAAGTGGTCACATCATTCCGACTGTGAAGCCACCTGGGAACGCGAGGACCACCTCCGTTCCGAATATCCGGAGTTTTTCCAGTCCTAGATCTCATGACGAGATCCTTTCGTAATGGTGGAGTGTTGTAACGCCCCGTATGTAACTTGCCATATTTGTATTCCAACTCTTGCCATTTTCAGCACTAAGTTATGATATTCCTCGTGGTTGTGTTTTTTCTTCGTTTTGCATTTTGTCCATGTCATGCATCTCATATCATGTCATCATGTGCATCGCATTTGCATACGTGTTCGTCTCATGCATCCGAGCTTTTTCCCCGTTCTCCGTTTTGCATTCCGGCACTCCTACGTTCCCCGATGTCCCCTTTTGCCTCTTTTCATGTGCGGGTGTTAAACATTCTCGGATTGGACCGAGACTTGCCAAGTGGCCTTGGTATACCACTGGTAGACTGCCTGTCAAGTTTCGTGCCATTTGGAGTTTGTTTGGTACTCCAACGGTTAACCGAGGAACCGTAAAGGCCTCGTGTGTGTTGCAGCCCAACACCCTTCCAAAGTGGCCCAAAACCCCCTCCATCCTCTTGGTCGTTTGATCACGATCGCGTGACCGAAAACCGTACTACATTTGGACTCTTCTAGCTCCCAGAATCTATAAATAGGCCCCCCCCTCCAAAAATTCGGGTCCAAACCCTAGCCTTCTTCCACCCCGCGCTGCCAGACACGTCCGGTCCGGCCGGACACGTCCGCCCTGCCGCGCCAGCAAAACGCCGCTCGACACGTCACCTACGCTCGCGCCCACATCGCCGCGTCCGCGCCGGCCCGCCTCGGCCCAGGTCGGGCCCCCGCGGCCCGCGACGCCGCCCTACCGCGCCCAAGGCGTGCCGCCTGCCGCGCCGCCGCTGAACGCTCCCCGCCGCCTCAACGCCAGCCGCCATCGCGGATCCGGTGCCGCACCGGCCGGTGGCCACCTCGCCGCCTCGCCCTCTCCGGCTCCGGACAGATCCGGTCGAGGAGCGACCGGATCCGCGCCCCCAAGCCCGGCTTCCTCACCTCCGGCAGCCTCCCTCGACTCCCGCCGCTGGCGAACCCCCATCCCCGACGAACCTCGAGACCCGCGCGCTGGATCTGGATCGGTTTAACCCTAGGGTTGACTTTTGTTTTTCTCTAAGTCCCCAATTTCCAATATTTTTAGGCATGTTCATCTTACCATATCTCATCATCCGTAGCTCCATTTTGCGCATGTGATATATCAAATTGTTCGTCTGGATGTGCTCTTCATTTCATTCCATTGCGTCATGCTGGTTTGAGTCCATCTTAATGCATAAAATGCTTTTGCAAGAGTGCTATGTAATGTTAGTTTCTTTTTCTTAACAGATTATGGACATTTGTCATTTTTGCCATGATTAATGTGTGCCTCCTAGGAACTTGAGCCCTACATGTGTTTTGGGCCATGCCATGCCATCTTTACAGGGGTGTATGCCATGTATTTTTGTGATGAATGTGGTGACTAGCACAAGCATGCAAAGTAGCTCTCGTGATGTTGCTGATTTCAGGGACTTAGAATTCTTCTAAGTCATTTCCCTGATGTTATTTTTATGCCATGTATTCATGTTGCTACAGAGTGATCCATGCCTCTTTTGAGCATGTTCAGTAAGGATGATTTTGAGATATTGTTATGTTCTATCCATCCATGTCTTTGTTTGCATTTATGGAGTACGCTAGCATGACTCAATCTTGCTCTACTTTTGCTATAAAATGATCCTGGCAGATTGTTTACATGTTATTCAATTTTGCCGAGGTTGTTGTAGTTGATCCATGCATTCTATGAGATGGTTCTTGCCATGTTTACCTACTTCATCATGTCTTCTTGCTGGGTGTATGCTTAGTTTGTCATGCAATGCCTTTTGGTGAGTGCATCGAGCTCGCAACATGCCTACATAACTTTGTTTTATGCCATGTCCAGTTTTCTGCTAAGTCTGAATCTGTTAACGAAACTTGCTATGTTTATATGGGTGCCATCATATTTTATGATCCTTTTTGGCTTATGGTCAGTAAGGGAATTTTGTTATATGCTTTGAGTAGTTTAATACCATGCCTTGCTTTGCCATGATATGTTCCTGTAGCATGTTGTTATCTTGCTCTAAACATTGCTTCCTGATGTTAAATCCTGTCATGTTGTTATTTTCATTAAGTCTGTGAACCTGATATCTTTTGCACTTTTTCCATGCTTGTTTGAACCTGCTACTGTGTGAATTAGCCGTAGCTCAGTGTTCATCTTTTGTCAAGAATCTTGAGTGGATCACTGCCATGTGCTTTGTTGTTATGTTAGAGTGCAGTAGCTTAATTTCTTGTTGCATTCTAAATGGCATCGTGCTGTTAATCGCAAAATAGTGCCATTATTGTTTTGCTTGCCTTTTGCAAACCGTGCATCTGATTCCAGTGATCTTTATATCGATTTCGACCGAAATAAACTCATCTTTCCAGCGGCACTCTTGGTTTTCCAAGTTGAGGCCTGGTTCAATCTTTTCCTTCCGGAGCACGCATATGCATTACATATCACATCCCGCATATCATGGCATGTTTTGCATCATGTTGCTTGCGCATTGCACCATGGTTGATCGTGGTTCCCTTTGCTTGTGTTCTTGCTTTGGGTAGAGCCGGGAGACGAGTACGTGATCGAGGAACCCGTTGAGTACGCTTACGAGGAGCAAGCTTACGTCAACTCGGAGAACTCTGCAGGCAAGATGACCATACCCTCGAAATCACTTCTATCTTTTCTTGCTAGTTGCTCGCTCTATTGCTATGCCTATGCCGCGATACCTACCACATGCTTTACCATGCCTCCCATATTGCCATGTCAAACCTCTAACCCACCTTGTCCTAGCAAACCGTTGTTTGGCTATGTTACCGCTTTGCTCAGCCCCTCTTATAGCTTTGCTAGTTGCAGGTGAAGATTGGAATTTGTTCCTTGTTGGAACATGATTATTGTTGGGATATCATTATTATATCTTGTTGATTTTAATGCACCTATATACTTGGTAAAGGGTGGAAGGCTCGGCCTTTTGCCTGGTGATTTGTTCCACTCTTGCCGCCCTAGTTTCCGTCATACCGGTGTTATGTTCCTTAATTTTTGCGTTCCTTACGCGGTTGGGTTATAATGGGAACCCCTTGACAGTTCGCCTTGAATAAAACTCCTCCAGCAAGGCCCAACCTTGGTTTTACCATTTTCCACCTAGACTTTTTTCCCTTGGGTTTCGCGAACTCAAGGGTCATCTTTATTTTAAACCCCCCCGGGCCAGTGCTCCTCTGAGTGTTGGTCCGAAACGGGCAGCCTGTGGGGCCACCTCGGGGTAACTCGAGGGTTGGTTTTACTCGTAGCTTGACCTATCCGGTGTGCCCTGAGAACGAGATACGCGCAACTCCTATCGGGTTTTGTCGGCACATCGGACGGCTTTGCTGGTCTTGTTTTACCATTGTCGAAATGTCTTGTAACCGGGATTCCGAGTCTGATCGGGCCGTCCTGGGAGAAGGAATATCCTTCGTTGACCATGAGGTCTTGTGATGGGCTAAGTTGGGACACCCCTGCAGGGATTTGAACTTTCTAAAGCCGTGCCCGCGGTTATGGGCAGATGGGAAGTTGTTAATGTCTGGTTGTAGAAAACCTGAAACGTAACTTAATTAAAATGAATCAACAGCGTGTGTAGCCGTGATGGTCTCTTTTCGGTGGAGTCCGGGAAGAGAACACGGTCTCATGTTATGCTTGAACGTAAGTAGTTCTAGGATCACTTCTCGATCATAGATTCTCGACCGTGCTTTGCCTTTCTCTTCTCGCTCTCATTTGCGTATGTTAGCCACCATATATGCTAGTGCTTGCTGCAGCTCCACCTCATACCTTTTCCCTAACCATAAGCTTAAATAGTCTTGATCGCGAGGGTGTGAGATTGCTGAGTCCCTGTGACTCACAGGTTACTTCCAAAACCAGATGCAGGTGTCGATGATACCATTCCAGGAGATGCGACTGAACTCAAGTGGTAGTTCGATGAGGACTCAGGACGTTACTACGTTTCCTTTCCAGATGATTAGTAGTGGAGCCCAGTTGGGGCGATCAGGGATCTTATGCATTTGGGGTTGTCTTTATTTTGGTTCCATAGTCGGACCTTGATTGTATCTAGATGTTGTAATGCTATATTTATGTATTGTGTGAAGTGGCGATTGTAAGCCAACTCTGTTCCTCTTTCTTATTCAGTACATGGGATGTGTAAAGATTACCCCTCTTGCGACACGCCTACAATGAGGTTATGCCTCTAAGTCATGCTCCGACACGTGGGAGATATAGCCGCATCGTGGGTGTTACAAGCGATCCGCGAGGGCAGGCTCTTGGCGTCGTCCTGAGCTCAGCCAGACCCCTCCTCGTGCTTCACAGAGACACGGCGATGAAACGACCCACTGCTGCCTTCGAAGTAGGTGCAGTGGCATGGCGGCTGGTCGTAACCGCCGCTGCTGGAGCTGTCGCCGGAGGAAGAGCCGTCGTAGCTGGACGAGATGTGGTCGGCCCCAAGGGCGAGTTCACCCTCATCCTCATCATGACCATCGCCAAGGCCGAGCACCTCCTCGCCATCGTTGACCTCGGGACAGCACCCGGCGCGGCGACCATCTTCCCCAAACACCCTCACGTAGAGGGTTGCGTCACCGTCATACTTGAAATGGAGGGTGCACCACCTGCCCAGGCCGCGCGCGCGGGCAAACGTCTGCCAACCATGGGCCAGTGCTATGTTGCCTAAGACAGAGACCTCGACCGCGACCCAGGAAGCCCTGCTGCAGCAGACGTCCGCCTACAGCCAGAGCCCGCCTGGACCTGAGGCCGGCAGCTCGTCGGCGAAGAAGCGCAGGAGCTGAAGCCAGTTGCCGGTCGGGTTCTCCGACCAGACGATGATCTCCTACAGCACTTTCGCTGAGTGGAAGCGCGGCCGGGGAGGCCGCGCGACCATGGCACGTCTCCCTTCATTAACAGGACTGCCATGATCGGAGCGACCCCTGCCACGCGAAGCGGCATTGCCGCGGCCGCGTGAGCCCGCGGTGGGGGTCGCGGTGTGCTTGCGGGGACGACCGCGTCCACGCTTGGGCACCGGAGAGCCGGGCCCCTCGCAAGGGGCCTTCCCCTTCTCCGCGACGGAGAACCTCTTCGATGGCGCCATTGGTGTCGCAACAGGTGATGGAGCAAAGGGTGAGAAGCGAGCAGAATGTGAAGAGATGGACGACGGGGGCTCTACCCCCTCCCCATTTATAGCAGAAGAAGGCCAACTAGCGCCCCCCACAATCACAGGTAATGATTGTTTTTCCTTGCATGCAGCAAGGACTCGTCAAATCGGGCAGTTGCCAAGGCGACGTGGGGAAGCGGAGATGCCCACGTCCAATCAACCACCATGCATCGACCAAAGCCACAGGCTGTTGGGCCCCGTGCACTTCGCACTTGCCCTTTGGCTTCGCCTCGAAGCCAAGCCCGAGCGTGCCTTGGGCCTGGGGGCTACTGTCGGTGTTCCGGGAACAGGGGTCCCCCGACTTGCCTGCCTACGGCCCACGGCGTGGCCCTGCATGCGGGCCCATATGGCCCATCTTCACCAACAAGCATTCAAGACCCTCGCGAGGGGCCAAGCCTCACGAGGCGGACGACAGAAGACCTCCTCAGGAGTGGCCTCACCAGGCTGGCTCGAGAGGGGCGGAGAGATGAAGGCAAGACAAACCTCGCGAGGTTCCACTGACGTGAGCCATGACGACCAAGGCCAGGCGGGCGCCAGCATGCACATTGTCCTTATTTCCTCTTTGGTGCTAAAGAGGCAAGCGCAGATGAAGAGAACCGAGGCGTCGAGCAAAGGTTTCCATATCGGTGCAACGAGACCAAGACCAGCAGGACGGCAGGACGGAGGTCACCATGGAGCCCAAGACGACGTCACCACCAGAGCCTTTGGCAGGCGAAGACTACTTTTGTCAGGATAAGCTCTACTAGCTGCCCCCTTTCAAATTGGCCGTTGTTGGCTCCCTTCCCACTCAATATTTGGGGAGAGGACCAGTGCCTCTATAAATAGGACTTGCCACCACCATAGTCGGGGGATCGACCCAGACAACCACAAGTTCACCAAGCATAAGAACACCTCTCCTCAGGAGGCTGTTCTTCCCCTTGTACTGTTCATCCTCAGCCCAAGAGGCAATCCACCACCACCACACTGGAGTAGGGTATTACACCATAACAGTGGCCCGAACCAGTATAAATCTTGTGTTTTTTGTGTTGTGAGTTCGTGTGCCTAGCCTAGAAATCGCGAAGTGTGTGAGGGTGTGATCGGTGAGGGAGAGATCTTCGCACGCATCCCAGCGTTCAAACCTTAAGGGTTTTACCGGAACCCGAAATCCTACATTAGTCACGAGGTGATGTATTACAAAACGAGTAAAGAGACTTGTCGGTAACGGGATTGAACTAGGTATTGTGCTACCGACGATCGAATCTCGGGCAAGTAACATACCAATAGACAAAGGGAATTGTGTATGCTATCATGAAGGTTCAACCGATAAAAGATCTTCGTGGAATATGTAGGCACCAATATGGGCATCCAGGTCCTGCTATTGGTTATTGATCGGAGAGGTGTCTCGGTCATGACTACATAATTCCCAAACCCGCAGGGTCGCACACTTAACATTCGTTGAGGCTAGAGTAGTATTGGGATATTTGATGAGTGGTAAAAAAATGTTGTTCGGATTCCTGGATGAGATCGCAGACGTCACGAGGATTCTTGGAATGGTCGAGAGGTAAAGATTTATATCTGGGAAGTCATATTTTGGGTTCCGAAAAAAGTGCAGTTTTTTAGGTATTGTACCGAGAAGCTTCTAGAAGGTTCCGGAGGATTCCGGAGGGGTCTGGAAGTCCACAAGTGGGTCCAGCATGACCCAAGGGCTAGCATGGGCTGTGAGGAGGTGCCCTGGCCTTATTGGGCTAGGCGCACCATGTCCTCAAAAGCCCATGTGGCTAGGGAAGGCAAAAAAGGAAGGAGTCCTAGTAGGAATATGATTGGACTTGGAGTCCAAGTCCTCTCCCCCTTAGCTGCACTCTAGGGCTTGGAGGGGCTGTTTCACACGCCCCTCCACCTATATATAGAGGGGAGGGGGTGCCCCAAGAGGACACACCAAGCCCTTAGCACCCCACTATCTCTCGTTACTCCGTAGTTCCACCGCCTCGTCCCGGCGACGCTTAGCGAAGCACTATCGGTACTCCACCACCACCATCACCACCACGCCGTCATGTTGGTTGTGATCCCATCTAATTCTCCTCTCTTGCTTTCTGGATCAAGACGGAGGAGACGTCATGGAGCCACACGTGTGCTAAACTCGGAGGTGTCATCCGTTCGGCACTAGATCGGTTGGATCGTGATCGGACCGGGAAGAGTACGACTACATCAACCATGTTGTTAAACGCTTCCGCTTACCGTCTAGGAAAGTACGTAGACACAATCTCCCCTCTTGTTGCTATGCATCTCCATGGATAGATCTTGCATGTGCTTAGATTTTTTTTGTTTTCCATGCAACGTTTCCCAACAGTGCCATCTTGAGCCAGGTCTATGCGGAGGTGATATGCATGAATTGAACACAAAGAGTTGTGGGCAGTGATAGTCATACTGCTTACCACCAACGTCTTATTTTGATTCGGCAGTATTTGTGGGATGAAGCGGGCTGGACCAACCTTACATGTCCACACACGTGAGACCGGTTCCACCGTCTGACATGCAACTAGTTTTGCATAAAGGTGGCTGGTGGGTGTCTGTTTCTCCTACTTGAATTTGACTACGACTGGTCCTTGAAGAAGGTTAAAACAGAAAACTTGATGAGAAGCCATTGTGGTTTTTTGCCATAGGTAAGAATGGTTCTTGCTAGAATCCCGTAGCAGCCACGTAAAATTTGCAACAACAAAGTAGAGGACATCTAACTTGTTTTTTCAGGGCATGTTGTGATGTGATATGGTCAAGATATGATGTGATAAATGTTATTGTATGGGATGGTCATGTTTTGTAAGATATCAGGAAACTAGCAGGAGCCTTATGGTTGTCTCTTTATTGTATGAGATGCAAACGCCATGTAATTGCTTTACTTTATCACTATGCGTTAGCGATAGTTGTAGAAGCAATATTTTGCGAGAGGACCACGACACAACGATGGAGATCAAGGTGTCGAGCCAGTGATGATGGAGATCATGACGACGGTTTGGAGATGCAAGATCAAAAGCACAAGATGATGATGGCCATATCATGTCACATATTTTCATAGCATGCGATCTTTATCTTTTATGCATCTTATTTTGCTTAGTACGGCGATAGCATTATAAGATGATCCCTTCACTAAATTTCAAGGTCAAAGTATTCTCCCTAAGTATGCAATGTTTCTACAGTTCGTCGTGCTGAGACACCACGTGATGATCGGGTGTGATAGACTCTACGTTCACATACAATGGGTGCAAGACAGTTTTGCACATGCGGAATACTTGGGTTAAACTTGATGAGCCTAGCATGTACAAACATGGCCCCGGAACACTAGAGACCGAAAGGTCGAACATGAATCATATAGTAGATATGATCAACATAGAGATGTTCACCATTGAAGACCACCCCATTGATACGTCCATTTTGCATCATGTTTACCCGCTATTACTTATAATGTTTTATGCATAATAATGCTTTTTGGAGTAATTCTAATGCCTTTTCTCTTATAATATGCATGGTGCACACAAAGAGGGAGAATTCCGGCAGCTGGAAATCTGGACGTGAAAGAGCTACATCAGGCTACCTATTCTGCACAACTCCAAATGAGTTAAAACTTCACGAGGAATTTTTATGGAATATATGAAAAATACTGGAGCAAATAACTACCGGAGGGGGGGCCACCTGGTGAGCACAACACACCAGGGCGCGCCAGGCACCCCAGGCACGCCCTGGTGGGTTGTACTCAGCCGAGCCCACCTCCGGTGCCCATCTTCTGGTATATAAGTCATTTTGACCTAGAAAAATCAGGAGAGGACTTTCAGGACGAAGCGCCGCCATCTCGAGGAGGAACTTGGGCAGGAGCACTTTTGCCCTCAGGTGGATCGATTCCGCCGGGGGAACTTCCCTCCCGGAGGGGGAAATCATCATCATCATCACCAACAACTCTCCCATCTTGGGGAGGGAAATCTCCATCAACATCTTCAACAGCACCATCGATCTCCTCTCAAACCCTAGTTCATCTCTTGTGTTCAATCTTTGTACCGGAACTATAGATTGGTACTTGTCGGTGACTAGTAGTGTTGATTATATCTTGTAGTTGATAACTATATGGTTTACTTGGTGGAAGATTATATGTTCAGATCCAACATGCTATTTAATACCCCTCTGATCATGAGCATGATTATCCTTTGTGAGTAGTTACTTTTGTTCTTGAGGTCACAGGAGAAATCTTGTTGCAAGTAATCATGTGAACTTTATATGTGTTCGATATTTTGATGGTATATGTATGTTTTGATTCCCTTAGTGGTGTCATGTGAACATCGACTACATGACATGTCACCATATTTGGTCCTAAGGGAATGCATTGTGGAGTAGTTATTAGATGATGGGTTGCGAGAGTGACAGAAGCTTAAACCCTAGTTTATGCGCTATTCCGTAAGGGACTGATTGGATCCAAAAGTTTAATGCTATGGTTAGAATTATTCTTAATATTTTTCTCGTAGTTGCGGATGTTTGCGAGGGGGTTAGTCATAAGTAGGAGGTTTGTTCAAGTAAGAACATCACCTAAGAACCGATTCACCCGCATATAAAATTATCAAACTAGCAAACACAAATCAAACCAACATGATGAAGGTTACTAGACGTAATTCCCATGTACCCTCAAGAACGCTTTGCTTATCATAAGAGACTATTTTGGCACGTCCTTTGCCTCAAAAGGATTGCGCTACCTTGCTGCACCTTTGTTATTACTATTGTTACTTGCCCGTTACAAATTATCTTGCTATCAAACTACTTGTTACTTATAATTTCAGTTCTTGCAGAGAATACCTTGCTGAAAACCACTTGTCATTTCCTTCTGCTCCTCATTGTGTTCGACATTCTTACTTATCTAAAGGACTACGATTGATCCCCTATACTTGTGGGTCATCAAGGATCTTTTCTGGCACCGTTGCCTGGGAGTGAAGCACTCTTGGTAAGTGGAAATTGGTAAGGAAAAAATATTACTACGTGCTGAAATTTACTGTCACTTGTTACTATGGAAAACAATCCTTTGAGGGGTTTGTTCGGGGTATCATCACCTCGACCGGAACCACAATTAGTCACCCCTCAACCTATTGGACCTACTGAAATATATAATATGAAATTCCTTTGGGTATGATAGAACAACTGCTAGCTAATCCTTATGCAGGAGATGGAACCGAACATCCTGATATGCACTTGATATATGTGGAAGAAACTTGTGGATTATTTAAGCTTGCACGTTTACCCGGAGATGGAGCTAGGAAGAAGGTTTTCCCTTTATCTTTGAAGGGAAAAGCATTGGCATGGTATAGGCTATGCAATGATATTGGATCTTGGAATTGGAATCGATTGAAATTGGAGTTTCACCAAAAAAATTATCCTATGCATCTAGTTCATCCTGATCGGAAATATATATATATATATATATATATAATTTTTGGCCTCATGAAGGAGAAAGTACTTCTCTAGCTTGGGGGAGGCTTAAGTCAATGTTATATTCATGCCCTAATCATGAGCTCTCAAGAGAAATTATCATTCAGAATTTTTATGCTCGGCTTTCTCATGATGATCGATCCATGCTTTATACTTCTTGTACCAGTTCCTTTATGAAGAAGACTATTGAATTCTAGTGGGATCTTCTAGAAAGAATTAAATGCAACTCTGAATATTGGGAACTTGACGAAGGTAAAGAGTTAGGTATTAAGCTTAAGTTTGATTGCGTTAAATCTTTTATGAATACCAATGCTTTCCAAAAGTTTAGCACTAAATATGGACTTGACTCTTAGATAGTAGCCTCCTTTTGTGAATCTTTTGCTACTCTTGTTGATCTCCCCAAAGAGAAGTGGTTTAAATATCACCCACCTAATAAAGAAGAAATTAAAGAACTGGTAGTAGCTAAAGATGAAACTATTATCTATAATGTTGATCCAGTTGTTCCTACTACTTACATTGAAAAACCAGCTTTCCCTGTTAGGATAAAGAAACATGCTAAAGTGTCAATAAAAGTTATATTAGAACACCTAAACCAACTGAAAAAATCAAGGTAGAACCTAGTGTTGCTATGGTTAAGGATCTCCTTGTTGAAAATATAGATGGGCATGTTATTTACTTCTGTGATGAAGCTGCTAGAAACGCCAAACCCGATGAAAAAGATAAACATAGACTTATTATTGGCATGCTTATTGTCTCAGTTAAAATAGGAGATCACTATTATCATGGTTTATGTGACATATGTGCTAGCATGAGTTCTATTCCTTTTACCTTACATCAAGAAATTATGAATGACATAGCACCCGCTGGAATAGAAGACATAGATGTTACTATTAAACTTGCTAATAGAGACACCATCACACCACTTGGGATTGTTAGATATGTCGAAGTCTTGTGTGGGAAAATAAAATACCCTACGGATTTTCTTGTTCTTGGTTCCCCACAAGATGACTTTTGTCCCATTATCTTTGGTAGCCTTTCTTGAACACCGTTAATGCTAAAACAAATTGTGAGAAACAAAATGTCGGTGTTAGCTTTGGTGATGAGTCTCATGAATTTAATTTTTCCAAGTTTAGTAGAAAACATCATAAGAAAGAATTGCCTAGTAAGGATGAAATTATTGGTCTTGCTGCTATTGCTATACCTCCTACTGATCCTTTGGAACAATATTTTCTAGACCATGAAAATGATATGCATATGCATGAAAGAAATAAAATAGATAAGATTTTCTTTGAACAACGTCCTCTTCTTAAACACAATTTTCCTATTGAAACTCTAGGAGGTCCTCCTCCACCTAAAGGTGATCCTGTGTTTGAATTAAAACAATTGCCAGACACTTTGAAATATGCTTATCTCGATGAGAAAAAGATTTATCATGTTATTATTAGTGCTAACCTTTTAGGACATGAAGAAGAAAGATTATTGAAAGTCCTAATGAAGCACCGAGCTGCTATTGGATATACTCTTGATGATCTTAACGGCATCAGTCCCACTCTATGTCAGCACAAGATTAATAGGGAACCTGATGCTAAACCCGTTGTTGATCACCAACGTCAGTTAAATCCGAAAATGAAAGAAGTGGTAAGAACAGAAATATTAAATTTTTTGGAAGAAGGTATAATCTATCCTACAACTGATAGTAGACGGGTAAGTCCTTTTCATTGTGTCCTAAGGAAAGGAGTTATTACAGTTGTTCCTAATGATAAGAATGAACTTATTGCACAAAGAATTGTTACATGCTATAGAAAGGTAATTGATTTTAGAAAATTAAAGAAAGCAACCAGAAAAGATCATTACCGTCTGGCTTTTATTGATCAAATGCTAGAAAGATTATATAAGCACACACATATTTGCTTCCTTGATGGATATTCTGGTTTTTCGCAATTACCTGTTTCTCAACCCGATCAAGAAAATACCGCTTTTACTTGTCCTTTTGGAACTTATGCTTATAGACCTATGCCTTTTGGTTTATGCAATGCACCCGCTACCTTTCAAAGATGTATGTCTGCTATATTCTCTAACTTTTGTGAAAAGATTATTGAGGTCTTCATGGATGACTTTTCTATTTATGGGAAGTCTTTTGATGATTGTTTAAGCAATTTTGATCGAGTTTTATAGAGATGTGAGCAAAAAAATCTTGTCTTAAATTGGGAGAAGTGCCACTTTATGGTTAACGAAGGTATTGTTTTGGGCCATAAAAGTACTGAAAGAGGTATTGAGGTGGACAAATCCAAGGTTGATGCAATTGCGAAAATGACATGTCCTAAAGATATCAAAGGTATTCATAGTTTCCTTGGTCATGCTAGTTTCTATAGGAGATTAATCAAAGAATTTTCTAAAATTTCTAGGCCTCTCACAAATCTTTTGCAAAAGGATATTCCATTTGTTTTTGACGATGATTGTTTAGAAGCCTTTGAAACACCCAAGAAAGCCTTAATTTCTACACCTATTGTTCAACCACCTGATTGGAACTTGACTTTTGAAATTATGTATGATGCTAGTGACTACACTCTTGGTGTTGTTCTAGGACAAAGAGTTGATAAGAAACTGAATGTTATTCATTATGCTAGTAAAAATCTAGAAAATACACAAAGAAATTATGCTACTATTGTTGGGGATATAACTATTGGGTATGAACCCCCTAGGAGGGTCCGGGTCATACCACTGGTGACTTATCAGTGAAGATGGCGAGTCATAGCAAGCCTATTGACGGCCCAAGACCCAGAGGTGACTTGAGGCCCAAGAGGATGAACCACCACATGTATAACTTGTATTATAAGGCAAGCTTAGTTAGTCACTGAGCCGGACACGTTGTGTATGAGCCGACCGGGACTCCGTAAGCCACCAGGCATCAACCTGTGTATATAAAGGGGTGACCCGGCGGAGGGTTAACTCAAGAAAGAAACAATCGAGAACTAGGTCAAGCGTATTCGCTCCCTGGTCATATAAACCCTAGCAATACAACACAAAGCATGAGTAGGCTTTTACCTCGTTGAGAGGGGCCGAACTTGGCTAAACTCTCCATGTCCTTTGTCCCGTTTAACCCCTTCAAGATAACCTAGTTGCGATGGCTCCATGACTAAGTCCTTTTGTTGGGACATCTGCCGTGTTAAGTCCATGACAGTTGGCGCCCACCATGGGCCAGCACATGGTGGTTTCGAGTTCTTGAAGGGCAGCTTCGCATGGATCAAGGGATACGCTATGGGTCGGATGGCCAAGAGTCGTCGCGGCAAGCTCTATATCGATGACGCAGGCTGGGGCCCCGAGGCCGGCTCAATTGAGTATGAGTATCGGGTCCCCTTCAGAGGTATCCACATCTTCATCAGCAAGATCGGCAAATCTGGCCCTGAGCTAGGCACCTGCACCGACATCATCAAGATGGCTCAGCGTGCACAACCAACCAAGGTTCAAGCCGCTGTGAAGCATGACTTTGTTGGTTTCATCCATGGGGCGGAATTTGAGGAAGGATCTATATCTGGTGGTGAGACGGTTGTCCGCTCGGAAGGTGAATCATCAACCGGTGTGACCAATTCAATGTACCAACTGCAGAACGGCTGGCTTGGGGGCTGTTTCAATGGCAACAGTATTCCGGACCCCTATGAGCCGCCAAATAGGGTTGCGATCTTCATGGCCGGTACACAGCTGGCGCTTGGCTCAATGACCGCTGCAGCCATGACCTCCAGCTCAACAGCGGTGACGACTGGAGCTAGCGGCTCTGCGCATCCGCCGGCTCAGATTCTGACAAAGTTGTCAGAGGCTTTGGTGACTTTGATGGGGGTGGAGGTGACCCCGGACACTCAAGAATAGCATAAGGTGGATGTTGCGAAGTTATGAGATGAGATAGCTCAAGCCAAGGAAGAGCTGGCGGCTGAGAACGCTAGGATGGCCACGGAGCGAGCTGCTTTGGACGCTCAGGCAAAATGGATTCAGGCAGAGTCTTTCCGGCTTACCTTAGATCAAAATGCTTCAAATGCCATCATGAGAAGGAGACACCAGAGTCGCTTACCTCTGGAGTACGATGTGAGAAACCTTTTCAACATGACAGGGCCAGGGACCAGTGACCCGTCCGCGGTGAACCGGGCGGTTGAGGCGCCCGTGACTGGAGCACCGGTTCAGCCGCGTACTGTGGATCCACCTCGTTTGGATATGACTCCGCCTCAGCATGTTCAGAGACCATCGTGTCATTATTCGAACCCTTTGGATAATATGATTGCTGCGGTGTCACGATTGGCAGCTCTCTCGGTTGAAGGCGAGTCTCCAGGTGCGATAGAGACGAGGAGGGCCAGAGAACTCCTTCAGACAGCAGTGGCCCAGCAGGCGGCTTATTCATATAGCCGTGAACAGATTCATTCAACCCCTCGCCCAAGCGGGAGTTATAGTAGACATATTGACTCACCGGCGGTTTCAAGCAGTGGGCAACACCATAACCAGCCTCATAGGCATGTCCCGGCATGCGGTGGTGTCGATGCCCAGACTTTGGTGGATCAGGGCCGTGCGTGTCAGGAGGCTGAGGTGGCGGCTCAACAACAATCTCCGCTTTATCCATCAGCATCGGTGGAGGCAGGAGTGACCTCTAGAACCTTGGGTGTGCCGTGTTTAGTGCCAGCTCTGCGTAATGAGTGTCTGCCTAAGGATTTCAAGGGCCCTCGTAAGGTGCCTAATTACACGGCGGATCAGCCCCCTGAGGCTTGGATTGAGAGCTATGAGATGGCCATGGAGATGCTGGATGTTAGTGATGCTGCATGTGCTAAGTATTTCACCATGATGTTGGATGGGCTGGCTCATACTTGGTTGAAAGGGCTGCCCGCTAACTCCATTAGATCATGGGCGGAGTTGAAAACTCATTTCATCCAAAAATTTAAAGACACGTGCAAGCAGCCTATGTCGATCTTGGATTTGGATTCTTGTGTCCAAGGTGAGGGCGAGGCAATAACCAATTGGGTGTGCTGGATCTCAGTTGTTGTACACTCATCGGACAGTATCAATGCCGGTTCAGCAGTCCTGATGTTGGAGAAGAATTGTCATTTCCTTCCCCTTAAGCAGAAACTGGGGCGGCTTAAACGCCATTGCAATGACATGAGGGAGATCATGGCGGCTCTCGTCAAATATGCCGACTCTGATAGTACCAAAGACCCCGACTCGGATGAAGACAAGGCGGGTAAGGGGAAGAGGAGCAGTAATACGAAGGGGCAGCAGCATAATACAGCGGGTCAAAGTGGCAACGGTAAGTGCAAGGCTAATGGCAATTTAGATTTTGTGGCTAACACCAATATACAGAATAATAATCAGCGTCACAAGAGAAAGCCGCCCTGGCTTGGAGGGCCAAAGTTTAATATTGAGGCGATGATGAATCGGCCTTGTCCAAAGCATGGTACACAAGAGAAGTCGACCAATTATCCATGGAAGGATTGCTTCATCATGAGGGAGTATAGGAATTCCAATTTTTTCCAGAACAATCATGGCCCGAATGGTGGCTCAGGATCCGGCTCTCACAGGCCTGGCTTTGGTGGCGGCGGTTCAAACTCTTGTTTCCAGGGACAAGGCAATCAAGGTGGTTTTAATCAGCAGTCTGGTCAAGGGAATCAGCAGTAGCAATCTGCTTATCAGAGTAGGCCGAAGCAGTTGAATAGTGGACAGTATCATGTGTTCACCACGAGATTATGTAAATGAGACTAGAAGATTCATAAAAGGGCGGTGAACGCAGTTGAGCCGGCGATTCCCCGTTACTTGCGATGGTCTGAACATCCTATTCTTTGGAGCTGCGAGGATCACCCGCCCCGGATTGACAATCCGGGTCACTTGTCTTTAGTGTTTGCGCCTCAGGTTGGAGGTTACAAGTTCACTAAGGTGCTCATGGATGGAGGAAGGAGCATCAATATCCTTTACTACGAAACTTTCCGTCGTATGAGTTTGATTGACAAGGATCTTAAGCTGTATAACACTATTTTTCATGGTGTGGTGCCAGGTAAGTCAGCATATCTAGTGGGCAAGATAGCTTTGGAAGTGGCTTTTGGTGATGATCATGATTCTAGAGTTGAGACGTTGACATTTGAGGTGGTTAAGATTAAGACCCCTTATCATGCTTTGTTTGGGCGGGCGGCTTACACTAAGTTCATGGCGAGGCCATGTTATGTTTATCTGCAGCTTAGATGCCGAGTTATAAGGGTACCATTCTCTGTTGGAAAAGGTAGTGCCTAGGAGGCGCTTAAGAATGCCTAGGCGCTAGGCAATGGCCCAACGCCTCGCCTAGGGCATAAGCAGAAGTCTAGGCAGAGCAAGTAAGAAATTGACTACCCAAGCGAGAATTCATGCCATATTGCACTAATATGCCAAAAGGGCCATATTATAATCATAGTAGCTGGTCGTTAACATACTTATATGCCCTAAATTAATAAACATATAATAACCACACATACACCCTAATAGTAAAAACTATATAATCGCCTAGGCTGCGCCTAGGGCGCTTAAGCACCGTCTAGGCACTAGGCGAAGGCCAACCCCCTCACTTATGCCTACCGCTTTTCCCACTACCATCACATTGCATGGGAACTGAAAGATAGCCTTGGAGTGTGAAGAGGGTGATGTTGCTTATGCTGAGTCCGTTTGTGCAACAGAAGAATTGAAGTTTCACAAAGATAATATTGACCCGGCGGATAAGACACCTGAAAGCACAAGTGCTCCCCGGGTAATTTTGGTAATTAATGTCAACATATCTCTTGTTGGACTAATACTTTCATCTAGCATATTTCAGATAAGTCCAACAGTGGAGTGGCTTGGACTAGAGGATGTGGGACCCCTTCAAGATGATGAAGACAAATGATTGGCTCTAGCTCAAAGCTCAGGACTCTACATTTTTTATTTTAGTGATCCAAGATCACATTGAGTCCATAGGAAAGCCAATAATATTATGAGGGGATGAGTTGTTGCTTAATGAGGTTCTTGCTCAAAGTGCTTAGTGATATACTCCACAACCCTCAACCACTTTCTCATATCCAAATATGTCCCAAACCAAAAGTCAAACTTGGCCCCACCGAAATTTCCTATCCGGCGCCACCAAGTTCTCTTGACATAGTCACTGCCAGAAACCCTAATCAATTTGGTCTCACCGATGGGATCTCGGTCTCACCGAGATGGGCTTGCAAACTCTCTGTTGCCTATTGCATTAATTTCGGTCTCACCGAAACATGACATCAGTCCCACCAAGTTTGCTTGGCCAACTCTCTGTTTAGCTTATTACCAAAATCGGTCCCACCGAATTTGTGTAATCGGTCCAACCAAGATGAGGCTTTACCCTAAGCCTAGCACATCGGTCCCATCGAGTTGATCAGGTCGGTCCCACCGAATACCCTAACAGTCACATTATGAACTAAATCAGTCTGACCGAGTTGTAAGATTCGGTCCCACTGTGTTTGGTGATTTGTGTGTAATGGTTAGATTTTGTGTGGAGGCTATATATACCCCTCCACCCACTCTTCATTCGTAGAGAGAGCCATCAGAACATGCCTACACTTCCAACATACATTTTTTGAGAGAGAACCAGCTACACTTGTGTTGAGGTCAAGATACTTCATTCCAACCACATAAATCTTGATCTCTAGCCTTCCCCAAGTAGCTTTCCACTCAAATCATCTTTCCACCAAATCCTATCCTATGAGAGAGAGTTGAGTGTTGGGGAGACTATCATTTCATGCACAAGAGTAAGGAGTTCATCATCAACACACCATTTGTTACCTCTTGGAGAGTGGTGTCTCCTAGATTGGTTAGGTGTCACTTGGGATCCTCCGTCAAGATTGTGGAGTTGAACCAAGGAGTTTGTATGGGCAAGGAGATCGCCTACTTCGTGAAGATCTACCCTGGTGAGGCAAGTCCTTCGTGGGAGATGGCCATGGTGGGATAGACAAGGTTGCTTCTTCGTGGACATTTTGTGGGTGGAGCCCTCCGTGGACTCGAGCAACTGTTACCCGTCGTGGGTTGAAGTCTCCATCAATGTGGATGTACGATAGCACCACCTATCCGAACCACGCCAAAAATCTCCGTGTCTTCAACTATGTTTGCACACTCCAATCCCATCCCTTTACATTCTTGCAACTTGCATGATTTACTTTCTGTGCTCTTATAATCTTGTCATGCTTGCTTGATATGTATTGTGAATGCTCAAACTTGTGCCAAAACTCCACTTCAACTTAAAGAAATTAAAAGCCTGCAACTTTTCTTGCTAAGAGTCTATTCACCCCCCTCTAGACAACTCTTCTCGATCCTATAATTGGTATCAGAGCATTGGTCTCCATTGCTTTGGTTTAAACACCTTTGGAGGAAGATGGATGAGTCTATGTTGGGGAGTCTTAGACATAGAGTGTTGGTGGGAAACGACACCTATGGGATCACGATAATCTCTACTACGGTTGTCGGGGCGCAGGTCGTGAGAAGAGCAGGATTAGCAGTCAGCACGAGGATCGTTTACCTAGGTTCGGGCGGCGAGGATGCGTAAAACCCTAGTCCTGCTTTGGTGGATGTATTCAGTGTTCTTGGGCTTTCGAACTAGCTACGGTGGCTGTGTAGTTCAAAAGAGCCGAATCCCCCTCCAGTACACCATAGGCCTCCTTTTATAGTTGAAAGGGGCTGCCACAGTGGCACATAGGAGGTGGAAAGGCCTACAGTACTACGAGCTTATCACCTGTATTACAGGACAAGACACATTTAATGCATCGCTTAGGTGTCCCTTAGCTTTATCGGGGCGGGAACGAGGCTCGTCCCGTCCGTCACCGCTCCTCCTCGCTTCGACACACGCCCAGGCTAGCGATGCATGCAGTGCCATGTAGACAGGCAGGCAGCTGAGGTGGCACGGTGGTAGGGCCTTCATGAAGGTCCGCATGCCGCCACGTAGGTGCCTGCTGATTTGGCCTGGAAACCGCATGTTGCCACGCAGGTGCCTGCCCAGCTGGTTGGGCTGGCAGCTGCATGTGAATGGCGGTGGTAGTGTTGGCTAGTACGGGTCTGGCAGTGGCCCTGCTGATGCCCTCGGCAAAGGCCTTGTCGGGGGCCGGAAAGGGTCTTGCCATTGCATTGCCGTCATCCCCAGAAATGGTCTTGCCGGGGGCCTTGCCGTCATCCCGGGCAAGGGTCTTGCCGGGGGCCTTGTGGACTTCCACGGCTAGGATCCCGCCGAGGGTCGCCGTCTTCTGGTCCACATCTGATCCTGAGTGTTTCTGTGTCTTCACAAAGATCTGCATGCCACCCTGGAGGTGCCTCCCGAGCCCTGGCCCAACGTTGTTGATGGTGTTGGAAACCGTGGGCTCAAGGGTGGTGTGCTCCGATGGCATTGGGTGAGCTGCCCCGGCAAGGGTCTCGTCGGGGCCGTTGAGGCTTCCTCGGCAAGAGTTTTGCCGGGGGAACCTGTTTCGTCCCTCTGCTCTTTGTGCTCTCGGCCTTAGCGTTGTCTTGTTTGCGTTGGTGCTTCGGCTTCTCTCCGGCTTCCCTCCTCTACCCTTCTAAGTGTAGCCGCGGCGCGTGGCTCTGACCGCCCATGCACAAGTAAAGGGGTCAAAAGGAGAGCCCCTACTTTTGTACACCGACAGGAGCCCCTAGGCCTGGGCCATACATAAGCGCAACGCATTGTTGGGCTAGGCCCAGAATGGTGTACGGGCAGGTGGGGCGGATTTTACCGTAGTAACTTCTCGTCCGCTGCGTTTCCCCACGACCCATGTTGCACGCGCGATGTGGAGGGTCGTGCGTGATGTGGGGGTCATGCATGGGGAGGTTTCCGCATGCATGCGTCTCATCGTGGTAAAGAGCGGATCGCGCCTTCCCCTTAAAAGGAGGGAGCCGCAGAGGCACGACCCATTTACTTGGGTGGACTCGGGTCGTGGCCTTCAAGGCGCCCACGCCCCATGATCATGGGGCTGGGAGCGGCCGCCTTGCCCGTCCCTTCAATGTTTCTCGCTCGCCACATGTCCCTCATGAAGGTGGCAGGAGGTGGAGGCGGGAAACCGGGTCGTCGCTGATTGGGGCAGCGGGCCGGTCCTGATTCCCTGCGCCCCTGATGACCGGACTGGTCGAGTGGGGCGACTGAGCCCCGACTCCTCCCCTTTATAAGGAGAGGAGGGGGCGGCATTCGACACACTTCCATCATCCGTCTCCTTCCAGCTCTGCTTCTTCCATCCATCCGCCATGGCGAGAGGAAGCGCTGGCCCTTCGACGGTGGCGGCAAGGGTTGCTGCTCGCTAGCGCATTTCTCCTTCCCAAGAGCTCATGGCGGCGGAACCGACCACGAGAGGAAGGGAGAGGGGGAAAGGTCGAGGCCATCGTGGTGCCCGGGGGAGAGGAGGATGGAGCGGCGCATCAGCCTCGCCTCCACCAGCGATGCCTCCCCTGACGAAGCACCATGTTGGGGACCAGCCCCGCGAGTTCTTCATCAGGCTGCGCCGGCCACCGTGTTGCCGCCTCCGTCTCCCTACTGCCTTCGCTAGGGAGATGGAGCTCGATCCTCCCCAGACCCTTTGGTTGCACATGAAGGGCTACGGGAATGGCGGCATGCGGGTCAACATCGACTTCCCTGCCCCTCATGTCATGTAACTCCGCCGCGGATGGAAGACGTTCACACGCAACCACAGCCTGACGACGGGGCTTGTCCTCTACTTCAAGTTAACGGAGGGTAGCCTGCTCTCCGTCAAGGTCTTCGGAGATCTCAGAACTCATTTGAAGTGCTGCGTGGAGAGCTCCTCCGATGATGAAGATTCCTCCTCAAGCGGGAGTGAGGAGGAGGATAGCGACAGCGATGGCAAGGGAGTCGGGCGGCAGGATGCCGACTCCGACTGATTGCGCCGCCCCTCCCTCGGCCACGCGCCTTGCCTAGGGCCACCCTCGCCAAGCTCTCCATCGGGGTGCTCCCCGTCTCCTCCTTGGGCGGCTGGCGTAGGATGGCCGGAGAGGGCGAAGAAGGCGGGTGGCGGCCGTCAAGTCGGAGTACGCGGGAACGGATGCCTTCGTCGCGTATTGTCGGCCAGCTGTCTCATCTATCATCTCCCCTCCCAGCACCGGGACGTTCTCTTGGCACCTTCTGCTTCTCGCACCTCACCTAGGTGCTCTTTTCGCCCTCCGGCCCTCTTGTTACACTTTCTTAGGAGAGGGACAAGGAAGGGATTACGAGCATCTTATCTTTTTTTTGCAAGCCTGCGGGCACTTGTTTATTTTAAGACTTGTTACCCCCTCTTGCTCTTGTTTTTAATTCCGTATGAACTATACATATATGGGATGTTCTTAATGAAAAGGGTGCTTGCCGGGTTCTTTGAGCGTGAGCGAGGCCCATGCCAAGGATGAATCCTTGTTATTTTTAAGGTAAGCATCGTCACCCGGCAATAGGCCTTGCCGTTTCCCTACTCCAGTCGACCATTCTCGCGCTCTTGGCAGAGGCAGGGGTGAAGTCGGGTTAGGCCCCTCGTTCATCTCCTTGCCACCGTGATTACTACCAAATTCCAATCCAGGAGGTAGCCCTCGGGTACAGAAAAGGGGGAGCACGGTGGTTTCAAGAACACGAACGAGGTTTCACATATCCCAGTTCTACACGGAAACGCACAACAAGGGGATAAAGACTTATCTGAATCCGGAGCCCCCGACAACACCGGGCTTGCCGTGGTTGGTCCCTCGTATCTTTAGCTCCCGGCAGCCTTGCCCTACCGGGGCCAGGGCGCCGGCTTGTTCTCCTTTTCCCAAGCAGCTCAGCAGAAGTGCCCTGCGAACCAAAGAGAACAGAAAGACGCACACTCGACCTCTAGGCTAGGGGTTAGTCGCCGCTAAGCACTATCAACCCTAACCGAGGGAAAGACTTGACCTAGCATGCATGCTATAACTTAAGGCGCCAACGCTTCATTTATTTATGCTCAGTATCTGCGTCTGGCTCTGTACAGAGGGTTACATGCCTTGTCGGCAAAGCTTGTACAAAAAGTGGCTTGCCGGGGAGCCCGGTAAGCCGCACCTTATGAGTAAAACCTGCGAAGATGCTCGATGTTCCAGGAGTTGCTCACTTGGATGGCATCTTCGGTCTCCAGACGGACTGCGCCGGGCCTGGTGACTCGTATTACCCGATGAGGGCCTTCCCACTTCGGCGTCAACTTGTTGGAATTCTTGGCCGACTGAATGCGCCGAAGAACAAGGTCTCCTTCCTCAAAGCTTCAGGCATGAACCTTGCGGCTATGCTAGCGGTGCAAGGCTTGCTGATAGCGTGCTGCTCTCACAGTTGCCCGAAGACGATCTTCCTCAAGGAGCGTTGCGTCGTCTTGCCGCAACTGCTCTTGCTGAAGCTCATCATAAGCGAGCACTCGAGGTGACCCGTATATGAGATCCGTGGGGAGAACTGCTTCTGCCCCGTACACTAGGGAAAAAGATGTCTGTCCGGTGGCTCGATTTGGCGTCGTCCTGATCGACCAAAGAACCGCCAGGAACTCATCCATCCAGTGCCTTCCGCTTCTGTGCAGCTTGTCAAAAGTCTTTGTTCTCAGGCCTCGCAGTACTTCAGCATTTGCCCTCTCCGCCTAGCCGTTGCTCCGTGGGTGTGCCACGGAAGCAAAATATACCTTGCTGCTGAGTTCTTGGGTGTACTGCATGAAGGCGTGGCTTGTGAACTGCGTGCCGTTGTCGGTGATGACTCTATTTGGCACACCAAAACGGTAGGCTAGTCCCTTGAAGAACTTGACGGCTAACTGTGCTGTCACATTCCTCACTGCTTCCACCTCCGGCCACTTGGTGAACTTGTCAATCGCGACGTACAAGTACTCAAAGCCCCCGACAGGACGGGGGAAAGGGCCCAATATGTCGAGCCCCCAGACCGAGAATGGCCAGGAGAGAGGGATTGTTTAAAGGGATTGATCTGGTTGATGAAGCTTCTTTGAATGGAACTGGCATGCTTCACACCTGGTTACTAGTGCCGTTGCATCCTGGAGGGTGGTGGGCCAGAAGAAGCCTTGCCGGAATGCTTTGCCGGCAAGGGCCCTCGACCCTATGTGGGAGCCACATATGCCTCCATGTAGCTCTGCCAATAGCTCCAGTCCTTCCTCCCAGGGGATGCACTTCAATTTCATACCATTTGGTCTTTTTCTGTATAGGACGTCATCGACGAACTGGTACAAGGCGGACCGACGGGCTACCTTTTCCGCTTCTTCCTGCTCTTCAGGAAGTTCCCCTGTCTGGAGGAAACGGATGGTATGTTGTGCCCATGCCGAAGCCTGGGGCTCGACGACAAGGACCAGAGGCATTTCTTTCGCCATGGGGGCAACCGTCTCTACGGCCAGGGCCTGGCGCCCTGCTGAAGCCAGCTGCCCCTTGCCAGGCTCGGAATCCACGGCGACACTCTTGCCGACGGCCCCTGGGGGCTCGGAGGGAAGGTACTTGCCGGGGCCCGATTTCCTCCGCTTGTTCCGTTCCGTTGATGGTTCGACGGATGGTTGAGTTAGCCAAAGCAAAAAGGTACCTGGTTCCCCAGGTAACTTGGGTGCAACGCGCTTTGACAGGTACTCAGCGATGTCGTTCTCCGCTCGGGGAACATGCTCCGCTTGAATACCGTCGAAGCGCTCCTCCAGCATCCTCACCTCATCTACGTAGGCCTCCATCAACGGACTCTGGTAATCTTTGTTGACCCGTCTGACAACAAGCTGCGAATCACCCCTGACGATCAGCTTCTTCACGCTGAGGTCCACCGTGATCCTGAGACCGGCGAGTAGCCCTCGTACTCAGCAGTGTTGTTGGTGGACATCTCCATGGGAAAGTGCATCTGGATTACATACTTGAGGTGCTCTCCGGTGGGAGCGACGAGCAGCACACCAGCACCGGTGCCTTGCAGCGAGAAAGCTCCGTCAGTGTACATAATCCAGTCACGAGCTGTTTCCTTGCCGGGGAGAGTGGTCTCCTAGATCACTTCATCAGACGTCGAGGTCCATTCTGCAATGAACTCCGCCAGGGCTCTACACTAGATTGTCGAAGTACTTTCAAACCTCAACCCAAAGCTAGATAACTCCTAGGCCCACTCCACAATCCTTCCGGTTGCATCTGGGTTGTGTAGTATCCGTTGCAACGGGAGGCGGGTGACGACAGTGATCTCGTGGGCTTGGAAGTAATGACGCAGCTTCCTCGAGGCCATAAGGAGTCTGAAGAGCAATTTTTGCATACCGGAATATCTTGATCTAGCCCCCTGCAAGAGGGAGCTAACAAAGTAAACCGGGTGCTGCATCATATTCTTCTTCTGCACCACCCGACTTGATGGTGCGGGCTCTATCCCGATGGGTCAGGCTCTGCCGGGAGCCTTGCCTTGCCGGCACCACGCCCTGCTGAGGGAGTCTCTGACTTGTTGTCTGCCGGTCCTGCCACAGCCACTGCCTTTGCCTCTTCGTCAACCTCCCTCTACGGCACCAGCGCGACACTGACCACTTGATTTGTTGCCGCCATATATAGTAGCAATGACTTGTGGTCTAGGAGCAACTAGTATAGGTGTAGAGGAAAGGTATCTCTTCAGGTCTTGCAACGCCGCCTCGGCTTCGGGGGTCCATTCCATTGGGCCCGCCTTCTTCAAAATATTGAAAAAGGGAAGGGCGCGCTCGACAGACTTGGGGATGAATTGGCTCATGGCGGCAACGCAGCCAGTGAGTCGATGCACATCCTTGATCCACTTGGGCGCCTCAATCTGCTCGATAGCCTTGATCTTTTCAGGGTTTTCCTCGATCCCACGCTGCGACACAAAGAACCTGAGAAGTTTGCCGGACGGAACGCCGAAGACACACTTCTCAGGGTTCAGCTTGAGGTTGATCTTGTGTAGGTTGGCAAACGTCTCTTCTATGTCTTGCACAACAGTCGCCCTATCCTTGGTTTTGACTACTATGTCATCCATATAGGCTTCCATATTTCTATGTAGCTGGGGTCCAAAACCAATTTGGAATGCTCTTGCAAATGTTGAACCAGCACTCTTCAACCCGAAGGGCATCCATAAAAAGCAATATGTACCACATGGGGTGATAAATGCTGTCTTATCTTCATCTTCTCTTGCCATGAAGATTTGGTGGTAGCCCGAGTAGGTGTCGAGGAATGATAACAGACCACACCCAGCCGTGGAGTCAACAATCTGGGCGATGCACGACAACGGGAAGGGATCCTTAGGACAAGCCTTATTGACATCCGTGTAGTCAATGCACAACCTCCACTTCCCATTTGCCTTGCGCACCACCACCGGATTGGCCAACCACGTCGTGTGGAGCACTCCTCTCACCAAATCTGCCGCTTCCAATTTCCTGATCTCCTCTGTGATGAACTCCTGTCGTTACAAAGCTTGCTTCCTGACCTTCTGCTTGACGGGTCTCGCATGGGGACAAACGGCAAGGTGGTGCTCAATCACTTCCCTGGGAACGCCGGGGATGTCGGATGCTTGCCACGCAAACACATCGACATTCGCCCACAGGAAAGTGACGAGCATGCTTTCCTATTTGCCGTCGAGGGTGGAGCTGATGGTGAAAGCCCCTCCCGTGCCATCCTCCTTGACGGATACCCTCTTGGTCTCTGGTGGTGTAGCTCTGGATTTCTTGCTCTTGCCGGTAGAGCTCTCGGGCACGTCCTCGATGGTAGCACAACACTCCAAAGAGGCGCACTTGCCAGAGTGGGTGTGAGAGGTCTTGCCGGTCTTCTTCTTCCCTCCCCGGGCCTCAACGGCAGGAGCAGGTGCCTTGGCGGCAGCTGCTGCAACTCCTTCTTGATAGAGTTGGTCAGCGCAGATCAGCGCATCCTTCTTGTCGGAAGGGATGGTGATGATGGTCATCGGCCCAGGCATCTTCAGCGTATTGTAGGCGTAGTGCGATGCCGCCATGAACTTGGCTAGTGCCGGGCGGCTGAGGATCCCGTTGTAGGGCAAGGGGATCTCGGCCACATCAAAGACGATCCTCTCCGTCCTGTAGTTCAACTCACCTCCAAACGTCACGGGCAATGTGACTTTCCCCTTCGGCTGGCTCCTACCCGGGCTGACCCCTTAACACGTACCCGTTTCCTCAAGGTCTCCATCAAGAATTTGCAGCCTTTTGATCACGACGGTTGAGATCAAGTTCAGGCCGGCCCCACCGTCAACCAGCATCTTATTCACCTTGAGGTTGCGTATCGTTGGTGAGACCAACAACGGCAAACACCCGATCGCAGTCGTTCGGTCAGGGTGGTCCTCGGTGTCAAAGATGAGTGGCATGCTGGACCACTTCAGTGGCTTCTCAGCGTCGAACGATGGCTCTGCGGCTGTAATCTCACGCGCCCACTGCTTGAACTGGCGGTGAGAAGTGTGCAGCGAGGCGCCACCATCGACGCACATGGCCCCCGTAGCCTTCTGGAACTCATGCTCACTGGACTCGTCGTCCTCGTCACGATCATCGTCTACCTACTTCTTGTCACGGCCCCGGGCGGGCCTCTCTTGCTGGTTATCCTTGCTGCGGCGACCCCCTTGGCCGCCACCCTTCTTGCCGGATCCTTCGGCACCATCCAGACCCTTCTCCTTGTCCCGCCTCTCATATTCGGCTTTTTGTTTTTCAGCGAGTAGCTCAACTTGTCGGCAATTCTGGAGGTCGTGGCCCTTGGTGCGGTGGATCTTGCAGTACTGCTTATCGGAGCCTCCTGGCTTGTCGGCACACGCCAAGGCCCAGCAAGCGGCACACCCGACAATCTCCTTGCCGGGGTCGTCTGCCTTGGCCTTCTTGGCGGCGCTCGTGTCGTTGGATCCCTCGACGGCAAGAACAGCCTTTTCCTTGCATTTCCTGTTGCGACACCGGCCCTTCTTCATCGGGACGGCGGTGTCTGCGTCGGTAGAGTCGGTTTCCGCACCGGCGTCTTCGCCGGGGTACTTCCTTCCCTCTTTAGCCCGGGCGCATCTATCGGCCAGAACGTAAAGTTCGGCCACGTCTTTGACCTTGTTCATCGCCAGCTCTTCACGCATCTTGCGGTTACGCACATTCTGATGGAATGCGCCGATCATGGCGGCACGATGAACATCCGGGATGTTGTATTGCACTCAGCTGAATCTCTGTATGTACTTGCGCGGATTTTCACCTTCCTTCTATGGAATGATATGCAAATCGCTCGCCTGGCCATGAGCTTGGTGGCCTCAAGTGAAGGCACCAACGAACTCGTTGCACAGATCTGACCAAGAAGAAATGGAATCCGCCGGCAAGTGCATCAACCAAGACATGACATTGAGTTTCAGGGCCAACAGGAAGTAATTGGCAAGCACCTTGTCGTCACGAGCTCCTGCGGCTTGCATGGCGATGGTGTAGATGCTGAGGAACTCTGACGGTTGGGTCTTGCCGTCATACTTATCACCGACGTCGGGCTTGAACATGCGGTGTGATGGCCACTAGAACTGCCGCAGCTCATGGGTAAAGGCTAGGAAACCCACCTCGTAAGGTAGGCCGCCGGAGCCTCCCGATGCTGGGTGGTCCATAGCGGGCCCCGCCCACCTGTCTGACTGGTGGCGCGTATCACGCCGGCCCTTGATGGTGGTTCGAGCGTCTTCATGGGCTCGTTCCTGATGAACCTGGCGTTGATCGCGGCAGGTCAGTGGGTCAGACGAAGCTATGGAAATGTCATCACAAGCATCATCATGACGGACCTACATCCGCGGTGGCCGACGTGGAGGAGGAGAGTGCATCGTGGCCACGGCGCCTCCGGCCCCTCCACCACCAGCATGCAGTGGCTCGATGGAGCGCCGGCCCGAGGGCCCCACTGGCCGTGGCTCATTGAGGGAGTCCTAGATTAGGGGTATCCGGATAGCCGGATTATATCCTTTGGCCGGAATGTTGGACTATGAAGATACAAGATTGAAGACTTTGTCCCGTGTCCAAATGGGACTCTCCTTGGCGTGGAAGGCAAGCTTGGCAATACGGATATATAGATCTCCTTCCTTGTAACCGACTCTGTGTAACCCTAGCCCCCTCCGATGTCTATATAAACTGGAGGGTTTAGTCCGTAGGACCAACAACAACAATCATACCATAGGCTAGCTTCTAGGGTTTAGCCTCTTCGATCTCGTGGTAGATCAACTCTTGTAATACTCATATCATTAAGATCAATCAAGCAGGAGTATGGTTTTACCTCCATCGAGAGGGCCCGAACCTGGGTAAAAACATCGTGTCCCCCATCTCCTGTTACCATCCGCCTAGATGCACAGTTCGGGACCCCCTACCCAAGATCAGCCGACATTGGTGCTTTCATTGAGAGTTCCTCTGTGTCGTCATCGTTAGGCTTGATGGCTCCTTCAATCATCGATAGCGATGCAGTCCAGGGTGAGACTTTTCTCCCCGGACAGATCTTTTTATTCGACGGCTTCGCACTGTGGGCCAACTTGCTTGGCCATCTGGAGCTGATCGAGAGCTACGCCCCTGGCCATCAGGTCAGATTTGGAAACTTGAACTACACAGCCGACATCCACGGAGACTTGATCTTCGATGGATTCGAGCCCTTGTCGAGTGCGCCGCATGGTCACGATGAGCATGATTTAGCTCTACCATTAGACAGTGTTCGGGAGATCGCACCGGTGACCGCTCCGACCCTCAATTTGGAGCCAGTTGCGCCATCCAAGGACGGGTGGATAGACCCCGCCACGGAGGCCGCATCTTCAGCGGCAATCGAGCCAAATACCGACCTTACCCTTCACGGGAGCCGTGACGCCGAACTGCCGGATTCTTCCCCGGCCACGGACTCCGAACCGCCTGCGCCCGTGCCTATCGCATCCAACTGGGCGCCGATCATGGGGTTCACCCCTGCGGATATCCTTCAGCACTCGCCCTTTGGCGACATACTAAACTCATTGTGATGCGGACGACGAAGAAATTTGCCGCCCACCTACCACCCACTTAGTAGCCACTGTCGATGATTTGACCGACATGCTCGCCTTCGACTCCGAAGACATCAATGGTATGGACGACGATGTAGGAGACGAACAGGAGCCACTGCCCACAGGGCACTGGACGCCCACTTCATCATATGATGTATACATGGTGGACACTCCCAAAGAAAACGACGACGAGGAATGGAAGGACGCAACGAAGGATCGTTCCCTCGAGAAGCAGTCAAAGCGGCGGCATAAGCACCACTCCAAATCCCGCCTCGGCAGAAAAAACGATCATATAGACCCAGCGATAGAGCAGGGTGAGCCAGCAGACGACAAACACAACATTGAACCACCGTCCGACCACGGCAACATGGAGAATTAGACCAAACAACCCGACTCTGGCAAAGATAACAGTCCGGATGACATCACATCGGACAGGCACCCGGAGCAACAAAACACCCATCAAAGGCTTGTTGCCGCTGTGAGGAGTCTGAAAAAGCAGAAGCAAAGGCTGAGGGCTGCACAAGACACACTCAGAATTAGATGGAGTAAAGTACTCAATAGTGCAGCAAAGTACGGCGGTAGTCGCCACACAGAGAGCTACCCGAAGCGAAAGCTGCTACCTGAATTCGATGAGGAGGCCTTAGATCCCCCGCAATCAAAAACAAAAACAGCCATCCGGTCGGATAGACGACCTCATGGCCAACATAGAGCGGCAAACGATGCCGCACACGAGCCAGTACGCGATCCACGTGAGGGCTCGCATCAAAAGGACGGCGCAACCAGATCCATCTACGGGCCAAGCAAGCACGCTCCAGCATGCAATGCAACACAACAAAAATCCGAACACCATGGTACACCCAAATACAGGGGTGCCACACACCCCCTATGTTTCACCGATGAGGTGCTGGACCATGAATTCCTAGAGGGATTAAAACCCGTAAACATAGAGGTGTACGACGGAATGATAGACCCCGGGGTCTGGATTGGGGACTACATCCTCCATATCCACATGGCTCGAGGAGACGATCTCCACGCCATCAAGTACTTACCCCTCAAGCTCAAAGGGCCAGCTCGGCACTGGCTTAAAAGCCTCCCTGAAAACTCCGTTGGAAGCTGGGAAGAGCTCGAAGACGCTTTTCGGGCAAATTTTCAAGGGACCTATGTCCGACCACCGGATGCAGACGATTTAAGTCATATAACTCAATAGCCCGAAGAGTCGGCCCGAAAGCTTTGGAACATGTTTCTCACTAAAAAGAACCAAATAGTCGAGTGTCCGGACGCTGAAGCCTTAGCAGCTTTCAAGCACAGCGTTCGAGACGAATGGCTTGCCAGACACCTCGTCCAAGAAAAGCCAAGAACAATGGCAGCATTAACAAGCCTCATGACCCGCTTTTGCGTGGGCGAGGACAGCTGGTTAGCCCGATGTAGCACCAGCGACCCAAGTACATCCGAAGTCAGGGACAGAAACGGGAAGCCACGACGCAGCAAAAACAAGCGCCGGAATAAACAAGACAGCCCAAAGAGCACGGCGGTAAACGCCGGATTCAGAAGCTCTCGGCCAGGTCAGCAAAAGCTACCCTCCAAAGGCAACAGAGACGAACTGTCCAGCCTGAACAAGATTCTGGACAAACTATGTCAGATCCACAACACCCCCGATAAACCTGCAAATCATACCCATAGAGAATGTTGGGTCTTCAAGCATTCCGGAAAACTCATCGCCGAACATAAGGGGCAGGATACACCAAGCAAAGACGAGGACGAGCCTCACAAGCAAAGCATTGGGGAACAAAAGAAATTCCCACCAGAAGTCAAAACAGTAAACGTGTTACACGTGGTGAAGGGGAGAAACAAAGCGGCACTCCTAGAGACACATGCCCCAGGGCCTATCACCGCGGAGTTCTGCCACTGGTCGTCCAAACCGATCACCTTTGACCATCGGGATTACTCGGCAAGTATCCGACATGCAGGATGGGCTGCCTTGGTGTTAGACTCGATAATTGACAGATACCACTTCACACGAGTCCTGATGGATGGCGGTAGTAGTTTAAACCTCATATATCAGGACACAGTCCGCAAAATGGGTATAGACCCGACAAAAATCAGCCATAGCAATACTACCTTTAAAGGAGTAACGCCAGGCCCAGAAGCCCATTGTACGGGCTCCCTGCTACTAGAGGTTATATTCAGCTTTCCCAATAACTTCCGTAGCGAAAAGTTAACCTTCCACATCGCTCCATTCCAATGTGGCTATCAAGCACTACTCAGACGCAAAGCTTTCGCTCGCTTTAACGCAATACCGCATTACGCTTCTCTCATGCTTAAGATGCCCGGTCCACGTGGCATCATTACAGTAAATGGAAATATTGAGCGCTCCTTGTGCGCGGAAGATCGTGCGGCTGCCTTGGTAGCCGCACACTAGACGACCTCACCAACTAGAGCATCTGACAGGTCGTTAAGACCACGGACATGGTTAGACGAGTCCGGTGTAGCTATATATAATTGATACAGGTTTGATGGCTCAACGCGTGTGAACAAGTTACAATTAGGCTCAACTTTACTCATCTGGAACTATACATGGTTTATTTAGTATAACCTACCTTTTGCACGACAACTTTTCAACTAAGTTCCTCTCTTTTTCAGATGACCATCGTGCTACACCCGTCCAGGATACAGCACAATGGAGACACATGTGCAGACGTGCAACAGGGACCCGTTCCAAGGATTCTTTTTAGATTAAGACCTTGCATAAACCTTTTTTACTATCTCTTGTTGATACACATCCCCCGGATTCTCAGTACAACTGAGAAGGATGCTGACGTATTGGCATGTGGCCACGTCATAATATTGCAAGTACCTGGACACCAGGGGCTTATTACAAAGGGCACTGTTTAGCCCGGTTTACATCGTAAAGATCGAATACCTTAGGGAGTGCTCAGCGTCGCGAGTTTGGCCTTATATGCATCAGCACTGAATCATGTATTTGGTCAAATGTTGGGTTTGCCCGGCTCCTATGTTTTGCTGCCTTACGTTCCACTCTATCAGCTAGGGTGGCACCAGGAGAACTACTGCGATTGGGCCCTGGTTCATCCAGATGAGCACCTCAGTAGAGAAAGCCGAAAACTGACTGTCATGATATAGCGTGAGACTAGTCAACCACTTGATGACCTAGCGGAATCTTCGAGATTCCTCCGCCTTAACGAAGGGCCGTTTCCCGGCCAAGCATGTACGTGCCCCAAATTCGGATGAGCGCGGAGCCACCAGGGGCTATATAGTAGCCCCACTGTCAAACTCCTCTGGCTAAGTGAAAGTGTTAAAGCATTATAGTCCGATTGCCTAGTTCGCTGCGCTATCACCTCCTTAATGGACCAAGAGTTTGAATCAAGAGTGAACATGCGTCTTCTGCGAGCACCCCTGCATTATATCCGTGGGGGCTGAAGCCGGCGACTGCCATCTTTCAGGTTATATACATATATACATAAACGGCCGCCCAAGAGGCATCATAGTACTTCCGGGCAAAAGTATAAAAACAGCCTTGATAAACTCAATAGAACATTGTTTTTCAATGGGAATACATGTCATTAGAACATAATATTCTTCAATCACTGCGCTTCTATCAAACGAGCGCCCTCAAGAACTTCTCTAAAGTAGTGCTCGGCAGGTACTGGGCTCTCGTCCGAATCTTGGGCTGCAATGGCGGTGGCCTCCATCTCCGCCCAGTATGTCTTCACACGGGCAAGGGCATTCACGCACCCTCTACTCACGCCGACCTCTTCATCGCGTTGATGTGCGGCACCGCACTAAGGAACTGCTGCACCAAACTAAAATAACTGTTCGGCTTTGGCCTTTCTGGCCACAGATGATCCACAACATACCTCATGGCGAGTTCGGACAATCTATTCAGCTCGGCCCATTCGGCCAACCGATCAGTCAATGGAAGTGGACGCTCTGGAACATTAAATTCTGACCAGAACAGCTTTTCCACTTCGTGATCTTTTTGATCTCGGAAGTATTCGGCCGCATCGGCAGCACTCGCCGCTAAGTCCAGATATGCGTCCGCAGAACTCCACAGCTGGTCCAAAGGGGCGTACCGAGGATCTCCAAACTTCATATGCAGCATAAAGGGCTTCCCAGCCGCGATATCCCTGGCTTGACGCAGCTCCTCCTTCATCGCTCTCATTGCAGAGCGGGTGACTTTGGTCGCCATCGTGGCCTTCTCTAGGTCTGTCCTCTTCGCTCGATCTTCCTTTTCAAGAATCTCGTAACGGTCAGCGGCGTTCTTCAATTCCATAGCCATCTTGGCTATTTCCTCCTTGCTTTGGCAGTGAGCAGCCTGTTCGGCTTTCAGCTCCTCGATTGCCTTTAGGGAAGCCGCATCGCTTTTCCTGGCTTGTTCTTTGGCTCGGGCAAGTTCCGCCCGAAGGTTCTCCACGGCCGCAGCTTCATCTGCATTCACACACATGTTATAGATACTGGTATCATGCTCCTCTTCCCATGTGTCACCGGAGGAATCACATACCTTGTGCCTTGTCAAGCTGCTTGTTGACAAGTACGATGTCAGCGTCTGCCACGTCAAGCTGCCGCTTTAGCTCGGCAAACTCATCGGTCCGGCTGGCCACCGGACCCTCTGCCACCTGCATATTAAGGCGGCATGATTATTCCTGGGACTATGATCCTCTGTGCGTTGTCGTCTTCGACAGCACCCAGAGTCTCAGGGGCTACTATCTAAACAGGGCACATCTAAAAATGTGCGGTACTGTCAAAAATGTACATCATTTCGCGTACCTCAAAACCTGCCAGTAGACTCATAAAGGCTTCATGCAACCCGCTTTCGGCGGATGAAATCCTTTCAGTCACCGTACCCATCAATGTGTGGTGCTCTTTTGAGATAGCCACTTGCTCTAGCAGATCCCTCAGTACGTCCGACCATACACCAGACGGTGCCGGACTCTTTCGGTTGCCCTCTTCAAGAGCCGGATACCGAGGACTTCGGGTGGCCATAGGATTACCTTCTGGCCTTCCCGGATCAGGAGAAACCCTCCGCGACGACACCTCGGGGTCGCCCGCCTCATGAGGCGGTATGGCAGGGGGGGGCGTTTCGCTCTCCATCATCTCTGGAAGAAGATCCCCTAAAGACGAGCTCTGCTGAGAAGGGCTAAAGATCCGAACTGCAAGATAAATGCTTTGGTTATTTTCCTCAGAAGTAAGGCGAGATATTTTCATTATTAAGTACCCTTTTACTTACAGCTCGGTGGAGGGCTGATCCCCTTGAGGGCATAGTGCGGCCGGGGTATCCCCCAGGGCAGGACCCTCCGGCGAAGATTTCTTCCCCCGTTTGGAGACCATGGTCTCCGGGTCCTCAGAGGCGTTCCTCTTCCTTCCTTGGGGAGAGGAAGTTTTAGCTCCTCCTCCCCGGTTAACCTCCTTCACGGAGGCGCTAGCCTCCTTGTCCCACCCTTATCTTCTCCTGAAGGCGCTTGATAAGGCGCGATCTCCAGCATCCTGGTTAGCACGGGATTTGGTGATGTCTCAGGAAGGGGGGCCGGACACCTGATCAACTTTGCCTTCGCTATCCAATCCTGGTCAAAGAGCGGCTTTTTTAGGGCGACGTTGCGATAAACAAACGGACAGTGTGTTCGGATGTGGGGCTACTTACTTGGGTATCCAGGCGATTGCATCTCAGACCTGCATCCTCAGTGATGTTCAGACACATTATTTGTGGTCCGAAGAACAATTTGTACATCTCCTCGGGCGCCATGCCAAGGAAGTGTTGAATAGCTCGCGGTCCTTCCGGTTTGAATTCACACATGCGAAGGGGCCGGCGTTTGCAAGGCTGGACTCGACGAACTAGCATATCTTGCACTACCATAACCGGACTGAAATCTCTCTCAAAGAGATCTCGGATACGGCTTTGCAGTATTGGCACGTCCTTGGCTGGACCCCATCTCAGCCCCCTGCTGATCCATGACGTCAGTTGTGATGGGGGGCCTGAGCGAAAGGTGGGGGCAGCTACCCACTTGGCACTTCGGGGAGCTGTGATGTAGAACCACTCCCGCTGCCACAATCTGGACACCTCTGGGAAGCTACCCTCAGGCCATGGAGCGTCAGCAATTTTGCTTATTAAAGCGCCTCCGCATGCTGCGTGCTGCCCCTCGATCATCTTCGGCTTCACATCGAAGTTCTTGAGCCACATGCCTAAGTGAGGGGTAATGCAGAGGAAGGCCTCACATACGACAACAAATGACGAAATGTGAAGAAGGGAATCCAGGGCCAGATCGTGAAAATCTAGCCCATAATAGAACATAAGACCCCTAACAAAGGGATCTAGAGCGAGGCCTAGTCCTCGGAGGAAGTGGGAGACGAACATGACACTCTTGTTGGGTTCGGGAGTAGGGACAACCTGCCCTCGGGCGGGCAGCCGATGCGAAATTTCGACGGTCAGATATCTGGCCTCTCTCAACTTCTTGATGTCTTCCTCCGTGACGGAGGAAGGCATCCATCGACCTTGAAGGTTGGATCCAGACATAGTTGAAGGTCCGAAGCACCTGACCTGAGTTTCAGGTGTTAGAACTCGAGGCGGGGGAGGATTTGATTGAGCATGAGAGGGAAAAAAGAAATAGCCTTGTCCCCTTTATAAAGAGGGTGAATATCAAGCATCCTCCTCGTGGCCGTTTGGGACTTGCCTAAGATCTAGGAGTCCTACCAATAGGCACGGTTGGGTTACCCATGTCCGTATTGATGAGAATCCAGTAATAAGGGGACACGATCTCTGCTTCGACAAGACGTGCCAAGGAAACCGCCTCGCGAAACACGCTGATGTTGGTTGTGAAAAATGATTCAAATGGTGACCTGGCTGTGGTGTGCTGTCACACTGCGGAATGCATCGGCAGATTAGATTTGTGAAAATATTATTCTCTCTACGGTTGTATGTGGAGCTTGTTTTGTAGAGTCGGACACGATCCTCGTGTTCAAAATCTTCTATGAAGTATTCGGAGGAGGAACCTGCCTTGCAATGCCAAAGACAATCTGCACCGGACTCATCATCATTGAAGCCTGGTTCAGGGGCTACTAAGGGAGTCCTGGATTAGGGGGTATCTGGACAGCCAGATTATATCCTTTGGACGGACTGTTGGACTATGAAGATACAAGATTGAAGACTTCGTCCCGTGTCCGGATGGGACTCTCCTTGGCGTGGAAGGCAAGCTTGGCAATACGGATATATAGATCTCCTTCCTTGTAACCGACTCTGTGTAACCCTAGCCCCCTCCGATGTCTATATATACCGGAGGGATTAGTCCGTAGGACCAACAACAACAATCATACCATAGGCTAGCTTCTAGGGCTTAGCCTCTTCGATCTCATGGTAGATCAACTCTTGTAATACGCATATCATCAAGATCAATCAAGCAGGAGTAGGGTTTTACCTCCATCGAGAGGGCCCAAACCTGGGTAAAAACATCGTGTCCCCCATCTCATGTTACCATCCATCTAGACGCATAGTTCGGGACCCCCTACCTGAGATCCACCGGTTTTGACACCGACACTCGTCTTTGTTGGCAACGCCGACGAGGCTCCGGATAGTGGCTCTCCACTCGTCGAGCTTCTCCACGGCGGGGGGGAGTCGAGGAGCAGCTGCGCGCGCGCCAAGGCTTCTGCTGGCGTGGGCGGTGGCGAAAGCTGCATGGACCGTGGCGTGCTTTGACTTCTAACCATGTTAGAAGGAGCTCTGTCATGGCCCAGCGGCTGTGCGCCATCCTCGCCAGCACTTTGGTGGGTGTGCTGGCCTCCTTCGTCCCGCGGATGATGCACAGGACTTTGCCCACGACGGCGTCCAAGGTCACCGGTGTGGTGATGCTGCTCGTTGCGCACAACCTGGGAAGAGCGCGCTGTGGGCGCCGGAGTGGGCGTCTTGGAGGTCGCCGTGCCGCCCGCGGGTGGTACGGCGACGCCCCCAGAGGGTCCCGCGCCGTCTGTGGGAGTCCCAGCTCCGTCTCTGGATTTCGCGGCGTGTGGCCCGTCGCCTTGCGCGCAAACTACGCCGCTCGCCAGGCTCTGACTGCCAGAGCGATGTTGGTGCTCGCGGGTCGCGCCTCGGGTTCTGTCCACGACCGGCCCGCTGCTTGCCCGCACCAGTACGGGTTGTCCGGCTCCCGATGAACCGACCGCCGTGGCCTTCTTCTTCTTGGGAGACATGGCGACGAAGAACTACTAGGCTAACTACTAGACCAGATTCTCACAACTGCGACCCCCTTCCTGGCGCGCCAAAGATGTCGGTGGGAAACGACACCTATGGGATCACAAGAATCCTTACTACGGTTGCCGGGGCGTGGGTCGTGAGAAGAGCAGGATTTGCAGTCAGCACGAGGATCCTTTACCCAGGTTTGGGCCGCGAGGATGCGTAAAACCCTAGTCCTGCTTTGGAGGATGTCGGCACTGCTTAGGTGTCCCTTAGCTTTATCGGGGACGGGAACAAGGCCTGTCCCGTCTGTCACTGCTCCTCCTTGCTTCGACACGCGCCTAGGCTAGTGATGCATGCAGTGCCATGTAAACAGGCGGGCAGCTGAGGTGGTGCGGTGGTAGGGCCTTCATGAAGGTCCGCACGCCGCCACGCAGGTGCTTGCTGATTTGGCCTAGAAGCTGCATGTTGCCACACAGGTGCCTGCCCAGCTGGTTGGGCTGGCAGCTGCATGCGAACAACGGTGGTAGTCTTGGCTGGTATGGGTCTGGTAGTGGCCCTGCTGATGCCCTTGGCAGAGGCCTTGCTGGGGGCCCGACAAGGGTATTGCCGTGGCATTGCCGTCATCCCCGGCAAGGGTCTTGCCGGGGGCCTTGCTGTCATCCCCGGCAAGGGTCTTGCCGGGGGCCTTGTGGACTTCCTCGGCTAGGATCCCACCGAGGGTCGCCGTCTTCTGGTCCTCATCTAATCCTGAGTGTTTCTCTGTCTTCACAAAGATCTGCATGCCATGTTGGAGGTGCCTCCCGAGCCCTGGCCCAACATGGTTGATGGTGTTGGAAACCGTGGGCTCAAGGGTGGTGCGCTCCGCTGGCATTGGGCGAGCTGCCCTGGCAAGGGTCTCGTCGGGGCCGCTGAGGCTGCCCTAGCAAGAGTCTTGCCAGGGGAACCTGTTTCGTCCCTCCGCTCTTTGTGCTCTCGGCCTTGGCGTTGTCTTGTTTGCCTTGGTGCTTCGACTTCTCTCCGGCTTCCCTCCTCTGCGCTGCTAAGTGTGGCCACGGCGCGTGGTTCTGGCCGCCCGCGCACAAGTAAAGGGGTCAAAGGGAGAGCCCCTACTTTTGTACACCGACATAGAGTGCCTATTCTTGATGGAGAGTATTTTCATGAGTGAAAAAATGAGATGCTTGAGATCTTCAATGAATATGATTTAACCAAGCACATTACTACTCCTTGTGCTCGCATTGTTGATCCTTCACATCCTACCCTTGATGAGTCTATTGACATGATTCACAATCTTAGAACTATCAATCTTATCATTAGAGGATTGCCCAAAAATTTGATTGCTAGCTTACCTACTCTTGATTGTGCCTACACTATATGGAGATTTCTTGAGGAACGATTCCCAAATTATTCCTAGAAAATCCTTGATGAGATTCTTCATAAGTCTATTGCCTTGAGTACGATGAGTTCTAATGATCCCAAGTTTGGTGATTGCTTATTTGATCTTACTAATCTTACGAGTGGAAAAGGAGATGTTGGAATTATTAGCAATATCATTTCCGAGGTCATTAGAATCCATAGAGATGAACATTGTTACAGTCATACTTCTAATGAATTACCCTCTCTAGGAGTTGATCCATCACATGACGATGTTGAACATGGATACTATGATGAGGATGATGATAGTGACTATAATCTTGATGATGCGATGAGACACTTTGGTCTTATGGCTAATCTTCGTGGCTACATGGCTGGAGGAAAGGAATGGGTCCTTGATAGTGGATGTACTGATCATATGATTGGAGACAAAGATATGTTTCGTGAGCTTGCTGAAAACAACGGCCCTCGAAAGTATGTCACTTTCGGTGATAACTCAAAGGGTAAGGTGGTTGGCCTTGGTAAGGTGGCCATCTCACAGGATAGCTCCATACAAAATGTTATGCTTGTTGAATCTCTTGGCTACAATTTACTTTCCGTATCTAGACTTGCTGACTTTGGTTTCAATGTCCTATTTACTGAAGTAGATTGCCAAGTGTTTCGTAGAGATAACCATAAAATGGTCTTTACCGGTATACGTGGAGGTGATCTTTACATTGTTGACTTCACTAATAAGGCTCAACCTAGACCTTGCTTAATTGCTAAATTTTCTAAAGGCTGGTTGTGGCATAGAAGGCTAGGTCATGTGGGCATGCGAAATCTTGATAAGCTTATTAAAGGTGATCATATCCTTGGAGTAAAAGATGTTATATTTGACAAGGATAGACTTTGTAGTGCTTGTCAAGTAGGAAAACAAGTTGGAGGAAGTCACACCGTGAAGAACATTATGACCACGAGAAGACCACTCGAGCTATTTCATATGGATCTTTTTGGTCCCAATGCCTATAAAAGTCTCGGTGGTAACTCATTCGGTCTGGTTATAGTTGATGATTTTTCAAGATTTACGTGGGTGTTCTTTCTTGATGATAAATCGTAGGTCCAAAAGATCTTCAAAAACTTTGCTAGGAAGGCCCAAAATTAATTTGAAGTGACCAAGAAGGTTCGCAGCGACAACGGAATGGAGTTCAAGAACGCAAATGTGGATACCTTTCTTGACGAAGAAGGGATCTCACATGAGTTCTTGGCTACGTACATGCCTCAACAAAATGGAGTTGTTGAGAGGAAGAACCGAACTCTTATTGAGATGGCTAGAACGATGCTTGATAAGTACAAGACTCCAAAACACTTTTGGGCGGAAGCGGTTGAGAAAGCTTGTCATGCAACAAATCGCTTGTATCTTCACAAGCTACTCGGCAAGACGGCATACGAGCTCCTCACCAGTAACAAACTCCAAGTTGGATACTTTTGAGTATTCGGCTCAAAGTGCTACATTCTTGATAAGAATTGTCGCTCTAAATTTGCTCCTAAATCTCACGAAGGTTTCCTACTTGGTTATGGCTCAAACTCCCACACTTACCGGGTCTACAAGAATTTCACCTGAAAGGTTGAAGAGATGGTAGATGTGAAGTTTGATGAATCTAACCGCTCGCAAGTAGAGCAATTGCCAATTGATGTAGGAGACAAAGACCCTTCGGAAGCAATTCAAGACTTTTCTATCAGCAAGATTCGTCCAACAGAGGTGAAGGAGAGTACCTCGTCCGTCCAAGTGGAAGCTTCCACCTCATGACAAGGTGAACCAAGAGTTGACTTGGAAGCATCCACGAGTGGGACACACCAAGACGAAGAAAACAAGGACGTACACTAAGATGAACCTCCTCAACCTCCTCCACCACGACAAGAGAACGACAACGTCAACAATGAAGAAGGCCAAGAAGAAGAAGAACAAGATGAAGAAGATGTTCCACCCCGACCCAAGCAAAAGCATCCACGAGTTTGAGCAAGAGTCGCCAAAGACCACCCCGTCGAGCAAATCTACCATGATATCCAAACCGGGAGAATCACTCGCTCTAAAACTCGTTTGGCTAACTTTTGTGAGCATTATTCATTCATCTCTAGCATTGAACCTATGAAGGTTGAAGAAGCATTGGAAGATCCGGATTGGATAAATGCCATGCATGAAGAGCTACACAACTTTCAGAGAAATCAAATGTGGACATTGGTAGAGAAGGCCGACAATAACCACAACATCATCGCTACCAAATGGGTGTTTCGCAACAAGCAAGACGAAGATGGTCAAGTCGTCCACAACAAAGCTCATCTAGTTGCCCAAGGATACACTCAAGTCGAAGGTATGGACTAGGTGAGACGTATGCCCCCGTTGCTAGACTTGAGTCCATCCCACATCTTACTTGCCTATGCTAATCACCATGATATCACTTTATAACAAATGGACATTAAAATTGCTTTTCTAAATGGTGAAATTGATGAGGAAGTTTATGTTAAACAACCTCCCGGCTTTGTCAATCCTAAGAAACCCGATCATGTTTACAAACTTCACAAAGCCCTTTATGGTCTTAAAAAAGCTCCTAGAGCGTGGTATAAATGCTTGACCAAGTTCCTTATTGAAAAAGGCTTTGAAATTGGAAAAATAGATTCTACTCTTTTTACTAAACGGGTTAATGGTGAGTTATTTGTATGCCAAATTTATGTTGATGATATCATATTTGGCTCAACTAACCGTCATTTTAGTGAGAAGTTTGGAAAGCTAATGTCGGAGAAGTTTGAGATGTCTATGATGAGTGAACTCAAGTTCTTTCTTGGTTTGCAAATCAAGCAAACTAAGGTAGGCACCTTTGTCTCTCAAACAAAGTACACAAGGACTTATTCAATAAGTTCAACATGCAAGAAAGCAAAGGTATGAAAACTCCCATGCATACTAGTGGACATGTTGACTTGACTAAGGACGGTGAATCGGTTGATCAAAAAGTTTATCGCTCTATGATCGGTTCATTGTTATATCTACGTGCCTCTCGTCCCGATATTATGCTAAGTGTGTGCATGTGTGCATGATATCAAGCGGCCCCCAAAGAATGTCATGTTAAGGCTGTGAAAAGGATAGTGAGATACCTAATACATACACCAAATTTTGGCATTTGGTATCCTAAGAGGTCATCTTTTGATCTTGTTGGCTACTCTGACTCGGACTAAGCCAGAGACAAGGTTGATAGAAAGTCCACTTCGGGTACTTGTCAATTTCTTGGTAGATCTCTTGTGTCTTGGTCTTCCAAGAAACAAAACTCGGTATCCTTATCCACCGCCGAAGCAGAATACATTGCCGCTGGTTCATGTTGTGCTCAATTACTTTGGATGACCCAAACTCTTAAATATTATGGGATTAATGTGAAACATGTTCCATTGCTTTGTGACAATGAGAGTGCTATTAAGATTGCTCACAATCCCATGCAACATTCTCGAACTAAGCATATTGAAGTCTGTCATCATTTCATTCGAGATCATGTGCTAAAGGGGACATCAATCTTAAGCATGTTCGTACTGATAAGCAATTGACGGATATATTCACCAAACCTCTTGATGAGAAAGTCTTTTGCCATTTGAGAGGTGAATTGAACATCATTGATGCTTCAAACTTAGAGTAGGAACTTGATGACCCACAAGTATAGGGGATTTATCGTAGTCCTTTCGATAAGTAAGAGTGTCGAACCAAACGAGGAGCAGAAGGAAATGATAAGCGGTTTTCAGCAAGGTATTCTCTCCAAGTACTGAAATAAGTGGTAACAGATAGTTTTGTGATGAGATAATTTGTAACGAGCAACAAGTAAAAAAAGTAAATAAAGTGAAGCAAGGTGGCCCAATCCTTTTTGTAGCAAAGGACAAGCCTGGACAAACTCTTATATAAGGAAAAGCGCTCCCGAGGACACATGGGAATATCGTCAAGCTAGTTTTCATCACGTTCATATGATTTGCATTCGGTACTTTGATAATTTGACATGTGGGTGGACCGGTGCTTGGGTGCTGTTCTTACTTGAACAAGCATCCTACTTATGATTAACCTCTATTGCAAGCATCCGCAACTACAACAAAAGTATTAAGGTAAACCTAACCAGAGCATGAAACATATGGATCCAAATCACCCCCTTACGAAGCAACGCATAAACTAGGGTTTAAGCTTCTATCACTCTAGCAACCCATCTTCTACTTATTACTTCCCAATGCCTTCCTCTAGGCCCAAATAATGGTGAAGTGTTATGTAGTCGATGTTCACATAACACGACTAGAGGCTAGACAACATACATGTTATCAAAATATCGAATGAATACCAAATTCAAATGACTACTAATAGCAAGACTTCTCCCTTGTCCTCAGGAAGAAACGTAACTACTCACAAAGCATATTCATGTTCATAATCAGATGGGTAATAATATGCATAAAGGATCTGAATATGATCTTCCACCAATTAAACCAACTAGCAACAACTACAAGGAGTAATTAACACTACTAGCAACCTACTAGCACCAATCCCGGACTTGGAGACAGGAATTGGATACAAGAGATGAACTAGGGTTTTGAGATGAGATGGTGCTGATGAAGATGTTGATGGAGATTGCCCTCTCCCGATGAGAGGAGCGTTGGTGATGACGATGGCGATGATTTCCCCCTCCAGGAGGGAAGTTTCCCCGGCAGAACAGCTCTGTCGGAGCCCTAGATTGGTTCCGCCAATGTTCCGCCTCGTGGCGGCGGAGTTTCGTCCCGAAAGGTTGCTTCTTATTTTTTTTCTCGATGAAAGACTTCATATAGGAGAAGATGGTCATCGGAGAGCCACCAGGGGGCCCACGAAGTAGGTGGGCGCGCCCTAAGGGGGGGGGCGCCCCAACCCTCGTGGAAAGGGTGTGGTCCCGTTGGTCTTCATCTTTGGCGAGGATTTTTCATTATTTATTATAAGGTATTCCGTGAAGTTTCAGGACTTTTGGAGTTGTGCAGAATAGGTCTCTAATATTTGCTCCTTTTCCAGCCCAGAATTCCAGCTACCGGCATTCTCCCTCCTTATGCAAACCTTGTAAAATAAGAGAGAATAGCCATAAGTATTGTGACATAATGTGAAATAACAACCCATAATGCAATAAATATCGATATAAAAGCATGATGCAAAATGGACGTATTAACTCCCCCAAGCTTAGACCTCGCTTGTCCTCAAGCGAATGCCGAGAACAATAAATATGTCCCCATGTTTAGAGGTAGAGGTGTCGATAAAAATAAAATACGGACATGAGGGCATCATGATTATTCTCATAACAGCAACATACATAGATATTGTCATATGATTACTTATGTTCAAGTGATGATCTATTCACAATGCAAAAGTATGAACCAAAAACCTTATTGAGAACCAACAAACTATAACCTCAGTCATTGAAGCAATTGCAATTTATCAAAACATCAGAACGAGTCTATGTCAGAGCTAAAAAGCAAGTCCACATACTCAACTATCATCTAGTCCTTCATAATTGCTAACACTCGTGCAATACTTGTGGTTACGGAGTTTTAATCAGACACAGAGAAAGATAGGGGCTTATAGTTTCGCCCCACAACCTTTTTACCTCGAGGGTAATGTCAACAATAATAACTCATGCCCCCCTACATCCAATTAGATATATATCAGGTTCTTTCCAACATGATGGGCTTGCCAAAGGATAAAATGAAAAAGGGAGAGGTGAAGATCACCATGACACTTGCATAAGGTAGAAGATAATAATAAAATATAGGCCCTTCGCAGAGGGAAGCAGAGGTTTCCATGCGCTTTTATGCTTGGATGCACAAAATCTTAATGCGAAAGAACATCACTTTATATTGCCCCTTGTGATATGAACCTTTATTATGCAGTCCATCGCTTTTATTACTTCCACATCACAAGATCGTATAAAGCTTATTTCTCCCACACTAATCATACATATTTAGAGCAATTTTTATTGCTTTGCACCGATGACAACTTACTTGAAGGATCTTACTCAATCCATAGGTAGATATGGTGGACTCTCATGGCAAAACTGGTTTAAGGGTATTTAGAAGCACAAGTAGTATCTCTACTTGGTGCTGAGAATTTGGCTAGCAAGAGGGGGAAAGGCAAGCTCAACATGTTGGATGATCCATGACAACATACTTTATCTCAGATATAAGAAAACATAACCCATTACGTTGTCTTCCTTGTCCAACATCAACTCTTTAGCATGTCATATTTTGATGAGTGCTCCCAATCACAAAAGATGTCAATAATAGTATATTTATATGTGAAACCTCTCTTTCCTTATTACTTCCTATTAATTGCAACGATGACCAAAGCTATGTCTGCCAACTCCCAACAACTTTTAATCATCACACTCTTTCTATGTGAAGTCATTACTATCAATAAGATCAATATGAACTTTTGTTTCTTCTTATTCTTTTTCTCTTTTCTTTTATTCACCCAAGATCATAGCGAGAAAATCAAGCCCTTGACTTAACACTAATCTTTATTATATAGCTCACGAACTCGATTACATAGAAGGATAATAAAGCAAAACTCACAACTAGATCATGCCATAAACTTTATTCTACTAGATCAAAATACTACTAATAGGATCGAACTAAGGAAAACGGTAAAGATAGGAGTTGTGGTTGTGATACGATACCGGGGCACCTCCCCCAAGCTTGGCGGTTTCCAAGGGGAGTGCCCATACCCAGGTGATTATGTCTCCTTTGTTGGTGAAGTTGGAGTTGTTAATGACGAATAGTCGCACATCGAACGTAGGAGGTCTTCTAACTTGCGGATAATGCCCTTAAGTGTGATGATATGCTCCTTCAACAAAATATTTTCACGTGTGAGATACTTATTTTGTATACAAGCCAACTCAATCATCTTGAAAGCTTCGATTTCTGTAGGGGTAAGAAGATTATGATCCAGTTGAAGGGTGTCTTCTGTTGCTGGAACTTGGTCCTCCATGGCCTTCTTGATCCCTTCATCCTTGTTGATCTCCATAGGTTCTTATCTCTTCAGATCTATCTTCATTAGCCAAGCATCATTTCCCTCATGGTTGGAGGAGGAGGGAGACGACATAGTGCCTGGCCTTGACAACCCTGACAGAAAACAGCTCGAAACAAAGACAGGAGATTTTTGCGTGATACGGGAGTCAAAACCTTCGGGAGAATATATAATGAATTTTTACCGACCAAAATATGTATCGTGCAAGAAAACGGAGTCCGGAAGGCACACGAGGTGCTCATGAGGTAGGGGGCGCGCCCAGGGGGTAGGGTGCGCCCTCCACCCTCGTGGGGCCCTCGTGTCCTTCCTGGACTGCTACTTAATTTTCTATTTTTCTAAATATTCCAAAACGGAGAAATATTGCCTTAAAAATTGTTTTGGAGTTGGTTTACTTACCATACCACATACCTATTCATTTTCGGAGTCTGAAACGTTCTGGAAGGTGTCCCTTATGTATTCCTCCGGGGTTACGGTTTCAATAATATTGGTTTCAATATTTATGGGATTATCTGAGATATAATGTTTAATTCTTTGACCGTTTACCACCTTTGGATTTGTGCCTTCGAAGTTGTTGATTTTTATGGCACCGGAACGATAGACCTCCTCGATAACATAGGGGCCTTCCCATTTAGAGAGAAGTTTTCCTGCAAAAAATCTTAAACGAGAGTTGTATAGCAATACATAATCACCTACATTAAACTCATGCTTTTGTATCTTTTTGTCATGCCATATTTTAACCTTTTCTTTAAACAACTTGGCATTTTCATAGGCCTGGGTTCTCCATTCATCAAGTGAGCTAATATCAAATAACCTCTTTTCACCGGCAAGTTTGAAATCATAGTTGAGCTCTTTAATAGCCCAGATGCCTTATGTTCTAGTTCGAGAGGTAAGTGACATGCTTTTCCATATACCATTTTATACGGAGACATACCCATAGGATTTTTATATGCAGTTCTATAGGCCCATAATGCATCATCAAGTTTCTTGGACCAATTCTTTCTAGACCTATTGACAGTCTTTTGCAAAATTAATTTGAGTTCTCTATTACTCAATTCTACTTGACCACTAGACTGTGGGTGATACGGAGATGCAATTCTATGATTGACGTCATATTTAGCAAGCATTTTACGGAAAGCACCATGACTAAAATGTGAACCACCATCAGTCATTAAATATCTAGGGACTCCAAACCTTGGAAAAATAACTTCTTTAAGCATTTTAATAGAAGTGTTATGATCAGCACTACTAGTTGGAATAGCTTCTACCCACTTAGTAACGTAATCAACAGCAACTAAAATATGTGTATATCCATTAGAGGCAGGAAAAGGTCCCATATAATCAAAGCCCCAAACATCAAACTGTTCAATAACAAGTGAATAATTCATAGGCATTTCTTGATGTCTACTAATATTACCAATTCTTTGACATTCATCACAAGATAGGACAAACTTACGGGCATCCTTGAAGAGAGTAGGCTAATAAAAACCGGATTGCAATACCTTATGTGAAGTTCTATCTCCCGTGTGGTGTCCTCTATACGTTTCGGAGTGGCACTTGCGTAGGATCTGTTCCTGTTCATGCTCAGGTACACAACGTCTAATAACACCATCTACTCCTTCTTTATAAAGATGTGGGTCATCCCAAAAGTAATGTCTCAAATCATAGAAGAACTTATTCTTTTGTTGGTATGTGAAGCTAGGTGGTATAAATTTAGCAACTATGTAATTAGCATAATCAGCATACCAAGGGGTACTACGAGAAGTACTTATGACATTTAATTGTTCATTAGGAAAGCTATCATCAATAGGTAGTGGGTCATCAAGAACATTCTCTAACCTAGATAAGTTGTCTGCAACAGGGTTCTCAGCTCCTTTTCTATCAACACTATGCAAATCAAATTCTTGTAGCGGGAGAACCCATCTAATAAGTCTAGGTTTAGAATCTTTCTTCTCCATAAGATATTTAATAGCAGCATGATCAGTGTGGATAGTTACTTTACAATCAACAATATAAGGTCTGAACTTATCACAAGCAAATACAACTGCTAGAAGTTCTTTTTCAGTAGTAGCATAATTTCTTTGAGCATTTTCTAGAGTCTTACTAGCATAATGGATAACATTTAATTTCTTATCAACTCTTTGCCCTAGAACAGCGCCTATAGCATAATCTCTAGCATCACACATAATTTCAAAGGGTAAATTCCAATCAGGTGGCTGAACAATAGGTGGAGAGACTAATGCTTTCTTAAGTATTTCAAATGCTTCTACACAATCATCATCAAAGACAAATGGTATATCTTTTTGTAATAAATTAGTCAGAGGTCGAGAAATTTTTGAGAAGTCCTTAATGAACCTCCTATAAAATCCGGCGTGACCAAGGAAACTTCTTATACCTTTGATGTCCTTGGGACATGGCATCTTTTCAATAGCATCAACCTTGGCTTTATCAACTTCAATACCTCTTTCAGAAACTTTATGCCCCAAGACAATACCTTCATTAACCAAAAAGTGGCACTTTTCCCAATTCAAGACAAGATTAGTTTCTTCACATCTCTGCAAAACTTGATCAAGATTGCTCAAGCAATCATCAAAAGAAGATCCATAGACGGAAAAGTCGTCCATGAAAACCTCACAAATCTTTTCACAAAAGTCAGAGAATATAGCCATCATGCATCTTTGAAAGGTAGCAGGTGCATTACATAAACCAAAAGGCATACATCTATAAGCAAAAGTACCAAAAGGGCATGTAAAAGTAGTCTTTGATTGATCTTTAGCCGACACAAGTATTTGAGAGAAACCAGAATAACCATCTAGAAAGCAGTAATGTGTATGTTTGCATAATCTTTCTAGCATTTGATTGATAAAAGGTAAGGGGTAATGATCTTTCTTAGTAGCCTTATTTAATTTGCCGAAATCAATTACCATCCTATAACCTGTAATAATTCTTTGTGGAATCAATTCATCTTTATCACTAGGAACAACAGTTATACCTCCCTTCTTAGGGAGACAATGAACAGGACTTACCCACTGACTATCAGGAACGGGATAAATTATACCTGCCTCCAGAAACTTTAGTATTTCTTTTCTTACCACTTCTTTCATTTTAGGATTCAAACGTCGTTGAGGATCACGAACTGGTTTGGCATCTGCTTCCAAATTTATTTTATGTTCACATAGAGTGGGACTAATGCCCTTAAGATCATCAAGAGTATATCCAATAGCAGCACAGTGCTTCTTTAGAGTTTTCAATAATATTTCTTCTTCAAGCTCTAAAAGGTTAGCACTAATAATAACATGATATATCTTCTTTTCGTCAAGATAAGCATATTTAAGATTATCAGGCAATGGTTTAAGCTCAAACACGGGATCACCCTTAGGTGGAGGGGGATCCCCTAGGATTTCAACAGGCAAATTGTGTTTCAGCATAGGTTCCTGTTTAAAGAATACTCCATCTATTTCCCTTCTTTCATTCATAAACATATCATTCTCATGGTCTAGCAAATATTGTTCTAAAGGATCACTAGGAGGTACCACAATAGAAGCAAGACCAATAATTTCATCCTTACTAGGCAATTCTTCTTCACGGTGTTGTTTACTAAATTTAGAGAAATTAAAATCATGAGTCATATCATCCAAGCCAATAGTAACAACATTCTGTTCGCAGTCTATCTTAGCATTAACAGTATTTAAGAATGGTCTACCAAATATAATGGGACAAAAGCTATCTTGTGGGGAACCAAGAACAGGAAAATCAGCAGAATATTTAGTTTTCCCACACAAGACTTCAACATCTCTAACAATTCCCATTGGTGAAATAGTATCTCTATTAGCAAGTTTAATAGTAACATCAATTACTTCTAACTCAACAGGTGCAATGTCATGCATAATTTCTTTGTATAAGTCAATAGGTATTGCACTAGCACTAGCACCCATATCACATAAGTCATGATAACAATGATCTCCTATTTTAACAGAAATAACAGGCATGCCTACCACAAGTCTAGGTTTATCTTTATCATGGGGTTTAGCAATTCTAGCAGTTTCATTACAGAAGTAAACAACATGCCCATCTATATTATCAGACAAGAGATCTTTAACAATAGCAATATTAGGTTCTACTTTAACTTGCTCAGGAGGTTTATATGTTTTAATATTGCTTTTACGAACCACAGTTGAAGCTTTAGCATGATCCTTTATCCTAATAGGGAAAGGTGGTTTCTCAACATAACAAGTAGGAACAATAGGATCATTATAAGTGATAGTCTTTTCTTCAACTTTAATAGGTGCAGCTACTTTTACTTCTATGGGAGGATGATATTTAAACCACTTCTCCTTAGGGAGATCAACATAAGTAGCAAAAGATTCACAGAAAGAAGCTACTATCTCGGAATCAAGTCCATATTTAGTGCTAAACTTACGGAAAATATCGGTATCCATAAAAGATTTAACACAATCAAACTTAGGTGTCATACCCGACTCCTTACCATTGTCGAGGTCCCAGTCCTCAGAGTTGCGTTTAATTCTATCCAATAAATCCCATCTAAATCCAATAGTCTTCATCATAAAAGAGCCAACACAAGAAGTATCAAGCATGGTGCGATTATTTTCAGAAAGCCGAGCATAAATTTTTTGAAGAATTGTTTCTCTTGGGAGCTCATGATTGGGGCATGAATATAACATTGATTTAAGCCTCCCCCAAGCTTGAGCGATTCTTTCTCCTTTGCGAGGCCAAAAATTATATATATAATTGCAATCACGATGAACAAAATGCATAGGGTAATACTTTTGATGAAATTCCAATTTCAATCTTCTATAATTCCATAATCTCGTATCATCACATAGCCTATACCATGTCAATGCGTCTCCCTTCAAAGATAAAGGGAAGACCTTCTTCTTAGCAACATCATCGGGTATACCTGCAAGCTTAAATAATCCACAAACTTCATCCACATATATTAGCTGTTCATGAGGATGCTTTGTTCCATCTCCTGTAAAAGGATTAGCTAGCAGTTTTTCTATCATACTCGAAAGATACTCATAAGGAATTTCCTTTTCAATAGGTTCAGTAGGTTGAGTAGCAACTCTTTGCTCTACTGGTCGGGGTGAAGATACCCCGAACAAGCCCCTCAGAGGATTACTTTCCATAGTAACAAGTGACAGTAAATTTCAGCACACTATATAAATTTTTCCTTACCAAATTCCACCTACCAAAGGCGCTTCACTCCCCGGCAATGGCGCCAGAAAAGAGTCTTGATGACCCACAAGTATAGGGGATCTATCGTAGTCCTTTTGATAAGTAAGAGTGTCGAACTCAACGAGGAGCAGAAGGAAATGATAAGCGGTTTTCAGCAAGGTATTCTCTTCAAGTACTGAAATAAGTGGTAACAGATAGTTTTGTGATGAGATAATTTGTAACGAGCAACAAGTAACAAAAGTAAATAAAGTGCAGCAAGGTGGCCCAATCCTTTTTGTAGCAAAGGACAAGCCTGGACAAACTCTTATATAAGGAAAAGCACTCCCGAGGACACATGGGAATATCGTCAAGCTAGTTTTCATCACGTTCATATGATTCGCGTTCGGTACTTTGATAATTTGACATGTGGGTGGACCAGTGCTTGGATGCTGTTCTTACTTGAACAACCATCCCACTTATGATTAACCTCTATTGCAAGCATCCGCAACTACAACAAAAGTATTAAGGGAAACCTAACCATAGCATGAAACATATGGATCCAAATCAGCCCCTTAGGAAGCAACGCATAAACTAGGGTTTAAGCTTCTGTCACTCTAGCAACCCATCATATACTTATTACTTCCCAATGCCTTCCTCTAGGCCCAAATAATGGTGAAGTGTTATGTAGTCGACATTCACATAACACCACTAGAGGCTAGACAACATACATCTTATCAAAATATCGAACGAATACCAAATTCACATGACTACTAATAGCAAGACTTCTCCCTTGTCCTCAGGAACAAACGTAACTACTCACAAAGCATATTCATGTTCATAATCAGAGGGGTAATAATATGCATAAAGGATCTGAACATATGATCTTCCACCAATTAAACCAACTAGCATCAACTACAAGGAGTAATTAACACTACTAGCAACCTACTAGCACCAATCCCGGACTTGGAGACAAGAATTGGATACAAGAGATGAACTAGGGTTTTGAGATGAGATGGTGCTGATGAAGATGTTGATGGAGATTGCCCTCTCCCGATGAGAGGAGCGTTGGTGATGACGATGGCGATGATTTCCCCCTCCAGGAGGGAAGTTTCCCCGGCAGAACAGCTCTGTCGGAGCCCTAGATTGGTTCCGCCAATGTTCCGCCTCGTGGCGGCGGAGTTTCGTCCCGAAAGGTTGCTTCTTATTTTTTTTCTCGATGAAAGACTTCATATAGGAGAAGATGGTCATCGGAGAGCCACCAGGGGGCCCACGAAGTAGGTGGGCGCGCCCTAAGGGGGGGGGCGCCCCAACCCTCGTGGAAAGGGTGTGGCCGTTGGTCTTCATCTTTGGCGAGGAATTTTTCATTATTTATTATAAGGTATTCCGTGAGTTTCAGGACTTTTGGAGTTGTGCAGAATAGGTCTCTAATATTTGCTCCTTTTCCACCCAGAATTCCAGCTACCGGCATTCTCCCTCCTTGTAAAACCTTGTAAAATAAGAGAGAATAGCCATAAGTATTGTGACATAATGTGAAATAACAACCCATAATGCAATAAATATCGATATAAAAGCATGATGCAAAATGGACGTATCAGAACTCCATTTGGATACATGCAAGGCATGAATCTATGACAAATCCTTCATATTTCTCTTATGATGATATTCATATGTCTTGGATATATTTGCACCCTTGCATGTTATCTAACCCTTGTAGGTACTTGGATGAATCTAAATCTATGAGATAGCAACCTGCTCACATCTTGAGTGATCTCTACATTACCAATCTCTACAATACGGTGGTTGATGACAAGGAAGCATGAAACCCTTCAACATATCCTTTGACAAATTATATGTATCAAACTTCATGATTGTCATTTTGGATACACAAGTGCTCTTCCTTGCAAAACTAACCCATGTAGGTAGATGAAATCAACTCCAAGTGGTGCTCCCAACCATTCTTGTGCTAGATCAACCTTGAGCACCCCATGCAAGTTCAACTACATGATCAAGATCAACACCACCACCCAAGGTATGTCATTCCATCTTAGAGAAGCTTTACCTCAAGACATAGGTCAAAGCAACTCAACAATATGTGAATACATAAAATTCTTAAATGAAAAATGGTAACCCCATTTTGAGCTTAAACGATGAGTATGACTTATGATCAAGTGTTCTTACTTGACTCCTCAGTCAATATACTCTAACATAGGTGACTTTGTCACCGCCCAATTCTATATGAAGTTCTCTAGTGTTTCCGTGAGTTTTTGCAAACTTCATCTAGATTTCCTTTTCTTTGGTTTGTTCTGCATACCTTGCATCCAATTCCTTGCAAATCCTTGTGAGATCTTTCTTGTCTAGTGAGCTGAGGTGACAAGTGTTTTCTCTGTGATAAACTCGGTCACACCGGTTTGTTGTTTTCGGTCCAACTGAACTCTTTCGGTGCAACCAGAACATACCACTCGGTGCAACCGACTTCACCATAGGAAAGACAACTTGCCACTTGTTCCTGCATTCTTTTTGCTCCAGCTCCACTCAATGATTCTTGTCCTCTACCAACATCACATTCGACTTGCTGCTTTGCTTTGTGACTCAAGGACCAAACCCATTGTAACAAACGTCCAGAAGAGCCCTTCTTGGAAATTGATGTCAAAGGGGGAGAGAGAGATCACATCAAAGCTTAATCATTTCTACAGGGGGGAGAGAATACTCAGGAGGAGAGAGTTATTCAATGAGAGAAGTATCACATCAAAGACCCCGGATTCTTGGTGTTCAAGAGGAGAGAAGTTACATGTCTTTAAGAGAGGAAAGACATGTTCATTTAATTTTTCTTTCTTTCTTTCTTTCGTTGCTCTGATTTTCTGTTCCCTATCTTCTCCCAGTATCCCAAGCAAGATTCAGGGGGAGCAAGATATCTAAGGGAAGGAAATCCTTGAATTCATTGCATATCTTTACCTTTGGAGACATGTCTATATCCAATAGAGTAATCAGTACTCACTCTCTACATGTCATCCCAGTCTTGGTACTCTTGTGGTTTCTTTGTTTACTTTGGCTAGTAGATGTATCTGTGTTATCTAACCTTGTTTACTCAGTTTCATTTCTCCTAAGCCAACTCAAGACCACAAGGTAAGTATATGCATCACACTCATGTGCATGAGGGCTTCTTGCTGATGTACATATTGTTTGCATGAAAGACTCATGAGCATTTAGGTACATATCCTATATTTACATCTTTTGCTCTGATGCATATAGCCAAGATACATGTACCACATTGCTTACTCTGTCATGCTATGCATTCACATGTTCGTATATTCCATATTTACATGATTGCATACATATAGGGGGAGCCTATGCATGTTACATGTCTTTCCAAAGCTTTACCTGTTATTCTCTATATCTTTATCTAAAGCTTTGATGTATGTTGTCATCAATTACCAAAAAGGGGGAGATTGAAAGCACAAGTGCTCCCTGGGTAATTTTGGTAATTAATGTCAACATATCTCTTGTTGGACTAATCCTTTCATCTAGCATAATTCAAATAAGTCCAATAGTGGAGTGGCTTGGACTAGAGGATGTGGGACCCCTTCAAGATGATGAAGACAAATGATTGGCTCTAGCTCAAAGCTCAGCACTCTACATTTTTCATTTTAGTGATCCAAGATCACATTGAGTCCATAGGAAAGCCAATACTATTAAGAGGGGATGAGGTGTTGCTTAATGAGGTTCTTGCTCAAAGTGCTTAGTGATATACTCCACAACACTCAACCACTTTCTCATATCCAAATATGTCCCAAACCAAAAGTCAAACTCGGCCCCACCAAAATTTCCCATCTGGCGCCACCGAGTTCTCTTGACACAGTCACTGCCAAAAACCCTAATCAATTCGGTCTCACCGATGGGATCTCGGTCTCACCGAGATGGGCTTGCAAACTCTCTGTTGCCTATTGCATTAATTCCGGTCTCACGGAAACATGACATCGGTCCCACAGAGTTTGCTTGGCCAACTCTCTGTTTAGCTTATTACCAAAATCGGTCCCACCGAATTTGTGTAATTGGTCCAACCGAGATGAGGCTTTACCCTAACCCTAGCACATCGGTCCCACCGAGTTGATCAAGTCGGTCCGCCCGAAAACCCTAACGGTCACATTATGAACTAAATCGGTCTGACCGAGTTGTATGATTCGGTCCCACCGAGTTTGGCGATTTGTGTGTAACGGTTAGATTTTGTGTGGAGGCTATATATACCCCTCCACCAACTCTTCATTCATAGAGAGAGCCATCAGAACATGCCTACACTTCCAACATACATTTTCTGAGAGAGAACCACCTACACTTGTGTTGAGGTCAAGATACTTCATTCCAACCACATAAATCTTGATATCTAGCCTTCCCCAAGTTGCTTTCCACTCAAATCATCTTTCCACCAAATCCTATCCTATGAGAGAGAGTTGAGTGTTCGGTAGACTATCATTTGAAGCACAAGAGCAAGGAGTTCATCATCAACACACCATTTGTTACCTCTTGGAGAGTGGTGTCGCCTAGATTGGTTAGGCGTCACTTGGGAGCCTCCGTCAAGATTGTGGAGTTGAACCAAGGAGTTTGTACGGGCAAGGAGATCGCCTACTTCATGAAGATATACCGTAGTGAGGCAAGTCCTTCATGGGCGATGTCCATGGTGGGATAGACAAGGTTGCTTCTTCGTGGACCCTTCGTGGGTGGAGCCGTCCATGGACTCGTGCAACCGTTACCCTTCGTGGGTTGAAGTCTCCATCAACGTGGATGTACAATAGCACCACCTATCGGAACGATGCCAAAAATCTCCATGTCTTCAATTGCGTTTGCACACTCCAATCCCATCCCTTTACATTCTTGCAACTTGCATGATTTACTTTCCGCTGCTCATATACTCTTGTCATGCTTGCTTGATATGTATTTTGAATGCTCAAACTTGTGCCAAAACTCCACTTCAACTTAAAGAAATTAAAAGCTGCAACTTTTCTTGCTAAGAGTCTATTCACCCCCCTCTAGACACCTCTTCTCGATCCTACAACACCTTTGAAGAAACCAAGCACGGAGCATGACCCTCTATTGAAGTTTAAATCGGCAGATGACACTAAGTTGGTTGATTTTGTCCCTGGCGATTCATCCAAGTAGTTTAGTATCAGTGCTAATCTGGAACCAAAATAGGAAAGCGCGCTCATCGAGTTCATCCATGAGAACCGGGACATCTTTGTATGGAAGCCTTCAGACATGCCAGGTGTACCGAGGGAACTCGTTGAGCATGCTCTCAATATTGATCCAAAGTTTAAGACGGTTAAGCAATTCCTTCATCGCTTTAATGAGGAGAGACATAAGGCCATCGGTGAAGAAGTGGCCCGGCTCTTAGTAGTTGGGTTCATTGTTGAAGTTTTTCATCCAGAATGGTTGGCTAACCCGGTGCTGGTGCTTAAGAAAAATGGTACTTGGCGCATGTGTGTGGATTACGCAGACCTTAATAAAGCCTGTCTGGCTGATCCTTTCGCTCTCCCTCGTATTGATCAGATTATTAATGCTACGGCGGGGTGTGAGCGTTTCAGTTTTTTGGATGCTTATTTTGGGTATCATCAGATCAAGATGGTAGTTAAGGACCAGGATAAGATATCCTTCATCACTCCCTTTGGAGACTTCTGCTATGTGCCTATGCCTTTTGGGCTCAAGAGTGCCCAGGCGACTTACCAGCGGTGTGTTGAAAATTGCCTTCATGGTCAGATTGGATGCAATGTTCATGCTTATGTGGAGGATATTGTTGTGAAATCTAGGAAGAAGGAAACCTCGATAGATGATTTTAAAGAGACCTTTGACAATCTTCGGGTCTACAGGATGATGCTTAACCCAGCCAAGTGTGTATTTGGTGTGCCAGCAAGCAAGCTCTTGGGTTTGTTGGTTTCTAAATGAGGCATTGAAGCTAACCCAGAGAAAATCAAGGCTATTACTTGTTTGGCTAAACTGGCGTGCATTAATGATGTTCGGCGTCTGGCGGGTCATATTGCAGCCTTAAGCTGGTTCATAAGCCGGTTGGGAGAAAAAGCTATCCCTCTGTACCAGATGATGAAGAAAACAGATCACTTCATTTGGAGTGATGTTGCTGATCAGGCGTTTGAAGCCCTGAAGAAACAGTTAGCTGAGCCGCCGATCCTTGCCGCTCCTATTTGTAAGGAGCCCTTGTTGTTATATGTGGCTACCAATGGCTGAGCTATCAGTGTAGCGATTATGGTGGAACGGAAGGAAGCAGGCAAGGAACATCTGGTTCAGCGGCTAGTTTATTATTTTAGTGAGGTTCTCATTGAATCCAAGCAGAGGTATCCGCATTGGCAGAAGGTGGTATATGGGGTGTTCATGGCTAGTCGAAAGCTCAAGCAATATTTCCTTGGTCATCCCATCACTATGGTTAGTTCTACTCCTTTAGGGGATATTATTCAGAACAGAGAGGCCACAGGTCGGGTAGCCAAGTGGGCCATTGAGCTTGGACCCCATGGCTTGAAATATACACCTTGCATAGCCATCAAGTCTCAAGCACTTGTGGATTTCATCAATGATTGGACAGAGCTGCAGATGCTTGAGGAGAAGCCGGATAACACATATTGGACTATTCAGTTTGATGGATCCAGGCAGTTGGAAGGCTCGAGGGCTCGAGTTGTTTTGACTTCTCCATGAGGTGATAATTTTTGTTATGTTTTAAGGTTGATGTTCCCTTCTACTAACAATGCAGCTGAGTATGAAGCCTTGCTCCATGGTCTTCGGATGGCTAAGGAGATGAATCTAAGCCGGGTGAGGTGCTTTGGCGACTCAGATTTGGTGGCTCAGCAAGTCTTAGGCACTTGGGATTCTAAAGACCCACCCATGGCGGCTTACCGCCGGAAGGTTGATGCTATTGCTGGTCATTTCAAATTCGATCAACTGGAACATGTTGATCGCAGGAAAAATGAGGCGGCTGCCCGCTAGGGGTCCCTGCGTAAGCCGGTACCACCTAATGTTTTCCTTGATATTCTGCATAGCCCTTCAGTCAAATTGCCTACGGAGGAGGATCTTGCTATTCCTGACCCGGAGGCGCAATTTGTGGCGGCTCATGTTATTCCTAATTGGACAGTTCCATATTTGGCTTATATGACCAGGGCGAGTTACCTGAAGATGAAACTTTGGCCAGGCAGATAAACCGGCGGTCTAAGTCAATGACTATTGTCAATGGAGAGTTGTGTCATTGCAGTGTCACATGGGTGTTTCAACATTGTGTTTCTCCTGAGGAAGGCCGTGAGATTCTACGAGAGATTCATCAAGGAGATTGTGGTCATCATGCCGGCACTAAGTCCCTCATAGCCAAGGCTTTCCTTCATGGTTTTTATTGGCTGACGGCTCATGCTGATGCAGAGGATTTGGTCAGTAAATGTGATGGTTGCTAGAAATTTTCAAAACGAGCTCATGTGCCGGCTCAACAATTGAGGATGATTCCAATTACTTAGCCGTTTGCAGTCCGGGGGCTAGATATGGTTGGACCTTTCAAAAGGTTCAAAGATAAAAGACCCACCTTTTGGTGCTAGTTGACAAATTCACAAAGTGGGTTGAAGCAGAGCTGGTCAGTAAGTGTGATGCGACAACAACAATTCAGTTCATCAAAAAGGTGATTTTCCGGTTTGGCTTTCCTCACAGCATTATAACTAATAATGTCACGAATCTGTCCAAGGGTGCTATGAAAGAATTCTGTCAACGTGAGCATATTCGTCTTGATGTATCATCAGTGGCTCACCCCCAGTCCAATGGCCAAGCTGAAAGAGCCAATCAAGAAATTTTGAGAGGCATCAAGCCCCGGCTTATGGTCCCTTTGCAGAGGACGTCGGGTTGTTGAGTGGAGGAATTACCCTCAGTGTTATGGAGTATCAATACTACCCCCAATAGATCTGCATGTTACATGCCTTTCTTCATGGTTTACGGAGCAGATGCGGTTCTCCCTAGTGACATCCGTCACGACTCGCCCCATGTGGCGGCTTATGTTGAAGCTGATAATGAAAAAGCACGTCAAGATGCTATTGACATGTTGGATGAGGAGCGTGACCGTGCGGCGGCTCGTTCGGCGATTTACCAGCAAGATCCCCATCATTATCACAGCCGTCGGGTTAAAACCAGGACCTTTCAAGAAAGAGATTTGGTGCTCCGGCTCATCCAGGATCAAACTGATATGCACAAGCTATCCCCACCTTGGGAAGGGCCCTTTGTGGTCAGCAAAAATCTAGACAACGGGTCATACTACCTTATTGATGTTCGAGACCACAAGGACTCACGCACGTCGGAGGAGGCGACCCACCGGCCTTATAATATCGCTCATCTTCGGCCATATTACACCTGAGCCACCGAATCTTGTGATGTACATACTTTGTCCATGTATATATTATGATGAATATAATAAAGTCGGCATCCCTGATAATTTAAGGCCTCTGTCGTTTCATTTATGAGAATGCGAGTCTTTATTGTCCCTTCATATGATCACTTGGGGGCTTCCTGCTTATTGAGCATAGCTATGACTACCCTCTTAATCCGGCTTGTACGCCATAATTACAAAATACTTGGGGGCTTCCTGCTGATTGAGCATAGCTACGACTACCCTATTAATCCGGCTAATACACCTGGAATGAAATATTACTTGGGGGCTCATCGTTAATGAATTGAGCTTTGTTGTCCCTTGTAATAGGCTTGGACGCTAGGTGTATTCACCAAAAATCTGGGTTGTCATGCCTTTGTTTGCCTGCCACTCCAACTAGGTTATCCTGGAATGACTCGCCGTACTCTTGACAATCAATCTTATAAAGACCGTGAATATGTAAAAACTAAAACGAGATTGGTCATGTGAGGTCCGGCTTACGGGTTTGAATTAAGGTTTAACTCAGCGGCTGTGCGGCCCTTGAATATCACTTGACATTGAGGCTTGGCAGCCTATGAATGCCTTGTTTTTCTAGTTTATGTTTGGTTTGAACATTTTTTGAGGTTCAACTTTTGTGCCATGTTGATACATGGTTGAAAAACTGGTTAAGGCCATGTTGCCTTATGGTTCATATATGAATCTATTCGGCATTTTATTAACCCAGCCTGGTTTTGGACTTTAAGTCACCACTGTGTATATGGGATGTTACCCGGCCTAGGTGTATATGCGTTTTATTAATCCGGCGTTTTATTAACCCGGCCTGATTATGTGCTTGGAGTACTGGCTCCAAGCTTTGGGATGTTACCCCTTGCTGCATATGGCATTGTAAGCCGGTGATATGAATAAATTGAACAGGGCGTTGTGCTCTCAATCTTCGGGCTGTGACCCTTACTGCATGACGCATGATAAGCCAGAACTGTGAACAAATATCACATGTATGATATTTATTTTGTTGTGATTATATGAGGTTTTGATAAACTGGCCCTGGTTATGGACTATTTAGTCATCAATGGTTTTTATATGGGGTATTGTGACCCACCCTGGGGTAAACCGCCAGGGCAATTGTTATCTGCTTATGCACAGGGAATAATGATAAGCATGGTCTGCATAATTGATGATATTATAAGCATAAGTGGCAGGTTTTCGAATAATGGATCGGCAATGTTATGCAAATAAACACGCAAGATGGCGTGATAGACCAGGATTGTTTAAACTAGCCTATTACAAGGCATCATATGACCGCAAAACAATAATGTGTTTTTGAGATACACAGAAACCAGCTCATGAATTAAGACATCTAGTCTTGGCGGGTCAAAGCCTCCAGGTCATCCTGCGCATCTTTGTCTTCATCTCCTTGATTATCCATTGGTTGGAAGTCATGCGTAGCCCAGTTGATACTGGTCAAAACTCTAAACACAGCCTCATCGTCTATAATACTTGATGAATCAATATCAGAAGCGAAGGTATGCTTACGAGTTGGTGGGATGAGATTCACTTCTTGATCAACCAACGCTTTTATCTTCTTGTTCTCAGCATCATAAGCCGCCTGGTATTGGGATAGATCTGTTTCTTCGGCCAGCTTGGTTGCTACATGATGCATTTTCCTTGCTATTTGTGCAAAATCATCAGCGCTAAAGGGAGACCCATCTTCTTTCACACTGCGGCATCCATTGGCTAAACCCTCTGGATCAAGATCTGCTTGCCATGCCTTTGCCCGGCTTAGGGTAGTCATGGTGCCGGCTCTGGTGGCTGATCGCTTTAACTCTTCAATCCTTTGGGGCAGCACCGATAGCTTCCCTAGTGTTTCCTTGATGCATATGGGCGGATGTTTCTTATGAATAGCTGTAGAGATTGTCCGTTGAGCGCTAGTGTACAACTGCTCTACCATAGTATAGACAGCCTTAAGCTTGATGCGCATGTCCGAACCCAGTTTGGCGCTTCGGGAGCCTGCATCAGTAAAATTATTGGTAAACCGGCAGAGGATTATGACATACTGATGGTGCAAGGGAAAATATTTTTGTTACTTACCTAAGATGGATGATGTCATGCTGTTGATTTGATTCTTTAAACCAGACAACTCGTCAATTACCAGTTTAAGGGCCGCTTCGGCATCCTCTGCTCTTTTTAGTAAAGTTGCCTTCTTGGTATCCCAGCCGGTTCTACAAGTACTGAAGCCCTGTTTCAATTGCTCAATGTTCTCCAATGTAGTCTTCAGCTCTGATTTGGCTTTTGACATCTCAGATTGTTGAGTTTGAATATTGGCCCTCAAATCTTTCACTTGATTTTCCTTCTCATTTAGTTCAGCCTGCGACATGAACAACATGGAAGGTATTACGATCTTGATTATTTTTGAAGTCCCAAGCATAATACAAGTATTTTCCTTGGCACTTGGGGGCTAATGCATATTGCTATTTTTTTCAAAACAAGTCTCTATCATGACCTGGGCAAAATGATGTGATCCGGCTTATAAAGCTACATGCTTGGGTTTTATTTTCAGCCATGGTGAGAAGTCCCAGCTTATTCATAGTGATTGAACCGGCCCTTGGGGGCTACAGGTGCAAAGCTGATCACTGTTAATTGAAGTCCCGGCTTAACTTGATAGTATAAGCCGGCCCTTGGGGGCTACTTGTTTTGATCTTCATTCATTTATGACTATCTAAAGTCTACAGTATATTCAATTCTATCATATTCTATAGACTTGGCGGCTGATAGAGGTATATTTATGAGGAGGATTGTGCTGGATTACCTCAAAGCGCTGCTTCATCAAGTTGACCAAGCTGGCTTCGAAGTCGTGGCTGGTGTGAAGGAAGTTCAACTAACCAGAGTGAATCTCTTGGGCACTAAATTGAGAATAGCTTTCCAAGTCAACTTTCCATTTGCCCTTGTCAACAGCAGAGAACTCCTCCTTGGTGCTGTGTTTGGATAGGGCTATGGGGTTGCCTGGGGCCTGATAAGCTGTCCTAGTAATCATTATATCATCAGTTTCCTAAGCCGGCTGAACAGGACTGGGCGGTTTATCATTTTCTGGATCAACGTCCAGGGCATCTTGGATAACGGTGTGTTCCACTGGAGGGGGGTCATCAATAAAACCTTCTGATACTTGATACAAATTCTCACTTGTGGCATGTTGTTTCAGTTCAACAGTCTTGGGCTCTTCAGCCGGTTTGTCAATCTTCTGCTTATTGCTGGGCTTTGCCATAGCACTGAAAATAAAGTACAAGACATATTTAATATGACAAGTAAATGCATGATTCAAAATGGATAGTTTTAACATTCTTACCTAGGCACGGTCTTGAAGGCTGGGATTTGAGTTCCGTTGAGTCACCGGAGGAGGAATAAGATGTTCCCTTATAGTTTGAATCAGAAAGGTTAAGAGGTTGACGAAAAAGACCCGCCTTGTGATAAGCTAAGTTAGAAATTTGTGAAACCTCAGCACGGCGCTTGCGAGGAATCAGTGTGTTGGGTAAACCAGAGGATAAGACCCCACCGCCGCTGTTCCGGGTTGTGCGGCGAGCTTCATGCTGCTGTTTCTTCAAAATAAATTTGGGATCCAAGTAAGCTAAGGGGTGAGAAAATCTTACTTTTCGGCTTTCTTGTCGAGTTTTCTGTGTTGGCAGAGGTTCTAAGCGGGAGGCAAGAGTAATTACTTCTTCATCATCTGCATGGCTGGCCTCCGCATCATCATGATAATAGTCATTATCAATAAGATATACAAAAATGAGCCAAGGGAATCAAGTTCTACCTCTCACTCATCATCATCATCATTATCATCCAAGTTGAATAACTCAGCGGGATTGGTCTTCTTCTTGGCAGACTTTTTGATAGCTTTGCTCTTTGTCCGGGTCTTCTTGACCAGCTTATCTAATTTCTTCTTCCAGAAAGAAGCATCGGCCTGCGCAAATAAATTGGGTTATGAAAAGACAGTTTGAATGAGAGACAGTGCTTAAACCAGAAATAGCTTAAAAGCTTACAACTGGTGGTTGGTTGAGAGCGTAGAAAGGATTCAATCCAACTTTGCTGCAATCTTATAGAGTGTCGTTCAGTAGAGATTTGGTCATATCATTGATGTCCACTTCAGTCATCTCTGTCTCGTAGTGGCCGAGCGGATCTTTCAAGTCGCTAGTGTACTCACACATTAAGCCAGGTCGGCGGCTTAGGGGCAATATGCTCCATGAAACCCAACACCGGACATGGTCGATGCCAGTCAAACCATTAGCCATGAGGGCCGTGATTTTTGAAAAAAATGGGCGCATATTTGGCCCGTTCCTTTGTGCTGATACGGTCTGGCAGAGGATGCTTGTTGCTAAGCCGGTTGGCGCGATAACCCGATAGAGGATTTTCCCCTTCTGGAGAAGTGTCTTTGCCATAAAACCAGGTTTGGTTTGAGTCTTTGGGATGACTGGGCAGGGTGGCAGCTGGAAAAGTGTCTTCTTTACGCCACAGTATAGAGATGCCTCCTAGCTCTAGGCTGGGTTCATCTGTGAACTCGTTCTACCGGTTTAAATAGTAAAATTCCCTGAATAGCTCTACGGTGGGCTCTTGTTGAAGGTACACTTCACAGAATACTTGAAAGTTTCATATGTTTGAAACGAAATTTGGTCCGATGTCTTGTGGATGGAGCTTGAAAAAATGCAGCACATCACAGAACAATTTTGAGCCGGGAGGACTAAAGCCCCGAAGGATATGATTAGTGAAGACAATTACTTCACCGTCCTTGGGCTCAGGAGGGGTTTCTGTGCCTGGCACCCTCCAGTGGATGACATATTTTTTGGCTAGGAAGCCTATTTGAACATACTCGTTCAACTCTTCCTCGGTGACCCGGGAAATGACCTAGTTACAGGCAGTGACAATTTTGCCCATTTTAAGGTTGAAGGCCTAAAAGAAATAAATACTACCAGTTTAAGATTATGCTGTTAAACCCGACCATTGATTCAAAGGTAAAGTGCTATAAACGGCTAACATGTTAAGCAAGAAGATGAACATTGAAGTACGCGGTTATTCATATTGGCGACTCAAAAGGAGGCTAATGGTACCTGCCGGGTCATGGATTATGTTGGTAAACCGGCCAGAGGTTAAAGGATAAGTACATGGTGCAGAATAAAATTAGGAGGATGAATAAGTAAGCATGGTTAAACCAAAGATTGCTACCGGGTTATACAGGTTAGGAAGCACCTGCTCGCGGCTTAAAACGGGGCTTAATATTATATGGTAGATCACATTTATGATATAAGCCGCCATGGCAGTTATGGTACTTCAAATCTATTGGTGAAAATTTTGCTATGTGATGGACAAACAGATTTCACAGACTGGAGCTGTAATTTTGGATCTGCAGCAGTTCAGAAAAGGCAGTAAATTCTAAACCTAAGGTGGCGGCAGCAGAAAATTTTGTGTGGTCTGATGGGGTCTTCTATGGAGAGGAAGTATTCTGATGTTAAAAACGAATACTAAACTTCTACCGCACAAGTTTCATAGCATGTTCAGATCAAAAGCTACTCGAGCTAAAGGAGAAAATAAAGAACGGCGAAGAGCACAGATGAACAAGGCTAACCCTAATGCAGATCTAAGGTACAAAGAGATAAATACTTACTAATGCAGATGGACTGCAGTGGAGCACAGACGTTCTCTGGACCTGTCAGGTTGATGCAGCGGCCTGAGTTGGTGCAGTAGGACGGAGGATGGCAGCGGCGGAGCTCGAGGCTGTAGAGGAGTCACGAGAGGAAGATGAAGACAAGGAGGCAAGGGGGGAAATGAAAAGGACCCCCGTCCCTATTTATAAGAGGATGGATATAGGGCATGCCCGGGAATTGAGGAGGCTGAAATCATCATATGACTATATGGATGCCTCGATTTTCAGGATGATCATTAAGATAAGGATCAGCTAAAGATGTTCTGGGCCTCGTGTGAAATTAATGCGAAATGACATCATGGCAGGTTAAGGAAGTTCTATGAGCTGACATCATGGCGGGGTACAGCAAATTTGTTAAAAGGACGATTTAGGATTTTGACAAGTTGGGTACTGAAGATTGATGTGAACAAGTTCAAATCAACCTAGGGCCTAATGTTCAAAATATAACTACTAGGTATGAACCGCCCAGGAGGGGCTAGGTCATACCACTGGTGACTTATCAGTGAAGATGGCGGGTCATAGCAAGCCTATTGACGGCCCAAGACCCAGAGGCGACTTGAGGCCCAATAGGATGAACCGCCACATTTATAACTTGTATTGTAAGGCAAGCTTAGTTAGTCACCGAGCCGGACACGTTGTGTATGAGCCACCAGGGACTCTGTAAGCCACCGCACATCAACCTGTGTATATAAAGGGGTGACCAGCGGCGGGTTAACTCAAGAAACAAACAATCGAGAACTAGGTCAAGCTTATTTGCTCCCTGGTAATCGAAACCCTGGCAATACAACACAAAGCAGGAGTAGAATTTTATCTTGTTGAGAGGGGCCAAACCTGGGTAAACTCTTTGTGTCCTTTGTCCCATTTAACCCCTTCAAGCTAACCTAGTTGCGATGGCTCCACGACTAAGTCCTTTCGCTGGGACATCTGCCGTGTTAAGTCCACGACAACTATTGAAAAAGAATTATTAGCAGTGGTGTTTGCTTGTGATAAATTTAGATCCTACATTGTTGATTCTAAAGTAATTGTTCACACTAATCATGTTGCTATAAAATATCTTATGGAAAAGAAAGATGCTAAACCTAGACTCATTAGATGGGTTCTCTTGCTACAATAATTTGACTTACATATCACTGATAGAAAAGGAGTGGAGAACCCCGTAGCTAATAACTTGTCTAGGCTTGAAAATATTCTTGATGACCCACAACCTATTAATGATAGTTTTCCTGATGAGCAATTAGCTACAATTAATGTCTCTCATAACACTCCTTGGTATGCTGACTATGCTAATTATATTGTTGCTAAATACATACCACCTAGTTTCACATACCAACAAAAGAAAGAAATTCTTCTATGATTTAAGACATTACTTTTGGGGTGACCCACATCTTTATAAAGAAGGAGTAGATGGTATTATTAGACGTTGTGTACCTGAGTATGAACAAGAACAAATCCTACGGAAATGTCACTCCGAAGCTTATGGAGGACATCATGCGGGAGACAGAACTGCTCACAAGGTATTACAATCTGGGTTTTATTGGCCTAATCTCTTCAAGGATGCTCGTCAGTTTGTCTTATCTTGTGAAGAATGTCAAAGAATAGGTAATATTGGTAAGCATCAAGAGATTCCTATGAATTATTCACTTGCTGTTGAACCATTTGATGTTTGGGGATTTGATTAGATGGGACCTTTTCCTTTCTCTAATGGGTATACTCATATTTTGGTTGCTGTTGATTATGTTACTAAGTGGGTAGAAGCTATTCCAACTAGTAGTGCTGATCATAACACCTCTATTAAAATGCCTTAGGAAGTTATTTTCCCAAGGCTTGGATTCCCTAGATATTTAATGACTGATGGTGGTTCACACTTTATTCATGGTGCTTTCCGTAAAATGCTTGCCAAGTATGATGTTAACCATGGAATTGCATCACCCTGTAATCCTCAGTCTAGTGGTCAAGTTGAACTTAGCCATAGAGAAAATAAAATTAATTCTATAAAAGACTGTCAATACGTCCCGGAAGAATTGGTCTAAGAAATTAGATGACGCACTTTGGGCTTATAGAACAGCATATAAAAATCCTATGGGTATGTCTCCTTACAAAATGGTTTATGGAAAAGCTTGTCATTTGCCTCTTGAGTTAGAACATAAAGCTTATTTGGCAATTAAATAACACTATGATTTCAAACTTGCCGGTGAAAATAGGTTATTTGATATTAGCTCATTAGATGAATGGAGAACCCAAGCTTATGAAAATGCTAAGTTATTTAAAGAAAAAGTTAAAATATGGCATGATAAAAGAATCGAAAAGCGTGAGTTCAAGGTTGGAGAATATGTTCTTTTGTACAACTCTCGTTTCAGGTTCTTTGCAGGAAAACTCCTCTCCAAATGGGAAGGACCCTATGTTATCGAGGAGGTTTATCAATCTAGAGCTATCAAAATAAATAATGTCGAAGGTACTAACCCGAAGGTTGTTAATGGGCAATGAATAAAACATTATATCTAAGGTATGCCCATTAAGTCGAAAGCAATATTATCCAAACTATGACACCGGAAGAACACATAAAAGAAACTTTCTAGAACACTCCAGAATCGTGAAAAAGAGGAGGTACATGATACAGTAAGTAAACAGACTCTGAAAAATCTACAAAAATATTTTTTGTCTATTTTGGAATATTTAAAAAAATTAGGAAAATAAGAAACTACTAGGAAGGTGACCTGGTGGGCACAAGACACCAGGGCGCGCCTTGCTTGCCAAGCGCGATTAGGTGGGTTGTGCCCACCTCAGTTACCTTCTGGACTCCATTTTTCTTCCGTTTGCTTGTTTCCCAAGATAAAATATCTTTATATACCACCCAAACCTATTGACCACCGTATCGTGGAGAAATCTCCAGTTTTCTTTTCCTTGCTATTTTCTGACAGATCTAATCCACCATGGCCGCTTCAAGATCCTCCATGGACAAGTTCTTCGAGAACATCATCAACCCATATTTGCGGGAGGTGATGCAGCACCCTCAAGCTATCCAGATGCGTGAGGGGGTGCTCCACATCCGTGATGTGCAAGGCCCCAAGGGGACTGGATCCGTGGAGGCTGGGCTTGAAGCTATGGAGCAGGAAGTCTTCCGATGCAAGGGGATGGTGGAATATGGACTCAATGCCAATCACCTCATGATCCCGGACTACACCCATGATCTCAAGGTGGATGGCAAGTCCATGAAGGACATCGTATTCTCCTTCAACGAGCAAATCAACTACCTCCAGAGCCAGATCTACGACCTTCAAAACCAAGTCTTTGAATATGAGGCAAGGTTTAGAGGTATGAGTTTGGATGCCAGTTGCAGGACCCGCGAGACTCACTCCACTTCTTATGATGGTGAGCCTCTGCCATGGAAACCCGAGGACAAGATCGCTACCACTTCATCACCACCACCTCCTTCTTCATCACCAAAAGAAAATTGAGTATCGGGTATGGGCACTCCCCTTGGCTTGCCCCAAGCTTGGGGGAGGTGCCCCGGTATCGTATCACCTCCACTATCTCTTGCCTTTACTTATCTTAGTTCGATCCATAGTTATCTTTTGCCTTAGATGAATAAAAGTTTAGTTCGATCCTTTCTTTTCAAGATTTTTCTTAGTGATCTATCTTTGTAATTGTGTGCGAAATATATAATAAAGTTTAGTTTGAGTTTTTCTTTCTTTACTTTAATGTTTCATTAAAAAGACAGGAAATAAATGAAAAAGATCATATGCTAATCTTATGGTAAGTAATGACACAACATAAGGAAAAGTATAAGTAGAAAATTTTATTGGGGATTGACAAACATAGCATTGGTCAATGATGCAATTCATGAAAGAATTAATAAGGGAAGAGAAGATTCACATGCAAATACACTATCTTGGAAATCTTTTGTGATTGTGAGCCCCCATCAAAATATTATAAGCCAAAATTGTTAATGTTGGACAAGGAAGACAACGTTATGATCTATGTTTGTTCATATTCACATAGAAGTTATATTGTCATAGATCCTTCAACATGTGGTGCTTGCCCCTATATTTGCTAGCCAAAAATTCCGCACCAAGTAGAGATACTACTTGTGCATCCAAAAACTCGTAAACCCAAATCTTATTTTCAAGAGTCCACCATACCTACGTAAGGATTGAGTAAGATCCTTCAAGTAAGTTTTCATCAGTGCAATAAGGCAATAAAAATTGCTTTTAAAAGTGTTAGATCATTTGGTGTAAGAGAAAATTGAGTGTTTTATGAACTTGTGATGGCAAAGAATAAAAGCGACAGACTGCATAGTAAAGGTTGCTATCACAAGGGGCAATATAATGTGACGTTCTTTTGCACTAAGGGATTGAGCATACAAACAAAAAGTGCATGGCAACCTCTGCTTCCCTCTGCAAAGGGCCTATCTTTTACTTTTATGTATTTACTTTCATGAAAGAGTGAAAGTTTTCTCTCTATTTCTTTTTATTCTCTCCTTTGTTAAGCATCATGTGGTGAGGAAAGATCGAGGCACATATATCCAGTTGGATGTGGGTAGCATGAGCTATTATTGTTCACATCACCCTTGAGGTGAATATGTTGGGTGGTGAAATTATAAGACCCTATCTTTCTATGTGCCCGGTTGAATCGTTTTGCTCATGTATATGCGGTGAGTGCTAGCAATCATAGAAGACTATATGATGGTTGAGCATGTGGACTTGCCTAAAGGCTCCGATAAGTGACCCTTCCTGGAAAGATGACGAATTTGAAGGAAATATGCCCTAGAGGCAATAATAAAGTTGTTATTTATATTTCCTTATATCATGATAGATGTTTATTAGTCATGCTAGAATTGTATTAACCGGAAACTTGATACATGTGTGGATACATAGACAAAACACAGTCACTACTAGGGAAAAGCCTAGCAGTAGTGCGGGTTAAATGCTTAGCAGTAGCGCGGGTGGCCGTGCTACTGATAGGCGCTACAGCTAACGCTTATCAGTAGCGCAGTTTGACCCGTGCTACTGCTATCTAGGGATAGCAGCAGCGTTGGTGTCCAACACGCACTGCTGCTAATAGCTGTAGCGCCCTTGAAAAAAGAGCGCTATTGCTAAGAACTCGCTGCTTCTAAAGCCATACCCTGCGCTACTGTTATTAGTCATTGATTTTTTTGCTCCATATTTTGTGCTGCTGAAATTTTTTAGGGCTTTATACAATAATCTCTAGCATATCATACACATACAAATGTAATCATAGCATATACATACAAATAGTTTCACCAAATCATGTTATCATCATAATCATCATCCAACACAAAGTGGTCTCTCGTCATCATCTCAAAAATAGCGATACAAGTCTCAAATACTTGCAACTACATCATCATCCATCTAAACAATGATATACGCAAGAAGAGCGCGGCGGTTATGAGTCCTCTCTCACGCTAGTGTGAACCTCAAGTAACTAGCTTCTACTTCTTGTTTTCTTTTGAAGCCTTTATGGCTGGCGCCCGAGACCCCATCCACTTGCGCCTGACACTCAGGCCACTTGTCGTACACTCCCGGAACCTTCCCTTTGTACATGATATAGCACTGCTTCTTCGCCATCAAGAATCTAGGTACTTGTTAGAGATGCATCTTCATCAAGAGAATGTACAATCATATGCAACAAAATATACTAGAGCAACATGAAAAAGAAAGGGTTAGCAACTAGATGCAACATATAGTACGCAAACTAATTAACTAGAGGTACATAGGTCATCGTACCCAAACTAACAAAGTAGCGTTACGCAAGTTCGGCAGGGACCATGGACATGACAAAGTTTCATCGCTACAGAAAGTACACAAGTTCAACAGACACATATCATCATCATCGGCATCGTAAATCACTAGAAGTTCCATCCTTCCATATCATCCATGATGGACCCTAGCTTCTTGAATGGCGTGAGGTCCTGATGTTGCATGCGTATGCGAGTTCAGACGTCAGCTTGCAATATAGGGCCGTGGTGGAACATCCCCTTCTCATTGACGACTTATTTCATGATGATCGTTGCAATGTCCCTGTTGATGGAAAAGAAGTCATCTCTAAGCTTATAATCTGCTTCTCCATGAGATTCTACCCACGTGCCGATATGATCATCGTTTCTGCTTGTCATGCAAAGCTTTTGGCGATCCGTGCTGAAGTCAATCATGAGATGGAGGAGGTAGAATCCATCTTTGTTACTTGGTTTTGGGACATGGATGCACCAGAAGTTAGTTTTATGCGGGAAATTCGACTTCTTGTTCCTTTGTTTCCTGATCTGCAGGTGGCCACCCATAATGCTGAAGCCTTGGAGAGCATCATCTAGAATATTCATTATGTGGGTGTAGTCCTTCTTCTGTAGTTTTTGGTAGGGTCGAAATACACGGCGTGGGAGACTCGCAGGTAAAGAACGATATGGATGGCACACCCGTTGTTGCGGGGGAAAAACACCTCAAATTATTCTCCATACGAGCGAGAAGGATTGATTGAAATGAACGAAAGGGTTGTCCGACACTGACTTACTTTGGATGATAAGGCAGGAGGACAATTTCCTGGTCCTTATTCTGTACCATGAAGTTTTGGAGGTACTCGCTAGCAGTTTCACGCTCAAAGTCGATGAGACTCAAGAAAGACTCCTGCATGTAGTATGGATCCAGCACACAGATTTGCGAGACTTCTTTTGATGACATAACTCATATGTAGCGCAAAAAGGCGGACGATTGTAAAATTGAGCCGCCTTGACAGAAACATATCGAAGATATGGTCAAACCACAGGAAGAACACCTCCGCGGGCCGTGTGTCAACATAGCACTTCCCCTCAGGCACACGAGCCGCGTATGTCGGATATCCCGGATCCTTCGGGGCTAGTAGGATTTTCTCAATCGACAACACATGGTCATGTAGTCTCCTGAGATCCCCTAATAGTGCCTCCAGCGGTTTCTGTGGTAGCATCGACTCGCCTGTGACATGGAACATGGCCGCACCTTTGACGAGTACACGCTCTTCAAAATCCACCGTCCGGCTGCTATGTGCTCTGGCTTGTTTGTAGGCAGCTGACCTATCTTCCCCGATCTCTTCCTCTCCTTTTTCTTGGGCTAACCTTCCAGACCCTTCCTTAACCCCTACCCCAGTGTTGTCAGGCTAAGCACTGTATGACCCCTGGCTAGTTGAGCCTGTGTTGAGGCGGCATCTTCAGGCGTGTCGTGTGAGGATTTCATGAAGAGATACTTCTTGCAAGCCCTGCTAGGACGGTCCTGCTCGAGCAGATCATCCATATCCTCATCAGCATGCTGATAGCCCGAGTCATCATATGGCTGACTCATCATATCTAAGTCACTGCCATAGGCGCCTGTATTGAGGAAACTCATTGGGTCCTCCTCCTCCTTCTCATCATCCATTCTTTGTTCTATGGGGGCGATTACATCAGCCACTATTGGACCCCCTTCATCACGTTGTCCGCCGCTCTCAGCCGGCACTACATGCGCTGGTAATTGCATAGGCGGGGTGGTGGTCTCCATACATGCTTGTTGATGTGTGGTTATTAGTGTGCTCTCGGCAGGCTCTAGACGAAGAAGATTCTTCGGCCATAGCAGCACCCAACCCTTGCAGCTTCCAATCCGCAGTTGGGTCTCGTTGTCCTCTCCCCCTAGCCGTACTGGAGGAGGCAAATCCTCATCCTCAATTTCACACTCGACAAGGTAACCGTGAAGTTCCCATCGGGCATCGGCTGGCTGTGGAACGAGAGTTCCAAGGGCTTCGTTATCACCCCCTTTCCCATGTCCACCTTCTAGCCTTTGATCAAGTAGAGTATGGTGCATGGGGTTTCGTCGGCCTACAAACACATGTCTGCGGTGTAGAACATCCGAAAGGCAACGAAAATGGAATATTCTAGATATATGTTGGTGCGACATGTAATTACCGTGAGGGCGTCGAGCTCATCCAAAGATGAAGGCCCGCCTATCATGCCAGAGACTGAGGACGGGCTGCTATGAGTGGGTGCGGGTGCAAGAGCAGGCCCGATTGCATGAGCAGATGATGGTGCGGTGGTCTTGTTCATGGAGTTGCTCGCGATGAAACTGGGCATGGGGAAATCATGTACCGCCTTGTCTGGATTTTCCTTCTTCCAGATGATGATAGCCGAGATCAAGTTAGTAGCAAAATCATTTTGCAGGCATTTACAGCTGCATTGACTGCCTGCTGTAGCAACTCATTTTTCTCCTCGGCTACTTTTTTCACGTCCTCAACAACTTTTTTCTCGAATGCAAGCTTCACCTTCTCCTCGATGTCCGCCTGACTAAACTTCTTTTTCTGCTTCTTGGCCTCTGGGCCCTCATTGTAAAATACCTTCCACGTGGCACCGTCTCCGGCGCTGTGCACACGTCCATATTGCGGCCGCTGGCCCAAAGGGAGTCCCTTAAGTTCGTTCAAGGCCCGGTTGAGAGGAGTGTCCCACTTGGGCCTCATCGGCGAAGTAGGGCTTTTGGCTGCAAGCTGTGTTGCTTCCCCTGCAGAAGGAACATGAACCATTTACGAATGTGTAGTCGACTTGATCCGGAGCTAAATGTAAGGTGGTAAAAGAATAATTACCAGTATTCCAATCAATTGCCTCATGATCTGGTCCGTGTTAAAAACCTTCTTTTCCTTGTCCCACTTGTTGGGGGCCCTGATGAAGTCACAGTCCAAGGGGTTGGTGAACTTCGCGAAGGGGTCTGGGAGACCCGCGGCTTCACGTTCCACGTCCTCCTTATCCCATATGGGCCTTTTGCCAAGGCAGCCACGACTTCTGAGGCGATGCTTCCCCGTGTTCCTTTGCTGTAGGCTCTTGAATTTCGCAGCCTTAGACTTGGCTGCCTCGGTACCTTGAACTTTTTGAACTCCTCCTCCGTAAGTGTCGGATTTTCCTCCAGAATCTTGGATAGTGTTTCCTCAGCCTCAATAGCTCGTTTCACCCTCCCTTTCTAGGAGGCCAAATCATTGCTGAACATGCCCATGGCGTGATTGTTATTCTTTTTCATCTTTGGATCATCCCACGAGTGTTCTATGCTATCATCCCCATCGGGGAACTTGAATCTCTTGTGCAACTTCATTAGGAGCAACTGCCTCAAATGTTCTTTACTCCTTAAGTCATCGTCGTTGATGCTCACGCGTTCCCATAGCACTGGCGAGGTTCTTCCGGCTCTAATGGCTCAAACTTGCCAGGGGCCATCTTTGTGATCACCAGTCGTCCGATGCTGAATTTGTTTGGTTTTCGTATCCTCTACTTCTTCTTCTTTTCGGTAGCAACATCGCGCCGGTACCTTCCCCGCCGGTCTCGGCGGCGCCATCGGTGCCGGCGCCATCGGTGTCGATGTCGGCGTTAGTACCATCATCGTGGCCGACCTGCAAACCTTGACTGTGCTTAGCAGACAAATAGTCGAGATACTCTTGTTCACCCTCATAATCCATCTCGTCTGCATGTTGGTCAGAAGGCCCGGTTTCTTCGTTGTTCGACATGTTTCCTATGATTAAGTCTCCTCGTTTAATTCTAAAACTATCAAAAAATGAGAAATGACATAAAAAAGATCTATGTTTACTGGAATTCTGTTTCCCAGCAAATCCCGACACTTGATATGCCTACTTTCTAGCAGAATTCATACCAAAATTCACGGAAAATTTCGGCATGACCTTTGCTAAAAAGTGGACATAGCGAGCGCCTGAAATTCATCGGAACGGAAATGAATCAACATTCTGGCGAAACATAGCCCACTCGGTTCATTTACCCTGCACATAATCATCATTTTCCAAATATGACATGTCCAAATATGACATGTCCAAATTCCAAATATGACATGTCCAAATCACATTTCCACTTCAAAATTGCATATGTCCACAAAAAAAAATTCAGCCTACCTAAATTTGAAACTAAAAAAATTCCAAATATCACATGTCCACATAGCACAAGTCATTTTTCTTCACAATATTTGAAACTAACTTCAGCCTACCTAAATTTGAAACTAAATTTTTTCCCTAACTAAATTAACCTACTAGTTTCATACCTAGCTAAATTTGTAACTAAATAGTTAACCTAATTAACCTACTGCCCTAACTAAAACCTAACTAAATTAACCGAAGAACCCTAGCTAGCAGAGAGAGGAGGAGCGGTGGGGGGCTTACAGAGGTTGCAGGAGCGAGGAGGAAGGCTCGATCACGGTTGAGGTTGGGAGGTCGGGGCGAGGGCGAGGTCGCCGGGGTCGGGGGATCGGGGGCGAGCGCCGGGACGGGGGCGAGCATAGGGGTCATGGGCGAGCGCAGGGGCACGTCGAAGGCAGTGCTCCGGCGGCGACGAGGAGGGAAGAGAGAGTGGGGGTTTTGGGAAGAAGCTGAGGCGGGAAGAAGCAGAGAGTGGGGATTTGGGGGCTTAAGTCAACATAGCAGCATCACGTTTCGGCAAAATACGTTGTAGCTAAGTTAGCTATAGTGCGTTTAGCTAAAGAGCGCTACTTCTATCACAGGTAGCTATGGTGTGTTTCTCCAGAAGGCTCTACTGCTAGTTTGACTAGCTATAGCTCTTTTTCAGAAAAGCGTTACTGCTATAACCAGTACCTATAGCCATTTTCCCGTTTGTTTCTTCTATTTTCTTTTCCTTTATTTTCTCTCCCTTTTCTTTTCTTCCTTTTTATTTTCTTTTCCTTTTTTCTGAGAGCAGGAACGAAGGGAAGGTGATACAATGTATATAACTAAGGCGATATATATTGCATCATTACGGTTAAGTGTGTATACAAAATAGGAACATATATATTACATCATTGACCCATGCATAACGGTTAAGTGTTTACACGAAATAGGAACATATATATTACACCATTTGACCAATAACGGTTCCTCAGCGTCGATGTTTTTGTTTTTGAGTGAGCTTCTTTCCCTTCTTGTTTGTTGAAGAATAATTGAGCCCCGAATTGTGCCTTTTCCTATTCCATGGAGTACAATCTTTCTTAGGTAATGTAGTATTGATTCTTCTTTTGACGTATACTTCATCGTCATCGTCATCTTCCCTCATTGGGTTGCCATACTGGTCATAGTCTTACTCGTTGGAGACTCCATCGATTCCAATGATGTTCCTTTTGCCTCTCCTCACAACAACATGGCTAGGATTACATGGGTCGGTAATGAAGAAGCATTGTGTCACGTGCTTAGCATGTACCCACGGCTCATTTTTGTGATACCGTTCACGGTAGCGCTCTTGGCGTCGGGTATAGTCACTACTGCAGGATGCTGCTAATGCGACACTACGATCAGAGACCCTTCGAGAAACTGTGTGCGATGCCATAATCGCAAGCGGTGTTGTATAAAAACCGTCAGAAATGTGTAAAACATTTGTGATGATGGATGCATCAAACACAGTTTAGGTTTTAGTTGCGTGTGCGATGAAGGGCATATGGTTCGGTTTAATGAACTGTTTGCGATGAGGAGGAACAAAAGAAACGGGCAGCCAGATGGAGGCGTGTGCGATACACAACATATGGTTCACTCGGATGAACTGTTTGTGATTTGGCAACACAAAAGAAACGGTCAGCCAGATCAAAGGTGTGTGCGATATACGGCATGCGGTTCACTCGGATGAACTGTTTGCGTTGAGACATGAGAACAGAAATGGTTCAACTTAACAAGATGTGTGTGATACGCGGCAAACAGCTCGGTAATTAGAAATTTGTCTGTAGACTGATAAGAACACAGATGGTTACTTCTAATAAGACGTGTGTGTTGTGCGATGGGATTGCATACAGAACAACAACATATATATATATACACACACACACTTATAAGGACATGCTTGCATAACCAAATTAAACATCCACTTAAATAGGTGGCTACTACAACCATGGCATTTGCACACACCAAAGTAAACTATTACATGCATAATTACATAGGTGGCTACTACACACATGACATTTCCACACACCAATAAAGTAAGTTATATATTACATGCATGATTAACTAGCATAAACAATCATCTGATCATCATCTACTTCTTGTGACGCTGCTTGCTCTGCTTGTGGCTCGATCCGGGCTCGTCGATCTGGGTAACGAGGCACTTCCTCATGTCAACGATCCGCCTGTGCATCTCGTAGCATGTGTACACTCTCTTGGCCGCAAACCTGATGTGAGGTTCATCCAGTTGCCGCATCCAGGCCCGTGCAAGGATACGAGACTTGTTCTATGGGCATCCTGCTTCATCTTTTCGTAGTAGGAGTCGATGATGGCCGAGGCGAGTTCGACCAGGGAGTCCTTCTTTGTGCTACCCCAGACCGTGTAGTGGTCATAGATTTCGACAAGGTTCTTGCAGGTCAAGGCCATAACACTAAGCGCTTTTACGTCGTTGGTGGTATCCACCATGGCGAACTTGTAGTAAGTGATATTGACAAACCTATTGAAATGGTCGCAAGGCTCTGTGGCCATGAAGTAGTGGTAGATGAGGACATGATGGCGCATGCACAACTGGGCGACGACAACCTTTTGATCTATGCCGGGATGATTGGCGGTGTACTGGAGGTCGATGCCGACCACCTTGTACTTGTCTCCAGCAAGCAACTGCTCAACACTATTGATGTAGACGTCCACCACGGCTAGGTCGCTGGTGTACACCACCGAGAGATCCGTCTCCCTCGCGTGGGTCTCCACTCTATGCTCGCCGAACTCCATTGGAGCGCCACTGGACATCCACTCTCTATGTGGCGTCGTGGGTGTGCTTGTTGTGTTGTGGGACGCGATCGAAAGGTTGAAGAGACTAAGGTTATAATGGCCGCGGGAATTAAAGGGGAAGCCGGACGGCCAGGAATATCGGCAGGCCCTGATGGCAGTTCTAATTTGCAGCGCGTAACTCCAGTGTGGCGCGCGTAACTGCATCGCGTGCCAACGTGCGTGGCGCAACCGCATGCATACAGGCCCCCCGACGTGATCGTGTGCACGCCCAACCGTTGGCAGAGCGCGCGCGAAGGGACGCGAGTAGAGTGCTCCGCGGTCGCCTCATCGGCGAGCAACCATATATATATATGCATATAGCAGTTGAACACACAAGAAAAAGTTGTCCACAAGCCGAGCGCACCGACGGCCATGAGCAGAGCGCGCCAACAGACGCGAGAAGAGCGCATCATGGCGCCTAATGATGAGCACAACGCACTGCGGCGCCTAACGGCGGGATAGACCTTCATTCAAGCCAATCAAAATAAGACTGGAAGAGACATGTCTGTATAGAGCAAAGGGATCGCACATGTCTGTATTGACTGGAACGAGAATGCAATAGCAAAATAAGAATTAAGGCCATGATGATGCGATCACAGTGGTGGTTACAGGAGGCAAGAAGAGAGATGCATCCATCAACGTACCACCTCCTCCTCCTCAACTCAGTGCGCCGGCCGGGCCATCGACCGACGGCTAAGGAGCGGCAGCTTGTGTGGCGAGGTCAAGGTGCTTCTCAACTAAGGCATCCAAGGCTTCCAGCTGGCTGAAGAAGGACAACGTCGTAGCATCCTCACTAGCCTTCTAGATACCTATGTACATGATTCGTTCATACACATGGATGTGTAGGTCGTCGGTTTCTTGCAGGGCGAGGCGCCTCGCAGCGAGCGCGACCTCCAGGTGGACATTCTTCGTGGCGTCGGCGGGCAGTTGCAGGGCCACCAGTGCTTCAAAGAGGTTCCGACCATGGAGGCCGATTAGGGTGGTAGGCAATGAGGAGCCCGGGCACACGGGCTGGAGGAGTACGGCGATGTCGTCCGCGAGCTTCTTGACGATGGTGAACCTGTTGGTGCTGCAAACGATCATCTAGTCCAACTAAGAGTCGTAGCTAGCGTCGACGGCGGCCATCCACCAGCCGGTCGCCAACACCATATGGAGACAATCCACGGTTCCATGCCGCAGGCCGTTGTCATGGACCATCTAGCACATCCGCTGGCTGCTCGCGCGCATCGCCGCCATGGGTCTGGAGTGGGAACTTTTGTGCTTATTAGTGTAGGTGCTTAGGCAAATGCTTAGTTGCATACAATGCGGTAGATGCATTGGAATGGAGGGGCACCCTTATATGAGTGCAAACTGCGTTGCATTCACATCGTGCTGCCTATTTTCCCGGTTCTCCCATTACTTCCCTCATGCATTCACACAATGCTAATTGAAGGAGGATGCATCATTGGCCATTCAACATTTCAGGAACCTCTACCCTCTCCCTCGTCTGCATTAAAGCCGTATCGGGAACTGCGCCTCACGCTGTCAAATTGAATAGTATTGTGCCACCCCGCTATTGATTCACATGGCTCATCCAAAAGAACCGGTTCTGTTCAAGAGATGCACAAATCCTGCTCTCACTTTGCATATGGGTTTTCTATCTGACACCATCATGCTTGTTGTGAGAAGCTCTGGTTGGTGAGAAGCATATACCCAAACCTGCCCCAAATGGGACAAAAACTTTACCACGACATGTTGATGCCGCTCCAAGATAGCATGCCAAGTTTCATGAATTTCAGACGAGTTTTGGATTTACTCGAATTTAAAAACCAGGTATCTCAATGTTTGCGGCCGAGTGCCGGTGGCACGGTGATTGACATTCATTCCCATTTCTTGCATGGGACCTAAGCATGCACCCGAGGAAAAAAGATTTGATTTTTCAACCAATTTATATGCACCGGAGCATGTGCATGTAGCTCAAATTTGAATTATTCACATAAATGCATTGAAAACTCACTTAATGCATAAGAATGTCCAAACGAACCCCGAAAAATCACAAAAGATAACACAACACTCCTGTTGTTCTATGTTGACACGAGAAAAAATTTGAAAGCAATTAGAGGCAATGGATATGGTTTCGCCCCCAAAGTTGGGGCATTCCCTACCGAAACCATCATGCTTGTTGTGAGAAGCTCTCTTTTGTGAGAAGCATATACCTAAACCTGCCCCAAATGGGACAAAAACTTTACCATGGCATGTTGATGCCGCTCCAAGATAGCATGCCAAGTTTCATGAATTTCAGTTGACTTTTGGATTTATTAGAATTTAAAAACCAGGTATCTCAATGTTTGTGGCCAAGTGACGTTGGCACGGTGCTTGACATTCATTCCCATTTCTTGCATGGGACCTAAGCATGCAACCAAGGACCAATGATTTGATTTCTCATCCAATTTATATGCAACGGAGCATGTGCATGTAGCTCAAATTTGAATTATGCACATAAATGCATTGAAAACTCACTTAATGCATAAAAATGTCCAAACGAACGCCGAAAAATAACAAAAAATAACACAACACTCCTGTTGTTCTATGTTGACATGAGAAAAAAATTTGAAACCAATAAGAGGCAATGGATATCGTTTCGCCCCCAAAGTTGGGGCGTTCCCTACCGAAACCATCATGCTTGTTGTGAGAAGCTCTGTTTCGTGAGAAGCATATACCTAAACCTGCCCCAAATGGGACAAAAACTTTACCACTGCATGTTGATGCCGCTCCATGATAGCATTCCAAGTTTCATGAATTTCAGAAGAGTTTTGGATTTACTAGAATTTAAAAACCAGGTATCTCAATGTTTGCGGCCGAGTGACGGTGGCACGGTGCTTGACATTCATTCCCATTTCTTGCATGGGACCTAAGCATGCACACAAGGACCAAAGATTTGATTTGTCAACCAATTTATATGCACCGGAGCATGTGCATGTAGCTCTAATTTGAATTATGCACATAAATGCATTGAAAACTCACTTAATGCATACAAATGTCCAAACGAACTGCAAAAAATCACAATAAATAACACAACACTCCTGTTGTTCTATGTTGACACGAGAATAAAATTTGAAACCAATATGAGGCAATGGATATCGTTTCGCCCCCAAAGTTGGGGCGTTCCCTGCCGAAACCATCATGCTTGTTGTGAGAAGCTCTGTTTTGTGAGAAGCATATACCTAAACCTGCCCCAAATGCGACAAAAACTTTACCACGGCATGTTGATGTCGCTCCATGATAGCATGCCAAGTTTCATGAATTTCAGACGAGTTTTGGATTTACTAGAATTTGAAAACCAGGTATCTCAATGTTTGCGGCCGAGTGACGTTGGAACTGTGCTTGACATTCATTCCCATTTCTTGCATGGGACCTAAGCATGCACCCAAGGACCAAAGATTTGATTTCTCAACCAATTTATATGCACCGGAGCATGTGCATGTAGCTCAAATTTTAATTATGCACATAAATGCTTTGAAAACTCACTTAATGCATAAAAATGTCCAAACGAACCCCGAAAAATCACAATCAATAACACAACACTCCTGTTGTTCTATGTTGACACAAGAAAAAAATTGAAACCAATAAGAGGCAATAGGTATCGTTTCGCCCCCAAAGTTGGGGTGTTCCCTACCGAAACCATCTTGCTTATTGTGAGAAGCTCTGTTTTGTGAGAAGCATATACCTAAACCTGCCACAAATGGGACAAAAACTTTACCACGACATGTTGATGCCGCCCCATGATAGCATGCCAAGTTTCATGACTTTTAGACGAGTTTTGGATTTACTAGAATTTAAAAACCAGGTATCTCAATGTTTGCGGTCGAGTGACGGTGGCACAGTGCTTGACATTCATTCCCTTTTCTTGCAAGGGACCTAAGCATGCACCCACGGACCAGAGATTCGATTTTTCAACCAGTTTATATGCACCGGAGCATGCGCATGTAGCTCAAATTTGAATTATGCACATAAATGCATTGAAAACTCACTTAATGCATAAAAATGTCCAAACGAACCCTGAAAAATCACAAAAATAACACAACACTCCTGTTGTTCTCTGTTGACACATGAAATTTTTTGAAAGCAATTAGAGGAAATTGATATGGTTTCGCCCCCAAAGTTGGGGCATTCCCTACCGAAACCATCATGCTTGTTGTGAGAAGCTCTCTTTTGTGAGAAGCATATACCTAAACCTGCCCCAAATGGGACAAAAACTTTACCACGGCATGTTCATGCCACTCCATGATAGCATGCCAAGTTTCATGAACTTCAGACGAGTTTTAGATTTACTAGAATTTAAAAACCAGGTATCTCAATGTTTGCGGCCGAGTGACGTTGGCACGGTGCTTGACATTCATTCCCATTTCTTGCATGGGACCTAAGCATGCACCCAAGGACCAAAAACTTGATTTCTCAACCAATTTATATGCACCGGAGCATGTGCATGTAGCTCGAATTTGAATTATGCACATAAATGCATTCAAAACTCACTTAATGCATAAAAATGTCCAAACGAACCGCGAAAAATCACAATAAATAACACAACACTCCTGTTGCTCTATGTTGACACGAGAATAAAATTTGAAACCAATATGAGGCAATGGATATCGTTTCGCCCCCAAAGTTGGGGCGTTCCCTACCGAAACCATCATGCTTGTTGTGAGAAGCTCTGTTTCGTGAGAAGCATATACCTAAACCTCCCCCAAATGGGACAAAAACTTTACCACTGCATGTTGATGCCGCTCCATGATAGCATGCCAAGTTTCATGAATTTCAGAAGAGTTTTGGATTTACTAGAATTTAAAAACCAGGTATCTCAATGTTTGCGGCCGAGTGACGGTGGCACGGTGCTTGACATTCATTCCCATTTCTTGCATGGGACCTAAGCATGCACACAAGGACCAAAGATTTGATTTGTCAACCAATTTATATGCACCGGAGCATGTGGATGTAGCTCAAATTTGAATTATGCACATAAATGCATTGAAAACTCACTTAATGCATAAAAATGTCCAAATGAACCCCGAAAAATAACAAAAAATAACACAACACTCCTGTTGTTCTATGTTGACATGAGAAATTTTTTGAAAGCAATTAGAGGAAATTGATATGGTTTCGCCCTCAAAGTTGGGGCATTCCCTACCGAAACCATCATGCTTGTTGTGAGAAGCTCTCTTTTGTGAGAAGCATATACCTAAACCTGCCCCAAATGGGACAAAAACTTTACCATGGCATGTTGATGCCGCTCCATGATAGCATGCCAAGTTTCATGAATTTCAGTCGACTTTTGGATTTATTAGAATTTAAAAACCAGGTATCTCAATGTTTGTGGCCGAGTGATGTTGGCATGGTGCTTGACATTCATTCCCATTTCTTGCATGGGACCTAAGCATGCAACCAAGGACCAAAGATTTGATTTCTCATCCAATTTATATGCACTGGAGCATGTGCATGTAGCTCAAATTTGAATTATGCACATAAATGCATTCAAAACTCACTTAATGCATAAAAATGTCCAAACGAACCCCGAAAAATCACAATAAATAACACAACACTCCTGTTGTTCTATGTTGACACGTGAAATTTTTTGAAAGCAATTAGAGGAAATTGATATGGTTTCGCCCCCAAAGTTGGGGCATTCCCTACCGAAACCATCATGCTTGTTGTGAGAAGCTCTCTTTTGTGAGAAGCATATACCTAAACCTGCCCCAAATGGGATAAAAACTTTACCACTGCATGTTGATGCCGCTCCATGATAGCATGCCAAGTTTCATGAATTTCAGAAGAGTTTTGGATTTACTAGAATTTAAAAACCAGGTATCTCAATGTTTGCGGCCGAGTGACGGTGGCATGGTGCTTGACATTCATTCCCATTTCTTGCATGGGACCTAAGCATGCACACAAGGACCAAAGATTTGATTTTTCAACCAATTTATATGCACTGGAGCATGTGCATGTAGCTCAAATTTGAATTATGCCCATAAATGCATTGAAAACTCACTTAATGCATAAAAATGACCAAACAAACCCCGAAAAATCACAAAAAATAACACAACACCCTATTGTTCTATCATGACACGAGAAAAAATTTGAAAGCAATTAGAGGAAATGGATATGATTTCGCCCCCAAAGTTGAGGCATTCCCTACCGAAACCATCATGCTTGTTGTGAGAAGCTCTGTTTCGTCAGAAGCATATACCTAAACCTGCCCCAAATGGGACAAAAACTTTACCACGGCATGTTGATGCCACTCCATGATAGCATGCCAAGTTTCATGAATTTCAAACGAGTTTTGGATTTACTAGAGTTAGAAAACCAGGTATCTCAATGTTTGCGGCCGAGTGACGGTGGCACGGTGCTTGACATTCATTCCCATTTCTTGCATGGGACCTAAGCATGCAATCAAGGACCAAAGATTTGATTTCTCAACCAATTTATATGCATCAGACCATGTGCATGTAGCACAAATTTGAATTATGCACATGAATGCATTGAAAACTCACTTAATGCATAAAAATGTCCAAACGAACCCCGAAAAATCACAAAAAATAACACAACACCCTATTGTTCTATCATGACACGAGAAAAATTTTGAAAGCAATTAGAGGAAATGGATATGGTTTCGCCCCCAAAGTTGAGGCATTCCCTACCGAAACCATCATGCTTGTTGTGAGAAGCTCTTTTTCGTGAGAAGCATATACCTAAACCTACCCCAAATGGGACAAAAACTTTACCACGACATGTTGATGCTGCTCCATGATAGTGTGCCAAGTTTCATGAATTTCAGACAAGTTTTGTATTTACTAGAATTTAAAAACGAGGTATCTCAATGTTTGCGGCCAAGTGACGGTGGCACGGTGCTTGACATTCGTTACCATTTCTTGCATGGGACCTAAGCATGCACCCAAGGACCAAAAATTCAATTTCTCAACCAATTTATATGCACCGGAGCATGTGCATGTAGCTCAAATTTGAATTATTCACATAAATGCATTGAAAAGTCACTTAATGCATAAAAATGTCCAAACGAACCCCGAAAAATCACAAAAAATAACACAATACTCCTGTTGTTCTATGTTGACAAGAGAAAAAATTTGAAAGAAATTAGAGGAATGGATATCGTTTTGCCCCCAAAGTAGGGGCATTCCCTACCGAAACCATCATGCTTGTTGTGGGAAGCTCTGTTTTGTGAGAAGCATATACCTAAACCTGCCCCAAATGCGACAAAAACTTTACCACGGCATGTTGATGTCGCTCCATGATAGCATGCCAAGTTTCATGAATTTCAGACGAGTTTTGGATTTACTAGAATTTGAAAAGTAGGTATCTCAATGTTTGCGGCCGAGTGACGTTGGCACTGTGCTTGACATTCATTCCCATTTCTAGCATGGGACCTAAGCATGCACCCAAGGACCAAAGATTTGATTTCTCAACCAATTTATATGCACCGGAGCATGTGCATGTAACTCAAATTTTAATTATGCACATAAATGCTTTGAAAACTCACTTAATGCATAAAAATGTCCAAACGAACCCCGAAAAATCACAATCAATAACACAACACTCCTGTTGTTCTATGTTGACACAAAAAAAAATTGAAACCAATAAGAGGCAATAGATATCGTTTCGCCCCCAAAGTTGGGGTGTTCCCTACCGAAACCATCATGCTTATTGTGAGAAGCTCTGTTTTGTGAGAAGCATATACCTAAACCTGCCACAAATGTGACAAAAACTTTACCACGACATGTTGATGCCGCCCCATGATAGCATGCCAAGTTTCATGACTTTCAGACGAGTTTTGGATTTACTAGAATTTAAAAACCAGGTATCTCAATGTTTGCGGCCGAGTGACGGTGGCACGGTGCTTGACATTCATTCCCTTTTCTTGCATGGGACCTAAGCATGCACCCAAGGACCAAAAATTTGATTTCTCAACCAATTTATATGCACCGGAGCATGTGCATGTCGCTCTAATTTGAATTATGCACATAAATGCATTGAAAACTCACTTAATGCATAAAAATGTCCAAACAAACCCTGAAAAAGCACAAAAAATAACACTACACTCCTGTTGTTCTATGTTGACACGAGAAAAAATTTGAAAGCAATTAGAGGCAATGGATATGGTTTCGCCCCCAAAGTTGGGGCATTCCCTACCGAAACCATCATGCTTGTTGTGAGAAGCTCTCTTTTGTGAGAAGCATATACCTAAACCTGCCCCAAATGGGAGAAAAACTTCACCATGGCATGTTGATGCCGCTCCATGATAGCATGCCAAGTTTCATGAATTTCAGTCGACTTTTGGATTTATTAGAATTTAAAAACCAGGTATCTCAATGTTTGTGGCCGAGTGACGTTGGCACGGTGCTTGACATTCATTCCCATTTCTTGCATGGGACCTAAGCATCCAACCAAGGACCAAAGATTTGATTTCTCATCCAATTTATATGCATCGGAGCATGTGCATGTAGCTCAAATTTGAATTATGCACATAAATGCATTCAAAACTCACTTAATGCGTAAAAATGTCAAAACGAACCCCGAAAAATCACAATAAATAACACAACACTCCTGTTGTTCTATGTTGACACGAGAAAAAAAATTTGAAATCAATAAGAGGCAATGGATATCGTTTCGCCCCCAAAGTTGGGGCGTTCGCTACCAAAACCATCATGCTTGTTGTGAGAAGCTCTGTTTAGTGAGAAGCATATACCTAAACCTGCCCCAAATGGGACAAAAACTTTACCACTGCACGTTGATGCCGCTCCATGATAGCATGCCAAGTTTCATGAATTTCAGAAGAGTTTTGGATTTACTAGAATTTAAAAACCAGGTATCTCAATGTTTGTGGCCGAGTGACGGTGGCATGGTGCTTGACATTCAATCCCATTTCTTGCATGGGTCCTAAGCATGCACACAAGGACCAAATATTTGATTTTTCAACCAATTTATATGCACTGGAGCATGTGCATGTAGCTCAAATTTGAATTATGCACATAAATGCATTGAAAACTCACTTAATGCATAAAAATGACCAAACATACCCCCAAAAGCACAAAAAATAACACAACACTCATGTTGTTCTATGTTGACACGTGAAAAAAATTTGAAAGCAATTAGAGGCAATGGATATCTTTTCGCCCCCAAAGTTGGGGCGTTCCCTACCGAAACCATCATGCTTGTTGTGAGAAGCTCTGGTTTGTGAGAAGCATATACCCAAACCTACCCCAAATGGGACAAAAACTTTACCACGGCATGTTGATGCTGCTCCATCATAGCATGCCAAGTTTCATGAATTTCAAACGAGTTTTGGATTTACTAGAGTTAGAAAACCAGGTATCTCAATGTTTGCGGCCGAGTGACGGTGGCACGGTGCTTGACATTCATTCCCATTTCTTGCATGGGACCTAAGCATGCAATCAAGAACCAAAGATTTGATTTCTCAACCAATTTATATGCATCGGACCATGTGCATGTAGCACAAATTTGAATTATGCACATAAATGCATTGAAAACTCACTTAATGCATAAAATGTCCAAACGAACCCCGAAAAATTACAAAAAATAACACAACACTCCTATTGTTCTATCTTGACACGAGAAAAAATTTGAAAGCAATTAGAGGCAATGGATATGGTTTCGCCCCCAAAGTTGAGGCATTCCCTACCGAAACCATCATGCTTGTTGTGAGAAGCTCTGTTTCGTGAGAAGCATATACCTAAACCTACACCAAATGGGACAAAAACTTTACCACGACCTTTTGATGCTGCTCCATGATAGTATGCCAAGTTTCAAGAATTTCAGACGAGTTTTGTATTTACTAGAATTTAAAAACTAGGTATCTCAATGTTTGCGGCCGAGTGACGGTGGCACGGTGCTTGACATTCGTTACCATTTCTTGCATGGGACCTAAGCATGCACCCAATGACCAAAAATTTGATTTCTCAACCAATTTATATGCACCGGAGCATGTGCATGTAGCTCAAATTTGAATTATTCACATAAATGCATTGAAAACTCACTTAATGCATAAAAATTTCCAAACGAACCCCGAAAAATCACAAAAAATAACACAATACTCCTGTTGTTCTATGTTGACAAGAGAAAAAATTTGAAAGCAATTAGAAGAATGGATATCGTTTCGCCCCCAAAGTAGGGGCATTCCCTACCGAAACCATCATGCTTGTTGTGAGAAGCTCTGTTTTGTGAGAAGCATATACCTAAACCTGCCCCAAATGCGACAAAAACTTTATCACGGCATGTTGATGTCGCTCCATGATAGCATGCCAAGTTTCATGAATTTCAGACGCGTTTTGGATTTACTAGAATTTGAAAACCAGGTATCTCAATGTTTGCGGCCGAGTGACGTTGGCACTGTGCTTGACATTCATTCCCATTTCTTGCATGGGACCTAAGCATGCACCCAAGGACCAAAGATTTGATTTCTCAACCAATTTATATGCACCGGAGCATGTGCATGTAACTCAAATTTTAATTATGCACATAAATGCTTTGAAAACTCACTTAATGCATAAAAATGTCGAAACGAACCCCAAAAAATCACAATCAATAACCCAACACTCCTGTTGTTCTATGTTGACACAAGAAAAAAAATTGAAACCAATAAGAGGCAATAGATATCGTTTCGCCCCCAAAGTTGGGGTGTTCCCTACCGAAACCATCATGCTTATTGTGAGAAGCTCTGTTTTGTGAGAAGCATATACCTAAACCTGCCACAAATGTGACAAAAACTTTACCACGACATGTTGATGCCGCCCCATGATAGCATGCCAAGTTTCATGACTTTCAGACGAGTTTTGGATTTACTAGAATTTAAAAACCAGGTATCTCAATGTTTGCGGCCGAGTGACGGTGGCACGGTGCTTGGCATTCATTCCCTTTTCTTGCATGGGACCTAAGCATGCACCCACGGACCAGAGATTCGATTTTTCAACCAATTTATATCCACCGGAGCATGTGCATTTAGCTCAAATTTGAATTATGCACATAAATGCATTGAAAACTCACTTAATGCATAAAAATGTCCAAACGAACCCCGAAAAATCACAAAAAATAACACAACACTCCTGTTGTTCTATGTTGACACGAGAAATTTTTTGAAAGCAATTAGAGGAAATTGATATGGTTTCGCCCCCAAAGTTGGGGCATTCCCTACCGAAGCCATCATGCTTGTTGTGAGAAGCTCTGTTTTGTGAGAAGCATATACCTAAACCTGCCCCAAATGGGACAAAAACTTTACCACGACATGTTGATGCTGCTCCATGATAGCATGCCAAGTTTCATGAATTTCAGAAGAGTTTTGGATTTACTAG